>NC_139911.1:3168619-3731119 GCF_905171665.1 Trachurus trachurus | reverse complement strand
CTTCAAGTGTCGTCTCCGGAGCAGCCAGCTGATTGGCTGCCGGAGGTCAGTGGATAAGCCCATAAAAAGGCGTGACATCTCTTTACACCGCTTTAAGTGTTCACCTTTTTGTCCTCGCAGGGACCCGTACTGAACCAGGAACACGTCTATCTCTCTCGCTGCCTTTTGGGTCCAACTCCTCCTGATCTGTGTGGAGGCAAAGGACACAGATTATCTCTGTAAACGGCTGAAGATCTGAGGATGATGATGATGATAGGGATGATATTTCATTCTGGATGGATCGGATACAGATTCACTTCCTGTCTGCCTCTTCTGACTAGTCTGAGCCTATAAACTTTCCAAACACAGAAAGGTCAAAGGTCAATGTTAGAGGGAAAAAAGCAACAACATGCAGGACATGATTGGTTTTATGTTTCCTGCAGCAGCAGCTTCTGCTCGATGCCATGGCAACAACATCCGAGCATCAAAGTAAATATTCTGATAACTGTCTTTGAATGCATCGCAGAAAGAGGTTGGAACTACAGGAAGCACTGACAGTGTTTCTACTGAACTTCTTCTTCTTATGCTAGAAATATTTTAACATTTGAATTGTCTTCCATGAATTAGAAAAGATTTAAAGGGATAGTTCAACATTTTGGGCAAATTCTCCTATTGCCATAATCCCTATAGTCGTAGCAGTAGGTTCATTACCTTTAATTGTCGGTGCAAGATATTTTGAGATCCGTGGGGCAGTGACGTGAGCGGAGGGATTTCAAAAGTGCAAGTAGTTAGTAGTTAGTAGTAGTAGTAGTAGTAGAGTATTTGCTTCATGTGTCGTAATGTTACATAATTAATTATACATGATTATCTCATAGCGTGGTGAATGTGCAGGTCACAACTTGTCCACCAGAGCGTTGTGGAGTTGTTGGATTGTGTATTTGATGAGTTTCCTGTACCATTCACCTCCATTGTGTTCACTGAGCAGCTCACGTCTCTGCCCTGCCGATCTCAAAACAACATGCACCGATAATTAAAGGTGATAAACCTACTGCTGTGACTATAGGGATTATGGTGAGAGGAGTATTTGCCAAAATGTTGAACTATCCCTTTAAATAGTTAAAAACAAAAATTAACAGCAGTTAAAACTGTTTTTTCCCCTCTAATTGAGAGAAACCTCTAAAACTCAGGTGAAATATGGCCTTATGTCTGAAGAAGCCGACCTTTGACCTTTGACCTCAGGTGACCCCTCTTAGATCCTCCTCACATTCATGTCTCCTCGTCCCACACAGGTTTTCTCCTCCTCCGTCCTCCTCATCCATCCTTCTTATTAGGAATCTGTCCTCTCCCTCCTCTTTCTCCCTCTCGTCCCGCTGAGCTCGACCTTTGGCTCGGACCCAGGTGTGCACATCTCCATGGAAACGACCTTTCACCCCGGCCTTTGTCTGACTCTTTGGGGAGACGACGGTGTGTGTCTGTGCTCTTCTCCTCAGCATCTATTCTTCTTCATCAACCCTCGATCCTCCTCCTCAGATATCCATGATCTTTCTGTTTTTTTGACACCTGTTGTTTTAGATCCAACCGTCATCAACAGTTTCCTCCTCTTCCTCCTCCTCCTCCTCCTCCTCCTCCTCCTCCTCTGAGCCCCGCTGAGCTCCGGAGGCTCTGCAACGGTAAACAGCAGAAAGTGTAAATAATGAAAGAAGCTCCTAATTGCTAATTAGAGACAGGAGCTAAGAAAGGAAGTCTTCTTGTTTTGAGATAATTTCATATCATCATGGCTCGGTGAAGCCTCGGAACAAGCTGCGGCTCGGAGCCGCTGTGGCTTCTTTAGTTTGATGATAATGTATTTTTAATTGGCTTCTTAAAGTGTTTTCCAACGGTGGTGGAGTTGTTTCTTTTGTTGCTGTTGTTGTTTTCACACCACAGACCGGATGGAGGAAACCATAGTGATGTGAGTGAGTTGGTGGGAAGTGGAAACCTACAGTATCAAAGCTGTAATTGATTATGTGTCGTTCATTCATCCAAGAAACAGGTCGTTAACTCCGGAAGTTTGATTTCTGTTTTTAGAAACGTCGTCATTCATTCAGACGCAGAATAAAACAATCTGTTGTATGAATGAACGTGCAGGAGGAAGCATGTGACTTCAAATACAATGAAACCAGGGTTTTAATTGATTATAAACTATAATAATTACGACTGTAGACTAAAAGAACTGCTGCATTTTGTTGCAGATTTGATCCTGCAGAGGATTTTAACAGATGCTTACGCGCTACCTATGAAACCCTGGACCTTCTTTCATCAAAGGAAGGAGAGAAGAAGGAAATGTCCCACAATTCTTTGCAGTTTAGCAACAGATTTATGTCTGAGACACGATGATGTAGTTTACATTTCAACAGCTCGTCTCATTCTCCCTGTAGCCTACTAATATTTTAATATAAACGGTTTATTTGGGTCATTATGTATTAAAACAAAAAAATGCTGGAAGAGGACATTCCCAAATTTAAAACTGAGAAGTTTAAAGTTTAAAGTTGCAAATTTATGAGGAAGAAAAACTCAGATATTCTCAAACACTGCAAGAAAACTTCATAATGTTAGTGTTTTTTTTCCAATCAATGATGATCAAGAATCTATCAACACCAGTAAACTCACCTGATGCAGCCATGGACCTGTTGCACCTCCTCAGTTGCTCCCATCTTGGAGCTGTCGCCTTCTAAAGTGTATAGAAAACTGTTTCCTTCCTTAATATTCCTCAATTAAAATTGCAAATGTGTGACTTTAAACTTGGAAATGTCCTCTCTTCTCTTCTCTTCCAGCTCTGACTCAGCATCTCATCCTGTTTGTTTTCGTTTTTGTGGCTATGAAATGAACATCCTCAGTGACTCACGCTGTAGCTCATGTACTATTAAAGTCTTGATCCTGGACTCATATCCGACCTGCAGCACTTTTGCTCTGCAGCTCAGCTCTAATAACGCTGTCGCTGCTGTGTCACTAATAAAGTTTAAAACAATAAGTTAGAAGCAGAAGATCTTTCACATCTTTCTCTCTTTTCAACTTCATGACATTTTCCATTGAGGGAAAAAGTGTTTAAGTGTTTGGAGTTCGTCCTGCAGGTTTCTTTCCAGTCTGAAGAGGAAAGTGAAACTTAAAGGGATACTTCACCCAAAATCGATAATTCACCAGTTTTCTACTCACTGTCATGCCAAGGAAGCTAGAAGTCATCATAACGCTTTAGGAGTTCCAGAGGGGATTGGCAACGGATTTTCATATAATGGCGGTGGATAGAGTTCACTTTTGAATCGTCCAAAACACACACTATGAAACATCCAGATACCTCCATACTGCTCGTCTGTACTGACCCAAGTGTCCTGAAGCCGCCACATGAAAAAGTTGTTCGGAAAAAAAAAATGTTATCTCTGTTTTTAGCCTTGTTGTAGCAGTAGCTCCCAGTGGCTCTGTTGAAGTTTGATTTGCTGCAAGATGTAGTCGTTAGTCGTTGTAAACCATTGGATGTTTGATGTAAACACGGAAGAACATCTCGCAGCAAATCTCACACAGCCACTGGGAGCTACTGCTACAACAAGGCTAAAAACAGAGATCACATTCATTGTTTCCGAACAACTTTTTCATGTGGCGGCTTCAGGACACTTGGGTCAGTACAGACGAGCAGTATGGAGGTATCTGGATGTTTCATAGTGTGTGTTTTGGACGATTTAAAAGTGAACTCTATCCGCCGCCATTAGCCTATTATGAAGATCCATTGCCCCTGGAACTCCTAAAGCGTTTTGATAACTCCAAAAGTTCTCCAAACCCTTCCTTGGTATGACGGTGAGTATGAAGGTGAATTAGGCCTATGTATTTTGTCGTTATGTTGCGATCCAAAAACCAAAACAAGGAGCTAAAAGCAGCTAAAACGCTCAGAGGAGCTTCACTTTGGTTCAGAATCAAATGAACTGACTTCACTTCCAGGTTCACGAGGCGTTCAGGGTCTCGTTCTGCAGACTCACTCATCACTCATCATCACTCATCCTGCACACAACTTGAGTCAGGCCTCGTTTCTCAAAAAAGTGTTTATTTTAGAAACGATGCGAGGAGTTTTCACATGCAGCGATGGATGCAAACGTGTCCTCGTCCTCGTCCTCGTCTCCGTCTCTGCTGCAGGAGCTTCGTCAACGTCTTCACCTGAAATCTGCCAATTATGAGGATTTCACGTGTCGCCGCAGACGAGTCGGTGCTGTCAGTGTGAAGAACACGGCTGTGTGTTCAAAACGACAATACGGCGACACAACTGACGCTAATTCTCATCGTTATCAGTCACACACACACACACACACACACACACACACACACATAGGCTACACACTTTCATTTGCTGAGCTTATCATAACCTTAAAACGACCCCAGACATGAGGCAGGAGGGAGGGAGGGAGGGAGGGGGGAGACAGAGGGAGGAGGAGGAGGAGGAGGAGGAGGAGGTGGGGGGGAATAAAACGAGATGATGACGAAGGATCCTAATCAGTGCAGGCAGCGTCTATTCTCTCCTTCTGTCTCTGTCTGTCCCCATTTCCTGCAGCTCTTTTCTTTTCATTAAGACACCGGAGGCTTCGTCTACTGCCCCCCCCCCCCCCCCCCCCCCCCCATCTACCCCCTCCACCTGACCTGACCTCCTGATCCTCCCCCACCTCCCTCCAGTACCCCACTTCTACCACTTCTACCACCACCACGTGACGGCTCAGAGATGTGAGTGTGTCCAGGTCGGAGGAGCTCTGACCTACAAAGGCAAAGTGCAGTAGCCTATCTGTGTGGCATATCCTCTTCAATCTGGTAGAATTTGATATTGGTATACTGCTAAAATGTCCAGAGTTATTGGGCTTTTTATTTTGCTGTCCATCCAAAAAAGCACTGTGAAACCAAGGCAAAGTGTCGTATCTGCACCAAAACCAAGGAAAAAGTACAGTATATCTTCCATAAAATGGTCAAAATTGATCAGAAAGACAAACTAAATAATTTAAAATACATTTAAATCAGTCCACCTTTATCTAATCTATTATAGACTTGGTAGTTATTCATAATTTGATGCTTAAACCTGACAATGAAAAACACACAAAAGCTGTTTTTCTCAGTTTGGCTTTTTTTTTTTACATATAGCCTATACTGCACTTTGCCTTTATAGGGCAGAGCTGCTGTGACGTCCCTCCTGTCTCTGTCATCATACACTATAAGGACGAGTGTGTGTGTTTATGTGTGTGTGTGTGTGTTGGGGTGGGAGGTGGGGGGGTGGGGGGGTTTAGAGTGGAAGTGATCCAGAAAGTGAGACACACACTTTGTCTTTAACAAAGAGTGAGCGAGAAGATAAAGAAAGAGATAGAAGAGAAAATCCCAGTTGTGCAAGAGAGTGTGTGTAATCCAACCTGTCTCCCCTGATGATTGCAACCCCCCCCTCCTCCCCTCCTCCCCCCTTCCTCCCTACACACACACACACACACACACACACACTCCTCCATCCTCCTCAGTATCAGTGAGGAGAACAGGTTGGAGCTCCATCTCTCCGTGCCAGATGGCTCCACATTGACAAATCAATTAGGCTCCACCTCATCACCGGGGGGACCGGGGCTACAAACCTTCCTCCTCCTCCTCCCCCTCCTCCTCTTCCCCCCACCTCCTCCACCTCCTCCACCATCACCCTTGGGGGTCCTCCTCCTCCTCCTCTTCCTCGGCCACTCGCCCCCCCACCACCACCCTGATCTGATCCCCGGTATAAGCTTCACCCGGGTAAAAGAGGGCAAAGAAGACACACGGTTAAAACAAAGAGTCTGGCAGCACATGAATCAGACAGCATCAATATGGATGACTTCCATGCAGGGGGGGGGGGGTTGGAGGGGGGGGGGCTGGGGGGCCGGAGAGCAGCGGTGGTGGTGGCAAAGGCTTCATGTGTGTGTGTGTGTGTTTACAAGCTCAGTCAGAGCTGATTTGCCATGTGCTAAAGAGCCAAGTGTCTCTTAGTGTGTTTTTGTTTTGTTTTTTCTCTTCCCGGTGTGGAGGTGGCAGAGGAGGAAGAAGGAGAGGATGAGGAGGAAGGAGGAGGGAGGGTGGACTTTCTTTCTTTTTTTTTTTTTTGGGATGGATAGATGAAGGGAGAAGAGAGGAGGAGAGGAGGAGAGGAGGGGGTTTTAGTTAATCCAAGGAGAACAAACAGCGCAGCCTGGAGCAGGTATGTGTGCAGCAGCATCTGGGTCGCATGCAGAAAAAACAGAAATCTGTGTTCTTCGCTGCAGCCTAGTGGCGGAGAGGAGGAACTGCAGGAACAGATTAACACTTATCTGATCAACGCTTTGTGCAAAGGGGTCAAAGGTCAAGTGAGTTGATAAAAACATAAAACAACAAGGAATAAGGAGGAATCTCTTTCTACTACTATGACAATTTCCTGTGGATCAATGCTCTGCAGCTTTGAAGTTGGAGAAATGTTGGATGCTGCATGATGATGATGAAGAGGAGGAGGAGGATGATTCTGACAGCGGCTGGCAAATTTTCCTGATCTCTTTTTTTTTTCTTCCTTCCTCCTCCTCTTTCTTCTTTTTCTTTTTCTTCTTTTCCCTCTATACTTCTTTCTTGTCTGTTTTTCCCAAAATGTGTCATCTCCATCTCCACGAGGCCGATGGTGGAAGGAGGTGGGAGGCAGCAGGTTTTTTGGCGTAGAGGAGGAAGAGGAGGAGGAGGAAGAGAGGGATGAGGGGTGATGGTGTAGTAGTAGAGATGTGTGGGTGAACCTCCTGGCTCGGTTTCGCTCTCCTTCCTCGTCCCTTTACTCATCCGATCTGGGGGCAGCAGCAAGAAGAAGAAACAGCAGCGACGAGAAAGAGAGAAGGAGAGGGAGAGAGAAGGAGGAGAAAGAGAGAAAGCAGGGAGCTGATGCCGAGGCCCCTGGGGAGAGATTAGCGCTGACAGCACAACAAAGAAGAATTATGCCGGGGGCCCTCAGCTCTTCGACAAATTCAAATGTAATGTATGGCTTTAACTGCGCCAAAGGAGGATCAACATAATATATGATCGACCCACTTTGCGGTTTGTGCTGCTCCGCTGGCAGTGATGTAAAAGCGATTTATGCCCGTAAAAATGTGCAGGGCTAATTAAGTAAGATGTTGGCACGGGAGCAAATCAAATGAGCTTATGAGAGAGCTGGCAGAGTAGCCCAACACACACACACACACACACACCTCCTCCTCCAACACACACACACACACACCTCCTCCCACCAGCCACCCACCTCCTCCTCCTCCTCCTCCTCCTCCTCTCTGAGAGCTTTACCTGCAGTGAGGAGGAAAAAACCTCACGTTGAAGCTTTAATTAAAAGTCATGTTTGTGATTTGTTTAGGAGGAACTATTATAACTCAAATATCTTACCAAGAATATTTGTCTTATTTCTAGTCAAAATGTCATTTCTAGTCAAAACAAATCTCATTATACTTAAAATAAGACTCACCACATTAAAAAAGTAGCTTGTTTTTAGACACTTTTTTACTTCTTTCAAGGATATTGTCACTTGAAATAAGTAGAAAAATCTGATAGTGGAGCAAGTTTTTCCTCAAATTTGCCTTCACTCGCAGATTTTTCTACTTATTTCAAGTGAAAATTTGTTTAAAACAAGTGAAAATGATCTAAAAACAAGTTAATATTAAGGTGATGAGTCTTATTTAAAGTGGAAAGAGATTAGTTTTGACTAGAAATGAGACATTTTGACAAGAAATAAGATAAATATTCTTGAGTTTTTGCAGTGTAGGAGCTCGGGTGGGGGCCCCGGGGCCACTCTGTAATCACACAGGGGCCTTTTTTTTCTTTTTTTAAAATTTCATTTCCCCTCCCTCCCTCCAATCAGACGTGTGTGTGTGTGTGTGTGTGTGTGTGGATGAAACGTCCTAATTACGGCCTCAGTGGGAAAAAGGCAGCAGCACCGAGGGAATACAGGAGCTGTCAGCTACACATTCACTTTCTGGAGCCAACAGTGTTAATGAGACACAGACCCCCCCCACCCCCAACTCTACACACACACACACACACACACACATGCACACACACACATGCACACATACCTCTCATATTAATCAGATCACCTAGTTCTTCTTGTCTCTGTCAGTTTCCATCACGGCCGGTCTCAACCTCACATCTCCATCCAGGCTGCATGGAGGAGAAGCACCTGCTGCTGTTTGCAAACATATAACTCCCCCTTTCCCCTCCTTCTTCCTCCCTCCCTCCTCCTCTCCCTACCCCATCAGTAAATAAAAGATAAGCACAGACCACTATCTGAGTCTAATCATCACTTAATGGCACCAAAAGAAAAAAAGAAAACACAAAAACGCCATCGACATGACACATAAACGTCTCACACTCCCATGCAGCTCGGCCCATTTCTCTAATGAGCTGCTGAGGAGTCGGAGTCAGACACTTACAGAGGGTAACTACCACCTGAAGCCCCCCCATCCCCATCCCCACCCCCCTACTCATACAGGAGACATTTATTAGATGTTAATATTACAGCCGATGGAGGAGGAGGAGGAGGAGGAGGTCGGAGGAGACGATGTTGCAACACAAAGCCGAAGAAGTTGTCTTTGTTGATCTGTCGATGCATCTTTCCAAGAATATTTGTCTTGTTTCTTGTCAAATTGTCTAATTTCTAGTCAAAACTAATCTCTTTCCACTTAAAATAAGACTCTTCACCTAAAACGTAACTTGTTTTTAGATCATTTTCACTTGTTGCAAACAAATTTTCACTTGAAATAAGTAGAAAAATCTGCCAGTGAAAGCAAGTTTTTGTGCTTGTCATAAGGAAGAAAAATCATTATCAGATTTTTCTACCTATTTCAAGTGAAAATATGCTTGAAAGAACTAAAAAGTATCTAAAAACAAGCTACTTTTTAATGCGATGAGTCTTATTTTAAGTAGAATGAGATTTGTTTTGACTAGAAATAAGACAAATTATTTGAGTTTTGCAGTGTGTTGGTTTGATTGAAGCCCCCCCCCCCCCCTCACCTCTGCATACATCCACCACTGCAACAACTACTGTCTTGCTCCTCTTTCTCTCTATCTACAGTTAATTTCCCCAGACCCCCATAGCAGCTGCTGCAGGTAGACCACAGAGAGGTGTAACATGGGGCCTCATCTCAATCCATCTTAACCCCCCCACCCCATCCCACCCCACCCTCCTCTCCTCCTCTCTCTCTCTGTCTAAACACTCAATCACAGCAGGGGAAAAAAAACACCCATCTAGGTGTGATGCTGTCAAATCTCCTGCAGCAGGTGACGTGTGTTAGAGTCCGAGGCCTTTATCTGTCACGCAGCGCCGCTACAGTCCTGCCTTGTATTTATTGCCTACTTAATGGACTTGATTGTATTACTGAAGGTAAGGAAGGAGAAAGGGAGGGGAGGAGGGGGAAGGGAGGGGTAGAAAAAAATCCATTGCCAGCTAGAAGGTACTTTCAGCATCCTGCAATTACCTTATGTAAATCCCGGCCTGGAATGTTGATCCAGTGCTTTTTAAAATGCATTGAATTTCCATGGAAAATGATCCACTCCCGCCGCCTGGAGCTCATTAATAACAACGACGAGCCGCCGCTGACGTTTTAGAATACTTACACGCTTACTTAGCATCGCCATGCATGCGAGAGTGGAGCGTGGTGGCGGTGGTGGTGGTGGCGGCCCGGGCTCTGCCACGCGGCGCGGCGCGGCGGCCATGACAGCAGCACATTTGGAAAAAGGATGGTTTTGAATTAAAGCGCATGCAGCGAGCGGGAAGCAGAAATGAGATGTTTCTGCAGCAGGAGGCGGTTTGTTTCCTCTCACGCCTCTAAGTGTTCACGAGATGTTTGATCATCAGGACGCAGTGTTGTGTTGCATTGCAGGCCTCGTGTTTGTGTGTTTGAGCTCCTTTAATTGCAACAAGAGCCCATAAAGTCAGCGACCAGCCAGCTACGGCCCTGACATCACTGTAGCTGTTAGCAGAGGAGCTAACGCATCAGTCGCCCTGTCAGGACAGATGTTTATACCAGAGGTTGGGTGGGGGATGGGGGGGTTTAGGGGGATGGGGGGCTGCACTTCATACTTGTAAAACGTAGTTAATGTGTCAAATGAAAAATCACATGTAGCCGCTCCCACACACACACGATTCATCAGCGTCTTCAGGGTTTCAGGGTAGAGAGAGAAAAATATCACTCATTTGAATTTCAGCTAAATAAATAAATAAAAAGAAAGAAATCTGGTTGTTGTTTTTTTTTAATGTACTTATGTTTTAAACTGGATGGTTTGTGATTTAAAAAGTGGATTTGTTGTATGTGCCGTTTGGCCGATGAGTTTCATTTGCACGGTTTTGTTTAGGCAGATAGGCTACTATTAAAAATGAAGTTCATTATTTAGAAGATAACCTGTAGATTGTACTGTTCATTTGACCTACAGTGTGTTTTCTTCTCTGTTGCATGCATCTATTTTTTTTTTTTGCACACATGCACATAGACACAAAGTCAGAAAACAACTTGACAACACAAACACAGCATTTTGGAAATGCAATAATATCTGAATCTCACCTTATTGTTCTCTTCAGTATAAACTCTGTGTTGTAAGTTCTTGCAGCTCATGTGTCTGAATTTTTTTGCATGTTTGTGTCTTTGCATGTGTTTTCTTAAGCTGAACCCTCTGGGCCACCGTCACTGCTCCATGTTGATGTTGCACCGTCACAGTTTGTTTCTGTTTCGCAAACTTCATGGGATTCAAAGCTCAAAACTGCTGCTCTAGTCTGCACCAACACTGTGTTTTATAACCTTGTGCTAACAGTTGAGTAAAAAAAAGAAAAACGTGGGTAAAGTACAGCGGTCTTTACTACAGAGTGGTGGTGAAACATCTCGACCATTTTGTTCCTCATCCAGCCACTTTGCCAACAACAGCCCACCTGCAAATGAAGCAGAGGTGGAGAAGGGGAGGGGGGGTGAACTGAACATCCATAAATCTTTTATGCTCCATAATGGCTTGTTCACATTACCTGCCCACACCTCAGCCTCCATGGAGCAGATCAGGCCTTTAAAAAAACCCACTGCGAACATATGGAGCACTTCAAACACTCAGAGCCTCCCCGGGCCCGAGCTGCGGTCGCACCCATGAATTATAGAAATGATCTAATTGTTTTCTCATTTGGAAATTCTGGGGGCCCTCCACCACGTCTCCACGTCTCAGTTTTAACGGCCTGTGGTTTCCAGCGGGGCACATGATTCAGTGCTGCCTGCTTACCTCCAACACGTCGGTTCAATCCAAGGTGGTCCGTCCAATCAAAACAGAGTCAGAGCTGGAGGTAGTAGAGACACCCGAGTCAGACCTGTTGCAATAAATTAACACGTAGGCAACAGAAAGAAAGAAAGAAAAAAAGAAAAAGAGAGAGGGAGGTTTAGACTGGACTTCAAAGCTGAGTGATTGTGATCACAGGAGCTGCACGTGTGCTGTTTAGTGCACACAAGTTTATTTAAGGAAAGAAGTGAGTCAGTCAGTCAGTCGTGTCACAAACTGGAACCATAAAGTGTTACTGACACGTTTCTATCACACTTTATAAACAGCCACAGAGCTGAGTCACAAAAACATGAGTCTAAAAAAAAGTTAAAGATCTAGTCAAAGGCAAGGCAGAGGTGACGTCAGAATAAGACATTAAAAATAGCTAGGACTACGTAGTTCTAGGTCAATATTATTGGTGGGTTTATATGATGATGTGTTTGGTGCTTTGATCACCAAATAAATTATCTTTACCTCCAGTATTTTAGATTTAGAGATTTAAAAAAAAAAAACCTAAATTAGAACAAATCAGACAAAGAAATAAAGCTGTGGGCTATTCATTTTTTTTATGTTTGTATTTTTCTGTGCCACGATGACAAACAAAGTGAGGAGGTGTTTTGTATTTCAGTGTCCAGCAGAATCTCATATTGTTCTGCCAATACTCAAAGCAAAGCACAAACGTGAGCTGAAGGAAGCCATGAAACACGTAACAGCATGTTTGTGTAAAGCATACTTACTTCTTTTTTTTTTTTTTAGTTTATATAGCCTACTAAATATTCCACGAAAGTATAAAGGTAGATGTTTGTGTTAAAGCTCCATACAGTATAAAGGTAGATGTTTGTGTTAAAGCTCCATACAGTATAAAGGTAGATGTCCATGTGTAGTGTGATTATAAAGCAGCTCTAGGTTCTATATTAATACTGTGAAAGTATCAAAGCCTCAGTCCACAGAGAAATGCACACAGCCTGTATTCAGAAACTGAGCCTTAAAACCAGCCGTCAGGACTTCCTGTCACTTTGTGATGTCACAACAAAGCCCCGCCCACCACCAACTGGTCCCAACAACTTGCAGGATTTGGTTTCTCTGAGTGTTTTATTCTGAAATCTGCTCTGTTTTTATTGGATTGATTCAAGAAATTTCCAGGATCAGCACTGTCGTTGTTGTTAGCATTGGCATTGTTAGCTAACACAAGCATATTGCAGGGTTTCCCGCAGCGCTTTCCTGTTAAGGCGGCCGCCTTAACAACAAAGAGCTGCCGCCTAAACTAACTTCTTAAAAAAAAAAAATGTAGCGATATTCGCCGCCGCCGCCGCCCACCCCCCCGTCGGACGATGGCCGCATCCTCCCACACACATACACAGCACAGAGAAGCGCGCATGCATAACAGCGGCGCGTGTTGAAAGCGAAACTTAATACGGCGCGGTGCGTCCCCCCCCCCCCCGCCGCGACGATCGATCCGCTCCCCCCCCCCCGTCGACAGGTCAGACACCACCTTAACTGACAAATTTTCTGGGGGAAACACTGTATTGTACTAGTTTGTGTGTGAAAAAGCAACATAACAACATGTCTACAGGTAGAAGTTACACACCAGTGTCACTACAACTAATTTAATGACATAAAAACAAGATTAATCAGCTGATAAATGGTTTAATGTTAAGATTTTACTCACTGTTGATCCACGGGGCGGCCATCTTGGATTTTTAACTTGGGTGTCACTGAAGTTGAAATTTGGACTTCAAGGGGACGTTTATGATGACGTAGTTGACTGTGAACTTGGAAAATCAGACTTGTGCACTATTAAATCTGGTGACACACACACTAAACACACACACAGAGCAGGAAAATCAAGACACAGCTTAACGTGATCGTCTGTGTGTGTGCTCGCCGTGGCCCGGCCTGCAGCGAGCAGCTTTACTCAGCACTCACACACCGACTCGACTCGTGCTTCTTAATCAAAGCTGGCACTGTGGCAATTACCTAATTAGACATCAATTAATCCACACCCTTCAGGTCCACGACCACGTCTGACCCGCGGAGTAACGACAGAGAGAGAGAGACGTCGCCTTTCGAAGAACAGAGGGAGCAGATTAATGGAGGAGCGAGGTCTTACGGTGCCGCCGCCGCCGCTGATGCTGCTGCTGCGTTTGAGAAACCTCCAGAAAAACACTGCGATTCATTTCCTAATTAACAGGTTGGAATATAATTGATTGAGATGTGAAAGCTTAATCACTCAATTCAATAACCAGGATATCGGTGTTGAGTAGATTAATTCAATTATGTAATTAAAGCCGAGGGAAAGGTGAAGCTTTAGAGTAGATTGAAGGTTAAACAGCAGACTCACCGTCTCTCTCTACCTTCACACACACACACACACACACACTCAGACGGACACGTGCACGAGTCTCACGTTTCATTTGTCTTTTTTATTAGACATAGCAATTTCACAAATAGCAGTTAGCCTGAAAATTACATTCAAAATGTGCAGCTGACCATGCGCAAACACTCCAGATACACCTTCAAACAAAAGTAACAGTCGATCATGTGGTTTTCATTTTCATTTTAGTTTCGTCTTGTATTTTTTTTTTTTCACAATCTGTGCATTCTCATGTTTTTAATTCAGATTTACAAACAAAAAAAAAAATCAAGAATCATCATCATCTGTCACTGTTTTTCCACCATTGAAGCGAACACACACGCACACACACACACTCTTACACGCACGCACACACACACACCTCAGTCACTATAACACAGCTCTGTACATCAGGGGGTTTTTAAAGGTTCTTAATGCTCACACACCTGGTTCCCTTCACTGAATACCTGTTAATATTAGCAAGGGTGAGTCGAGGGGGAGGGAGGGGTGAGGTGAGGTGAGGCGAGGGGGGTCAGAGTCACAGAGTCTCACACACACACACACACACACAGGTGAAATGGTAAACACACCACAGTTCCCAGAAATCCACTTTTTTCTCTCTCTCTCTGTTTTCTCGGTAACGTCGTGGTGTCGGTCGTCGTTTTTCCTGCCACTGTAGAGAGACACACTAACACTGAAGTTCATAAAAGGAGCAATGGACAATGACCCCCCCTCTAACCCCCTCCCTCCCCCCTCCTCCCTCCTCCCTCTCCTCCTCCTCCTCTGTAGCTTAACTTTACCAAAAAACGCACATTAGACGACACAACACAGTTTTTTTTATTTTTACAAAAGTGGCACACTGCAAAAACTCAAATATCTCACCAAGAATATTTGTCTTATTTCTAGTCAAATCTCATTATACTTTAAAAACAAGCTACTTTTTAATGTGACGAGTCTTATTTTAGACACTTTTTTACTTCTTTCAAGGATATTTTCACTTGAAATAAGTAGAAAAATCTGATAGTGGAGCAAGTTTTTCCTCCTTATTACAAGCACAAAAAACTTCCTTTCACTGGCAGATTTTTCTAAGTGAAAATTTGTTTGAAACAAGTGAAAATGATCTAAAAACAAGTAAATTTTTAGGCGATGAGTCTTATTTTAAGCGGAAAGAGATTAGTTTTGACTAGAAATGAGACATTTTGACAAGAAATAAGACAAATATTCTTGGAAAGATTTTGAGTTTTTGCAGTGGGACGAGGACGATGCTGCTGCTGCTTTTGCTGCTGCTCAGGGTTTATTCCATTTAGCTTAATTCATCATTTACACACACAAACACACTCTCATACGCACGCACACACACACATTGGCAAACACACAGTCATTCAAGTCATGGGACGCTGTGTCACAGGGTTAATGGTTAACACTGGTGGAGAGGGGGAGTGGAGGAGGGGTTGATGGTGTCACTAAGGTAAGTGGGATTGTGTGTGTGTGTGTGTGTGTGTGTGAGGGGAGGGAGGGAGAGTTTAGGACACACACGCACACACACAGACACACACAATCTGTGACTCCAGTTCATCCAAGTGCCAAAAAAAAGACGAGTCCGTTCACATAACACTGATTATTATTTTTCCACCTGAGCGTCCGACACGTCACACACAGAAGCTCCACGACGACGACGACACACGACGTCAACAACACGTCTCCAGTTCACACACTTCCTCTTCCTCCTCCTCCTCCTCTTCCTCCTCTTCTTCCTCCTCCTTTTTCCTCCTCCAACAATAGAGGAGGATGATGACGAGCGAGGTTCGGTTCGGTTTCCCCAACGCCGCCGTTTTTTCCAAGGCGGTTTTTTACTGAATTTTTACTGGCCACAGGAATCCAGTGTACGCGAAAAAGAAGGAAAAAAAACACCTGAATACTGAAAATCCACCACATCACACGTCGTCATTGTCAATCATCAACCAAAAAGAAAAAACAACTGCTGCTGCTTGAAGGGAGTGGGTGTGAAACCTCTGCATCTCTCACTCTGTTTTTTTTTTATTTCATTTTCTTTCTTTCGTTTTTTTTTAACTTCCTCTGCAAAACTGTGTGTAAGTGCAACACCTGGGTTAATGAAACTGTCCCGTCCCGTATGAAGGTGAATGAGATCATCATCATTAGACTGCTTGGTCCACAGCTTTGTTCAGTTCAGTTCAGCCAAAGACAAAAAAAAAGAGAAAAGAAACTCCTCCTCTTCCTCTTTCTCCTCTTCCTTTTCTTCTTCGTCCGTCCTCCTCTACCTGCCGAAGATGCTCTCGTACTCGAGCAGGATGAGCTCCACTATCTGGTTCTGGTAAACCATGTGGACCGCGATGTTGCCCGTCTCGGTCTCCGGCCGCAGCAGCGTCGGCCCGAACACGATGGCCACGCTCTGGGTGGTCATACGGTTGGCCTCGCCGTGGTCGATCACCCTGCAGGAGGAGGAGGAGGAGGAGGAGGGGAGGGGGGAGGAGGAAGAGGAGGAGGAAGAGGAGGAGGAAGAGGAGGGGGGAGGAGGAGGAGGAGGGGGGGGGGAGAGGAGGAGGAGGAGGAGGAGGAAGAGGAGGAGGAAGAGGAGGGGGGAGGAGGAGGAGGAAAGAGGAGGAAGAGGAAGAGGAGGGAGGGAGAAAAAGAGGAGGGAGAGGGAGGAGGAGGAAGAGGAGGGAGGGAGAAAAAGAGGAGGGGAGGAAAGAGGAGGAAAGAGGAGGAGGAGGAAGATGGAGAAGGAAGAGGTGGAGGAGAAGGAAGAGGAGGAGGGGGGAGGGAAGGAGAAAGAGGAGGAGGGAGGGAAGAAGAGGAGGAAAGAGGAAGAGGGAGGGAGGAAGAGGAGGAAAGAGGAGGAGGGAGGGAAGAAGAGGAGGAAAGAGGAGGAGGAGGAGGAGGAGGGAGGAGGAAAGAGGAAGAGGAGGAAAGAGGAGGAGGGAGGGAAGAAGAGGAGGAAAGAGGAGGAGGGAGGGAAGAAGAGGAGGAAAGAGGAGGAGGAGGAGGAGGAGGAGGAGGAGGGAGGAGGAAAGAGGAAGAGGAGGAAGGAGGAGGAGGAGGAGGGGGGAAGAGGAGGAGGAAGAGGAGGGAGGAAGAGGAGGTAAGAGGAGGAAAGAGGAAGAGGGAGGGAGGAAGAGGAGGAGGGAGGAAGAGGAGGAAAGAGGAAGAGGAGGAGGAGGAGGAGGAAGGAAGAGGAGGAGGAAAGAGGAGGAAAGAGGAGGAGGAGGAGGGAGGAGGAAGAGGAGGAGGGGGAGGAAGAGGAGGAGGAAGAGGAGGAAAGAAGAGGAGGAGGAGGAAAGAGGAGGAGGAGGAGGAGGAAGAGGAGGAAAGAGGAGGAGGAAGAGGAGGAGGGAGGAAGAGGAGGGAGGGAGGAAGAGGAGGAGGAGGAGGAGGAAGAGGAGGAGGGAGGAAGAGCGAGGAGGAAAGAGGAGGAAGAGCAGGGAGGGAGGAAGAGGAGGAAAGAGGAGGAAAGAGGAGGAGGAGGAGGAGGAAGAGGAGGAAAGAGGAGGAAGAGGAGGAAGAAGAGGAGGAGGAAGAAGAGGAGGAGGAGGAGGAGGAGGAGGAAAGAGGAGAAAAGAGGAGAAAGAGGAGGAGGAGGAGGAGGAGGAGGAGGAGGAGGAGGATGAGGGAGGGAGAAAAGGAGGAAGATGGAGAGATTTAGTGCAGGAATGTGTCATAATTGGCTTTAGGTGAGTGTGTTTGTTTGGTTCGAGTGTAGCTTCAGGGTTTCATCTAGAAAAACAACATTAGGCTCTTTACACACACACACACACACACACACACATAGACACACACACATAAACACACACACACACACATCTGCAGCCCGGGCCGGCGCTCCTCGAGCCTCACGACACACACACTCTGTTACAGCAGCAGCGCCGTCGCTCCAGGCAGCAGCATAATAGCCTTTTTAAATAGAATCTACATCCTTGCATGCAGATGCAACAAAACAATAACATATTCATAGAGGGGAGAAGAAAAAAAAAAAGAAAAAGAGAAAGAAAAAAAAAGAAAAAGGGAGAGAGAAGGAGATTAAATCCGCCCGCTGATATACGTAGACCTCCATACACTGAATGTCACGCTATAAATTTCCTCAAGAAACACCACTTCATAGGTGCTGAATTACAGCAAACACAGCGCCATATAAATGCAAATTGGAAACCAAGGCAAATGTCATTGTGAACATATGATATTGCCACTGGCGGCTGCTGCTGCTGCTGCTGCTGCTGCCGCGGCGTTCGAGGCTAAGAATACACGTTAAACCTGGCTGGAGTTGGTGTTTCGCCGCCGCGGGCTGATCAGGGATCAGCAGCGCGGGGAAGGTAAACGACAGGAGGAGGAGGAGGAGGAGGAGGTGGGAAAACTCAAGTCAAACAGGAGTTGTAAGTAAGAAATAAGATTCTCCTCCTCGGCGCTGTGTGTGTGTTTACGAGGCGGTGCAGGTTTAAAGAGTTCATGTGAGGAGTCGCTGAGGATCATGGGAAAGTTTTCAGCAGCTGAGGATCAATAGAGAGACTGTTTGACTTGTGATGTTTATAACCTCCTCTACAGAGCTGCAGCGACACATGTGATCAATGTTTATAATCGTGAATACATCTATACAGTTATGTCTTTATGCAAAATGTTTTTTATTCTAATTGCTTTTATTTTCTCTAAAGACACTTGGTTCAGACAAAACCAGATGTGTTTGTGTGTATTTATTTGCACGATTGATCCATTTATCCAACAAGAACAATACACATTAATTAAATTCCATCTGCAGGGTTTGAATATGTTCGGATGAAGTGACTCCATTTTTAGTTAAGTTAAGTTTATTGTTGTCATTGCATAAAACATATACAACGCAGTCTCCTATAGCAGCAAATAACTTTTTTAAGATGTATAAAAACAACAACATAGTGCAAAGTTTCAATCAATAATTAAGTATTTGCACACATATTAAGTGCAAAGTGCCAGTGTCAAATACATAATTATGCATCAACATATTAAATGTGTCTAGTGTTTAGTGATTTTTTTTTTACTGTGACTGTGTAGGCCGAAATGTTTTTGTCTTACTTATCTTTGATTTTTGTTTCTTTATTTTATTTTAGCACCATGGTTGCACTTTTTTGTTGTTTGATGGACCATTAAATCTTTGTTGCATCCGTTAATCTCTGGTGGACATTGCCATTTTTGATCAGTGTGCGAGCCTTTTCCTCCTGTTGCTCTCAAATGTTTGTTGGCCTACGCACCTGAAAAGAGGATTTTCTTTTTGGACAGTGAGCAAGAGCGCAAACACCTTTTCTCCTTAGTGTTTAGTGATAAAATCTGATGTTTAACTGTCAGAAAAGTCTATTTTAAGATCGTGTTAAGGCCTTTGCACAATTTGTAGATTTTATATATCAATCTATATGTTCGTAAGTTTGACATGAATGAGTTCAGTGCCACTTTGGGCCATTTTCAAATCACATCTGAACCAAACTCTAATGATTCAGTAAATAAATTCAACTCTTAACACAGGACATGGTAAAAAAAATATATATATATATATATATATATATTAGGACATAATGTGGTGTGTGTGTGTGTGTGTGTGTGTGTGTTACCTGCGCAGGTGCTTGAACAGGTTCTGCATTGTGTCGTGGTTCGGTTTTGGCAACTTCTTGATCAGGTCTCTGATTGAATTCAATCTCTGTTTGTAGTCGGACGATTCTGAAGCACAGACACAGACACAGACGTGAGGACACAGCTCCACCTCGTGGCCACGGTAGGGATTTAAAATTAAAATAACAAACTTAATGTGTTATCTGAACAGAGGTGGAGGAGTCGGTTACTCACTGATGGCGTTGACGAAGTCGTTGAAGGAGCCGTAGGTGAAGAGCGGCTCGGGAAGTTCCCTGAAGAACATCTTGAGCGCTCCGGTGGTGACGTGGATGTCCTCCCACTTAGGGTCGTCCAGCTCCACCTTCTCATCTGACCGAGGGACGGGAGGGGACAGACACAGAGAAAGACAAGATAAAGGTTTTAGTGTCCTGAATAGAGGCTGTATAGTTTATGGGATGCTGAGGCTGCGGCTGCAGGGGCTGATGGGAAACGAAGTCCTACCGTGGTTCACAGCAAATCGGAGCTTCTGTATCACGGCCAGGTTCCCGCTCACTCTGTATAAACCGTCGATGTTGAGACCTGCAGAGTGAAAACACAAGGTGCATCAGTGAAGAAGGAGAGGAAGAAGAGGAAGAAGAAAAAGAAGAAGGTGAAGACTTTATAGAAGGGTTATAAGTCTCACATCAACGTGATACATGAAGTTTTAACAGCAGTAAAATATGAAAAAAACAACAAGAAGGGATGAGAAATCTTAATAAAACCACTGATTCATCAAAGTTTTTGGAAAGCGATCTATATAAATAAACAAATAAAATGTATTATCATCATTTAAATGTTGCTCATATTAAATTAAATAACTCTAATCAGAAAAGTATTGATCTGTAAGACAGAAGTGAAAACAGCAGACAGTAAAACAGTTGTTTCATTGTTTTTAAAAACAATTAGAAACAATAAAACAATAAATAAAAGCAGGGCCATAAAACACTAAAACAAGAGTAAAGTCTCTAGCGGAGTAAAAATGGGTTTTAAGACTGGTTTAAAAAAAAATTCTAATCATGTTGACAATTTTTCTGTCTCTGTGCACATCCCTGGTGGTCGTTGTCACGGTAACCGAGGCGACGGCCGGTCCGGTCCGTACCTGTGTTCTCCACGTGGTCGATGCACATCTTGACGAAGTTGGGCACCGTGGTGTTCTCGCGCTGACACAGACTGGTCAGACTGCAGCCGAACACCTGGTCTGAGAGACAGACACACACAGTGTTAACAGTCAGTACGTTTACATGCAGAGCTTCATCCAGCGATGCTCAATATTAGATTTTGGCATCAAGTCGGACTTCTGTCCTTGTCTCGATTTACATGCAACTGAGAAAATCTAATAACTGACGGGGTCCCTACGCCCTCATGCGGCGTCACCCGTTGCTTCAGCGGGTTAATACCCCCCCCCCCCTGTCCTGTTGACTTCTCTGTCACCTCCTAAAAAACTGAATATAAACAACTTGGTAAGCTTAAAGCAGAAGTAAGTGATATATTTGTGTTAATATAAGTCTTAAATAGTTATATCTTCCGACAGCAATCACTTACATAGAGTGTTTGGTCTGAATCACGGGTCTGTCAGTCACTCTGCTCTGCTCTGAGTCGAGGAGAAAACATTTATCGTATCCTACAGTTTTTATCCAATGAGGAGAGAGAACGGCATGCAGGGCTGTGTGTGCAGCCAAGGAACGCCGTGAATGTGGTGACGTAGGGACGAGGACTGTTATGGTGCGTTCAAGGAAACTCGTATTTTTCCGACCTGTGAAGTCGTACCAGTTCGATCTGGTACGAGTTCACCGGTCGGAAGTTACGAGTGGCCGTTATAGTGACTTTCACAGGTAAAACAGGTCGGAAAAACACGAGTGGGTTGCCTGGAACGCTACAAAGTCGTAAGTTGTGACATGAAGCTGTAATTTACGGTTTCAAAAGCCTGCCTGGAACGCAGCATTAGCCAAAACGACCGGATCGCTTACTTCTGCTTTAATACGCCCCCTGTCCTGTTGACTTCTGTCACCTCGTAAAAAACTCAATATAAACAACTTAGTAAGCTTAATAATAAATTCTCAACTGCAGTTCCCGACCAGATGCGTCAGTCTGGGCCGGATTCGCGCTGAGAATACGGTACGGGCTTCCTTTCTCTCTCTCTTTAAAAAAAAAAAAAAAATATGCGAAATGCATTGAATCGGCGCTGATGTTGGGTTTTTTTCTTTACTTTGCCGGGTTCGGGCGGCTTCTCTGCTCCACTTGGTGCCGTCTCTACGGTTGTGGAGCAGCGCACATGCATTGTCCAGCTTCAGTCCGACTAAGGTGTACACATGACAGAGAAAATCGAATTCCAATCGCATTATCTGGGTGTCTTAATCGGAGTACTCCAACTCCGATTTCAGTCGGACTAAGGTGTTTACATGCACTTCAGTTGTCCAGTTATAGTCGGATTAAGGCAATAATTCGTTTTTTTCAAGTGTCATGTAAACGTACTGAGTGACATCAGAGAGAGAGAGTGTGTGAATGTGTTTATATGTGTTTATATATGTGTGTGTGTGTGTGTGTTTATATGTGTTTATGTGTGTGTGTGTGTGTGTGTGTGTGTGTGTGTGTGTGTGTGTGTGTGTGTGTGTGTGTGTGAGCAGCACCTTTGATGTATCCCTTGT
This sequence comes from Trachurus trachurus, assembly GCF_905171665.1. Taxonomy (NCBI): domain Eukaryota; kingdom Metazoa; phylum Chordata; class Actinopteri; order Carangiformes; family Carangidae; genus Trachurus; species Trachurus trachurus. The sequence goes on along the minus strand of NC_139911.1, from coordinate 3,709,219 downwards.
CTCTGACGGCCTGGTACGTGGGTCGACGTGTGAGGAACTTCTTCAGCTTCAACCTGGTTTTCTTCTGGTCCGACGAGTCCATGCTCACAGACGTCTTCATCACTGCAGGACGAGACACAAGGACACGGACACGGACATGAGTTCACCTCTTAAAGATAGAGACACTAATGATGATGAGCAGGTTTACGTTGCCGGGGGCGACAGAGACAGAGACTCTCACCTCTGTTCTTCTTGGAGTCGCGGTGGTCCTTCTCCTTGTCCTGCTTCTCAGCTCCGGGAGACTCGGGCATGTCCTCCTCGATGGCCTCGTCCGACTCCCAGGCCTGGACCAGGGGACACGCAGAGACACAGGTCAGCTCAGAGACTTCTATATATTATATATATTATATATTATATTATTATTATTAGATTATGTACAGATCTGGAAAAAATTAAGGGACCACTCCAAAGTTTTCTTAATAAATCAGCTTCTCTACATGAATGGCAGCTGTTTGATTCCAGTATCTATTGAATTTTCAACACAAGCTCAACTCACTCTGCTTAATCATCTGAACCAAATCATATTTAATGAAGATTATAAAAACTGAGATAAAAAAAAAATTAGGGTTTTTCCACCAATGTTGATTTCTGAACTCTTCCTAAATAAAAAAAATGGTGTGTTGTTGTTTAAAAATGAATATAAGCTTGTTTTCTTTTGCATTTTATTACTATTTGAGGTCGAAAACACTGGAACGTTTTTGTTATTTTGACCAGTTGTTATTTTCTGCCAAAAAATACTATAAATGACAATATTTTTTATTTCAAATTTAGGAAAAATGTTGTCAGTAGTTTATAGAATAAAACAAAAGTGTTCATTTTACTCGAACACATAGCTATAAGTTATTTCTAGGTACATGCAGCTCTGGTTTTATGTTATTTTATGTTTTTTTGTATCTTATCGTGTCTCAGTCCTCACGTGTGTGTTGATGGTTTCTGTCAGCGCCCGGAACCAGTCGTTGATGACGCTGTCGATCTCTGACTGGATCAGCAGCTCGGTGCCCTGACGGGTTTTCAGCTGCAGGAGGAAAAAACAACAACAACGTTACATCAGTGGTCTGTTGAAGTGTTTAGATTAAAACATCTCAGTGGAAACCAGCCGGCTGCGGTACCTCGATGACGTGCTTCTTGCTGGACTTGTCCTTGGAGGCCCAGTCCACGGAGCCGCCTCGCAGGTCCACGGTGAACTCGGGCTTCGATTGGTTGCTGCCGAACTTCTGAAACCAAGCGAACAACAGTTAGAGACGGAAAAACAGAGAAACACACGTTCAGGTCGAACACAAGAAAAGAAAACAAAAAAACACACACACACACAAGACCGGGAGTTAATACTCAAAATGTTCTGTAAATGTTTGAATTTGAATCGTGTCAGAGGTCACTCTGTGTTAGGATAAAAACCCAAACCACTGTTAGTTCTTATTATTAATGTCACATGCATATTAACGATTTTTTTGAAAATAAAGTTCAAGATATTCAACCACTTTTTAAGGTTTCAGGTTTTTGCCAACTTTGCTAAATCACTGCAAAAGTGTGAGGTTCATGGACCAGACCGCCCTCACTCTGAGTTTGTTGAACGTCTTCCTCTTCCTTCCTGTCATCTCTTTTATTATAAATATTTATGAAGACACACCACTTAATCTGAGAATTAATATTTCATGTTTTCCTGCCAAATCAGATCATTAAATCTCAGTGAAATTCTCCTGCACCAGAATCTGATCTTTCCATCCAACTTGAACCTGCACTCACTCATTTCTCTGAATAATTCATTCAGTTTAGTTTGAACATGACAGAATCTATATAAAATATAATATATATTAATGTTTATATATAAATAAATATAAATCATTCTTTTAGTCTCCACCAGCTGCTGAAGGAAACATCTGGTTCTTTAGCTGCTAAATGCTGCAGGCTGCAGTTCCTCTCCTGACCACTAGGGGGAGTCAGTCTCCATAGACTCCCATGTTAAAATCTCCAACTTTACAGCAGGAATAAACCAGTTTACAGCCTGAAACAGAAACAGGTCTGGTCTCTAAACATAATTTCCTCCCTTAACGATGAATGAGCAGGAGGTACATTTTTATTTTACTCATTCATTTAAATTTTATTCAGGCTTAAATGTCTGCATAAATGTGGGCGTGCAGCTTTGAGTTGCAGTGGGCAACATCCATCTTTATTTCCAGTCTGAGGTCACAACCCTTCTCACACAGACAATTTAAATATTGATTAGTGCAGGAGGTTTCTTCCAGTAGGATCAACTTCAAACACACACACACACACACACACACACACACATATATATATAAAACAGGCATGAGTGACAGAGCGACAGAGCAACACATGCAGAGAGAGAGAGAGAGGACATACAGCGGCCGCCTGAACAGGCCGACAGTTCACATAGGAGACAGCAGGACGCGACTTGACTGAGTGCTTCCAGTTGCTAAGGAGAGTGAGGAGCAGCTCTGGGATGGAGCCGCTGCGGTAGTAAGACTTCAGGGAGGAGGAGGAGGAGGAGGAGGAGGAGGAGGAAGGAGGAGAGGAAGAAGGAGAGGAGAGGAGGATGACAAACGTCACAGCACAGTTGGTAATGAGGACAGACGACTATGCAGGAATAAGGAGGAGAGAAATAATAATAAAATAAAAATAATAATAATAATAATAGAGGTGAATGGATGGAGATTCTGCAGGAACGTGAGTCTCCTCCCAGGGGCTGATGGGATACGTACCCAGCTGGTGCTGCCGCCCTGACCCTTGGCGAAGAGAAGAGAGGAGCCCTGCAACACTGTCCACGACGAGGTCCAGTTCTTCCTGTTGGACGCAAGAAAAGAAAAACAAAATCAGATCATATATCAGATTTCAGTCTGTCAAAGGGATAGTTCAACATTTTGGCAAATTGGCCCATTGCCATAATCACTATAGTCATAGCAGTAGGTTCGTTACCTTTAATTGCCAGTGTAAGCTATTTTTAGAACGGCGGAGCAGAGCCGTGAGCTGCTCAGAGCTACGCTACGGAGGCTAATGGGATTTCTTGGTTTCCCTCATCAAACTCATCAAATACACAATCCAACAACTCCACAACGCTCTGGTGGACAAGTTGTGACCTGCACATTCACCACGCTATGAGATAATAACAGAACATTACCAGACAGAGTTGTTTTAGAGGGAAATACAGAGACTGTTGATGAAAAACTGTCCCTGAAGGCAACGTGCATCAGCAGTTTTGCATGAATTTCCCTCTAAAACAACTCTGTGTGGTAACGTTGTGTTATTATCTCATAGCGTGGTGAATGTGCAGGTCACAACTTGTCCACCAGAGCGTTGTGGAGTTGTTGGATTGTGTATTTGATGAGTTTGATGAATTTGATGAGGGAAACCAATAAATCCCATAATGAGCCTCCGTAGCGTAGCTCTGAGCAGCTCACGGCTCTGCTCCACCGTTCTAAAAACAGCTTGCACCGACAATTAAAGGTAACAAACCTACTGCTATGACTATAGGGATTATTGCAATGGGCCAATTTGCCAAAATGTTGAACTATCCCTTTAAAAATCATCAGGTCGTTAAAAAAAAAAAAAAAGACAAAATCTTCTACCTGACTTTCTTCCCATTCTCTGTGATTTTGGTGACGTTGAGGACGCCACACTTCTCCGAAGGCTGAGGAAGGAGACACACAGGTAGATGAGAAGGTGCTAGGTGCATTAACACACACACACACACACACACACACACACACACACACACATAAACACACAAACACACACACAGAAGCTTGAGAAGCAAATGGGCAGTGTGGCGTGTTGATGTAATGCATAATGCCACCAGCAGAGGGCGCCACTGACACAGAGACATGTTATTTTCAGTGCAGTGTTAAAAGATGTGTGTGACAGGCAGGAAATGGAAAGTGATGAAGATGATGATGAAGAGTGCGGTGCAGTTGCGGTGCACGCTGGGATACTAACGGTCGAGGGGTGCTTAGGAGATGAGGGGCAGGAGTCAGAGTCTGGAGAGCTCTGCTTGGGCACCGGAGCACACTCCTACACCAACAAGAGGCAACAAGATGATGAGTTCACTAACGAAACTACTACACTCGTTAATAACTACAAGACACATGATGAAGAAGAGTCAGTCTGATGAAGAGTGAGGAGGAGGAGGAGGAGGAGGAAGAGGAAGAGGAGGAATCATTAGACTGATCTGGATGTTAGTTCAGGTGATCGACAGAAAGATTAAAGTAGAAAGTTCAGGATTTGAGCTGCTGCTTCCTCGTTATTAATCACACGTCTATGATTTGATTTCCTGATTGTTTCCTATATATATATATATATAATATATAAAAAAAGAGGTGTTTTTAATCAATATGGTTGATTGATCGATCGATTGATTAGAAGAGGTAGACGACAGTTTTTTCAGCCCAACGTGGTACCAACTTTATGATCTCGGTAAAGAGAGAGACGGAATCTCCTCCTGTTTGGTTCTGAAGAGAAACGCCAGAGTCTGAACGAGAACTGAAACAGAAACCACCAGAGAGTCCACCTCAAACATCTGAAACCATGACGACCACCATCAAGAATCTATCCATCCATCCATCTATCTATCTATGACTGTGCTGCTTTTATTTTGAAACATTGAACCATCTATCATCTATCTACGTATCTATCTATCTGCTTCTTTTATTTTGAAACACTGAATCATCGATCTATGACTCTGATGCTTTTATTTTGAAACACTGAACCATCTATCCATGTATCTTTCTTTGCATCTATCTATCTATCTATCTATTGATCTGTCTATATGACTCTGCTGCTTTTATTTTGAAACACTGAACCTTCAATGACTGTGCTGCTTTTATTTTGAAACACTGAACCATCTACCTATGACTCTGCTGCTTTTATTTTGAAACACTGAATCATCTATCTATCTATGACTCTGCAGCTTTTATTTTGAAACACCGAATCATCTATCTATGACTCTGCTGCTTTTATTGTGAAACGCTGAACCTTCTATCTATGACTCTACAGCTTTTATTTTTGAACACTGAACCATCTATCAATGACTCTACAGCTTTTATTTTGAAACACTGAACCTTTTATCTATGACTCTACAGCTTTTATTTTTGAACACTGAACCATCTATCTATGACTGTGCTGCTTTTATTTTGAAACACTGAACCATCTATCTATGACTCTACAGCTTTTATTTTTGAACACTGAACCATCTATCAATGACTCTACAGCTTTTATTTTGAAACACTGAACCTTTTATCTATGACTCTGCTGCTTTTATTTTGAAACAATGAACCATCTATCTACTGTATGACTCTGCTGCTTTTATTTTGAAACACTGAACCATCTATCTATGACTCTGCTGCTTTTATTTTGAAACACTGAACCATCTATCTACATATCTATCTATCTATCTGCTGCTTTTATTTTGAAACACTGAACATTCTATCTATCTATCTATCTATCTATCTATCTATCTATCTATCTATCTATCTATCTATCTATCTATCTGCTGCTTTTATTTTGAAACACTGAACCATCTATCTATGACTGCAGCTTTTATTTTGAAACACTGAACCATCTATCTATGACTGCAGCTTTTATTTTGAAACACTGAACCATCTATCCATGCACCTATGTATCTTTCTTTGCATCCATATATCTATGTATCTATGTATCTATCTATCTATGATGCTTTTATTTTGAAACATCACTGTATTTCTGTTTACAGACCAGTTTTTTTGGGGGGGGGGTTTTAGCACAGAAACAGAAACAGGAAGTCAAACAGCAGCTGAACCTCCTCCTTGTTGCTCCTGGACATCTTCAGTTTAGTAAACAGACTAAACTTTGTCCTGACGCCCAAACACCCAAACACCTGAGACCGATTTAGATTAATTAGATTTAGCCACCGACAGATTTTCCCTGAGTGTAATTAGCACCGGCACCGAGCGAGGGATTAAACTGACTGGAGAGTGCTGCACGAACACACACACACACACACACACACACCATGTCGTTACCATGGTATCTGTGTGACTGACGAGGGTCTCACCTTGTCGTTGAGGTCCAACACGTAGGTGCTGTGTCTCCACTTGGTGAGGACGATGGGGTCCTGCTGCTTCCTCTCCAAGCTGCGACTCTTGGGGACCTCGCCGGACTGAGGGGAGACGTTGTACTGCACACACACACACACACACACACACACACACACACACAAACACACACAAAGACACACACACACACAAAGACACACAGACACACACACGTTAGACATTATCAGGTATCTGGATCCACACTGCAAAAACTCAAAACTCAAATCTTTCCAAGAATATTTGTCTTACTTCTTGTCAAAATGTCTCATTTCTAGTTAAAACTAATCTCTTTCCACTTAAAATAAGACTCATCACCTACAAATTAACTTGTTTTTAGATCATTTTCACTTGAAATAAGTAGAAAAATCTGCCAGTGAAAGCAAGTTTTTTGTGCTTGTAATAAGAAAGAAAAATTTGCTCCACTATCAGATTATTTCAAGTGAAAATATGCTTGAAAGAAGTAAAAAGTGTCTAAAAACAAGGCACTTTTTAATGTTTTGAGTCTTATTTTAAGTATAACTAGATTTGTTTTGACTAGAAATTAAATTTTGACTAGAAATAAGACGAATATCCTTGGTAAGATTTTGAGTTTTTGCAGTGCATCTTCCTCCTCCTCCTTTCTCCTACTGTACCTCTCCTTTTAGTCTCCACAGCACCATTGACAGACAGAGAGACGTCCACTACAACCTCAGCAGCATCATCATCATCATTGTCGTCTTCAACAAGTCAAGTCAAGTGAAGTCAACAGTGAACAGTGAGCAGCGAGCCATTTCCATGTGCGACTAGACTGTGAATGGAGCGACCGACGCCGAAGCCTCAGATTAAAAAGGCGTGAAGATCCTGTAATAGTCGCTGTCTAACAACCTCATCATCCACTTAGATCAACAGCAGGAAAAAGAGGAGGAGGAGGAGGAGGAAGAGGAGGAGGAGGAGGAGGAGGAGTCAGCCAGGAAGTGTGTGACAGGTGACGCAATATATTTTCTTTTTATTTATTTATTTGACAACTCATTTTTGAAGGGATAGTTCAACATGTTGGCAAATTGGCCCATTGCCATAACCCCTATAGTCATAGCAGTAGGTTCATTACCTTTAATTGTCTGTGCAAGATATTTTTAGAACGGTGGAGAAGAGCCGTGAGCTGCTCAGAGCTACGCTACGGAGGCTAGTGGGATTTCTTGGTTTCCCCTCATCAAACTCATCAAACACACAATCCAACAACTCCACAATAACGCTGTGGTGGACAAGTTGTGACCTGCACATTCACCACGCTATGAGATAATAACACAACGTTACCAGACAGAGTTGTTTTAGAGGGAAATACAGAGACTGTTGATGAAAAACTGCCCTCGACGAGAACGTGCATCAGCGGTTTTGCATGAATTTACCTCTAAAACAACTGCAGTGTGATCAGAATCGCAATTTGGCCACGGTAAAATGTGTCACAACATTTTTTTGTGTGCATTGTCAGCACCAAAAGTGTTGTGTTGCTATGTCGCATTTGCAACACTTTAAGTTTGTTTGGTGAAAAAAATCCATCAAACTTCGACTCACATCTTCAATTTTGTATTATAAAGTAAAAATAAAGTAACAATGAAAATATATAAAATAAAATATGATATTTTTGCACATCATTCAGCCCTGATTCAAAGTAAACCAAGTAAAATGTGTATTATTTCCATCAAGAAGAGGAAGAAGATGTGAAACTTTGCTCCCTCGCTCAGATTGAGGTTATAAATTAGATTCTGTTTATTTCTAAGTTTGACAGAATTTTTCGAGAATATGTTGCACCTTTTGCATTTTTAATATTTTCAGAATTATTTCACGCCAGTCGCTCTTACTTTCTAGGAGTAGATTATTTTAACTTGCAGCCAAAACAACCTGCAGCAGCTTTATATCCGTCCTCAGGATCAAGCATGAGTACAAATTATCTGTATTTGATGTTTTGTGATGCCACTCTAGTACAGGTTTAGTTTGATGCAGCTCCAGAATATAATATTAAAGTGATTTGCCTCCATTATGTCGCTTAGTCTCCAACGTTTTGAGTTTTTATTCTTATATTTTCAACCTAAACTATCACACAACACTGAGTTGAGTAGAGCAGGAAGCTGAATTGAGGATGTTATATAAAGCACGACTTTACTCCTGCGTACTCACCTTGGGCAGCTCCCACTCCGACCTCGATCCGTCAGCGCTGTAGTAATACGGTCGGCCCTGTTCGTCCACATGTTTTATCCACTGGAAACACAAACACACACACACATATAAACACACGTCAGTAAAAAAAAAAACACAGGTGGAAACAACAACAATGAGCAGCGATACCATCGGAAACGCAGCCGCACCTTCTCCTGTGTGTATTCGGACACGTAGAGTGTGTGTCCGTGCTCGTCCAGCTCCTCGGACCAGCCTCTAGGGGGCGACCCGTACTGGCTGTCCGACTGGCTGGAGTGGGTGCTGTGGCAGTTCTCCTCCGACGACAGGAGCTGTGGAGCACAAACACGGAGATCCGGGAGGTTTATACGATTAAAATACTATAAATAAAAAACACATGAGACATTAAAGCCTCAGAGAAACATGTACTTTATGATCTCCTTTTATAATGTCTTATTTTCCTGTGTATTTCTCAAGAATCGTTTTAAAAATAAGAAGTTCATAAGAATTTCTTATGAATCAGCCTATTAGTTTAACTTGGTATAAAGACTGGAAACAGATGTTTATTGTGCTGATTAAATAAATAAAATTAAAACAATGTGTTATGTTTTAGGATGTTATGTAGACGGTGTCCAGAGGATGTTTCAGACTCGAACCAGTAGATATAAACTACTGTAAGAGGGATTTATGTGTATACAAAAGCAAAGGTACGGACAAATGTAAAACAAAGATGTACAGTATATCAATTAAAGGAGTCAATCAATGGAATAATCTAGAATTAGAAATCAAACTGTGTAACACACTTAACAGATTCAAAAACCTATTTAAAAATAATATTATTAATGTTATTTTATTATGTAGAATATGCATCTTTTGTTCTGTCAAATTCTTTTAAATGAGTGAACGGAAAATGTTAATTTAAGAAGGGTAGGCAAAATAAGATGATGCTTCAGCCTTCACCTTTTCAGTCAAAGTGCATTGTATTGCTGTGTTGTGTTTTTTTTTTTTGTTTCTATACTTTTATATTTGTCTATTGTACTTGTTTTTACAAGACCGAAATAAACACATTAAACTAAAAAACTAAAGTGATTATAAAAGAGATTCTACCTGTTTTTCCAAGTCTTGTTTAACAAAAAAAAAAAAAACCTGCAGCATGAAAAACAGACGGTATGTCCCAACATGTTCTGTGTTCTTTCATCTGTTATATAACAAACATTAAGTTCAAGTCACTTCCACATCTGGACCACTTCTGGCAAACGCAGAGAATCTTCCAGCCAGAAGGAAAAACAGCCGGATTCGACTTCCAGATGTGGAAGTCGACTCGGGCCGACGTCGGGCCAGAGGTCAGTTTTTACTATTAAAGTGTAATATTTGCACTTAAAGGAGAAGTTTGATGTTTTATCTTCTTTCTTTTTCTTCTTCCTGTTTCTCATGTTTTGCAACTTCTGTTTTAAAAAACTGCTGCTCAACCTCCACACACCAGTGGTTACATAACTGAACTCAACTGCCTCCATCTGGTTTGAAGATTGACTTGTATTCAGACTGATAAAATGATTATAATCTACATATACACATATATATTTAGCTACTATCTAACTTGTCCTAATCTTCCTCACATGTTGCTGTAATACACCACAGCTCCACAGGGGGGCAGTGTAGCGCAGTGAGGCAGGAAACGACAACCTGACAGGAAACCAGAACTTCCTCCTATCAAAGGTGCTCTGGTTTCTGAACCTTCAGGAACCACAACAACATTTTTTTTATTTTAAAAACCCTTTGAGGTCCAACCACACCTTCATCTTCACCCTCAGCTCCACCACAGTCTGTTTATTTTAATTATTTAACACAACGTCCAAACTAAACTCCTGAATCTCACCTTCTGTTCTGAACCCTGTGGTGGTTCACACAGTCAGAAATACTGAAACTCACTGACATAGTATCTTACCAAACAGCAGTAGTCATGTATAAGGCGAAAAACGGTCGACGATTGGGCAACGATTACCGGAAGATATTCAAAATTTATATAGGAATCGGGAGGGGGGTTATCAATAAAGAGGGGTACATAACTTCAAAATCGTAAATATGTGAAAGGTTTTTGTATATCTATTAGCAGTGTCAAGTTATGGAACAATCTAACTAAACCGAGGACCTCAGACAAAGTCCAAATATCAACCAGTTCAAGAAAATGTACAGAAATGTGTTACTTATAATGGATAATGATCATTAATGATTATTGGTGGTTATTATTCATTACTCCTTAATTGATATGGCATGGGGATGAGAGGCAGAAAAGCCTAAGTGTATATGTAATAGGCTATGTGTAGTGTTTGTATGCATATGTGTAGATATTTTTATATACACAGCGGGGAAAATAAGTATTGAACGCATCAATAGACTTGCATGGTGAGCAGCATAGAGGTCATGACGGTGAAATGCATGACTCATTGTTCTTTTTTTATAACTTTACCTGCTGATTGGTCTCTCTGCAGCTCTCTGTCAGTGCCACTTGGCTCTTGGACGACTCTTCTTAGTTTTCTTTTGACTCCCTCAGAAATCTTGTGAGGACCTTTGTCGTGGCCAGTATATGGTGAAATGTTGTTCTTTTTAGTTCCAGATTAACGGCACTAATGGATAAAACGGTGCATTCAGACAAACGCCTGTAACCATTGCATCAGTTTGTTCTGCAACATAAGTTCTTGATAAGCTCTTGTGTGACACCTTGGTGATGAGAAACCTTTTTATAGGCGTCAGTTTGGACTAAAGCAGCTGATGTTACTTTGCACTGATAGAGGACAGGATTACTTTCTAAACACTGACAGACTCCAGCTGCTTCCTTGGCTTCCCTTCTTTATCTTTCTGCACCTCCTCCTTTCCTTCAATACTTATTCCCTGTGCCATTTCACTTTATTATTACGCATTACTTAATTTATGGACATAAATGTTTGGATTTCTTTGTGTGTGTGCATTACTTGGGTTGTTGCCAACATCTGGTGAAAATTTCATGTCAATAGCTCTATTAGAAACATATTCTCTGAGAAAAATGTTGAAGCATTCAATACTTATTTTCCCCGCTATTCTTTTTTTATTTACGTAGACAAAGGGGTGAGAGCTACTGTAGGCGCTTCTTCTCCTTTTCAAATGTCATTTACTTTCTTTTTTCTGTGTTTTATAATTTTGCTTCCTCAATGTTCATTTGGTAACACTTTACTTGACACCTATCTCTATAACACATTATAACCATACTTATAATGAGCTATAATGCAGTTTTAACACTGTATAACTATAGTTAAAAACACTCATAAATGATCATAATGCTTTATAACAATAATCATAACACACTATAAAGCAATTTATCTTGACTTATAAGGTCAGGTATTTTAATACGTTATAATTGTTAGTAACTCTCTGACAATGCCCACTTCGATAATACATTATAAATATAGTTATAATGTGTTATAATAGGCTTATAAACGTGTATAACTATCATTATAAACACTCATAAATCACATAAGACTTATAAGCATAACACATTACAGAGCATTATAACTCTATTATAATACTAAAATGCTCTATGATGTGTTATGCTTATTGTTATAAAGCCTTATGATAATTAATGAGTGTTTATAATGATAGTTATACATGTTTATAAGCCAATTATAACACATTATAACTATATTTATAATGCATTATCAATGTGGTCATTGTCAGTGAGTTACTAACAATTATAACGTATTATAATACCTGACCTTATAAGTCAAGATAAAATGCTTTATAGTGTGTTTTGATTATTGTTATAAAGCATTATGATCATTTATGAGTGTTTATAATTATAGTCATACAGTGCTATAACTGCATTATAACTCATTATAAGTATGGTTATAATGCGTTATAGAGAGAGGTGTCAAGTAAAGTGTTACCGTTCATTTATTTATTATGTTGTGCAAAGAATTTGCTTAGTAGCATCAGGAAGTAGGGGTGGGTATTGCCAAGGACCTCACGATACGATACGCATCACGATACTTGAATCACGATACGATACGATATTGCGATATCCAAATTTTGCGATATATTGCGATATTCTACGATATTCTACATAGTTCACTGAAAAATGTAAAAGGCATTATGCATCTTAAAAAAAAAAGAGTTGTATGTAGCAGTACAGTGACACCTCGCGGAGCAGAGGTGCGGAAGTCGTACTGGATTTACTTCTGAAACATGATTTATTATTTGAAAAAAAAATTGAAAAATTATTATAATTTTTTTGGGAAAAAATATTTAAATATTGAATATCGATATCATATCGCGATATAAAGTATTGCGATATATTGCCATATCGATATTTTTGCCCACCCCTATCAGGAAGCCTTATATTATTTGCATAATTTCGGAATAAACAGTACAAAAACGAGTCACATGATGAGTCTCGGTTGTTTAGCTGTGAAGTTGAACCGTCCCTCACCTCGTTCTCCGCCGTCCCCTGACTGTCTCCGCGGAAGCTGCTGGTGCTGCCGCTGGTGTCCCTGGTGCGCGGCGGCTTCCATGTCCGCTCGCCGGTGGCCCGGTTGTAGTAGAAGTGCCGCCCGCTCAGGTCCTTGTGGGTCTCCCAGTCGCCCAGGATGTGGAGCGGCGAGCCGGACGGGACGGGCGGGAGGCTGAACTGGGAGATCTTCAGCTCCTGGAGGTTGGTGTAGACGGGAGAGTCGGAGCGGCCCTGGCCTGTAGGCGACGTCGTCTGGAGGACACAGAGAGAAAGAAAGAGAGATGTGTTTAGATTTGTGCAGGAGTTTTAATTTTGTTTCTCCAGAATCTTTAAAGGGATAGTTCACCCTCATGTGGACTAAGGGCTGGGAGAAGTTTCAGAGTCCTCCGTGGCTTCTCTGAGTTACAGGGGGTCTCGGCGTAGCAGTGCATGTCCATATAACGGTTGCAAATGGATACCAACTGTCTTCGTAACAAAAAGACACACCAAAAAACATCCAAATACCTCCATGCTGCTCGTATGTAATGTCCGTCTTGTATTGAAGCCCCGAAATGCGAAATTGTTCCGAAAAAAATTAAATAAGTCTATATTTCAAGCTTGTTTGTAGCTGAAGCTTCTCTTCCTGGTTCGTCCAAATTGAACCGGACTTATTTAATTTTTTACGGAACAATTTCACATTTCGGGGCTTCAACACAAGATGGACATTACATACGAGCAGCATGGAGGTATTTGGATGTTTTTTGGTGTGTCTTTTTGTTACGAAGACAGTTGGTATCCATTTGCAACCGTTATATGGACATGCACTGCTACGCCGAGACCCCCTGTAACTCAGAGAAGCCACGGAGGACTCTGAAACTTCTCCCAGCCCTTAGTCCACATGAGGGGGAGGAGATAATGTAATGAGTGCAATTTGAATTTTGGGGTGAACTATCTTATCCCTTTAATGAATGATTTTCCAGGAATTATTCCACAACCAGAAGGAAAAGCTCCAGTATCTGAGGAATGTTGGTCCAGCTCGGCTCAGAGAACCAGCAGCTATCACTTCCTGGAGATGTTCAAATCAGAAACACACACACACACATCTCTCTACGCCCGGTCAGTGTGTGCATGAACCCAGCTCCTTCTATCCAAGTGCAAAAGGTGCTGCAGTGAGTTACGAGTGTCTCTGAGTGTCTGCAGACCAGGATGCAGCTGCTGATCCAATCATGCAGGGCGCCCATGTGGTTTGCAGACACTCGAAACATAACCGAGTCGTCGTCGTCGGTCCAACTCTAATCAGCTCCTCAAACCAGATGCAGCAGCAGCAGCAGCAGCAGCAGCAGCAGAGTTACATAATCATTTATCTGTCCGCTGAAACACCACGTCGTCAACCGCTATCATCAACAACACAGAGCGACACTGGTGTTACAGCGTGTTCAGCTTTAACTTTCACAGCACCTCAAAAAATCTGAGTTACAGACAAAAAAGCTTCACAGGAAGAAGAGAAAGGGAAACGACGATGACGAGATAAAAACAAGTGTGAAACCTAAAATCCAAAGTTTTAAGAAGATTTTTAAAGATGCAAACAGCCACAACAGAGACATGAAATCCTAAAACCATCCCAAAATCTCTCAAAATCAATGCACATATTCACATGTTCTTGCAGATAATTCAACACTGGATCACACTTATGAATAGTAAATGTCAAACAAGAGTCTAAACCAAACAAACAACAAGTACACATGTAATTAAATTAATGAAAATACTTGTTTTTGTTTTTTCTGAGCTGAAATTACAGTTTATAACAAAATATAACATAATAAAATATGTTTCTCATCCAGTAGACCATGTAAACATTACTTGAGGAGCTTTTCATGAACTATTTTCTTGTTTAAAATTCATTTTTCAGATTAAAAATGAACTATTAAAATGAACAATTTAGAAACTATACCAAGTTTCTAAATTGTGACCAAATGTTCGTTAACACGCAGGTAAATTCAATATTTTTAAAGGATGTATTGGATGTTGCAAGGAGGAAAAAACAACCATCTCCTTAGCGACCATGTTGCCATAAACATGAACATTATGTAAGAAAATGCACAGATATGAATGAGGAAGTCGACTCGACACATCGATACTAATGACACAACTTGTTGTTGTTTCTTCTTTCTTTTTCCCCTCTTTGAAAACTTGGCAGCATCCAAAGGTCACTCATTTCCACAAAAGCCAGAAAAGCCGCGTTACCACGGCGACGGCTCAGAGCATTCAGAGCATTTTGCTTCTCAAAAATATTTCTGGGTTTTCTCTTTCTTTTCCTTTTTTTTTCTTCTACACTGCAAAAACTCAAAATCTTACCAAGAATATTTGTCTTATTTCTAGTCAAAACAAATTTCATTCTACTTAAAATAAGACTCATCACATAAAAAGTAGCTTGTTTTTAGACACTTTTTACTCCTTTAAAGCAGATTTTCACTTGAAATAAGTAGAAAAATCTGCTAGTGGAGCAAGTTTTTCTTTCTTATTACAAGCACAAAAAAACTTGCTTTGACTGGCAGATTTTTCTACTTATTTCAAGTGAAAATTAGTTTGAAACAAGTGAAAATGATCTAAAAACAAGTTAATTTTTAGGTGATGAGTCTTATTTTAAGTGGAAAGAGATTAGTTCTGACTAGAAATTAGACATTTTGACAAGAAATAAGACAAATATTCTTGGAAAGATTTTGAGTTTTTGCAGTGTAGGGAGCCTCTTAAACCGACGCCAGAGACCAGAGGAGCTGCATCCAGCACCGAGTGGATAAATGCACGGAGAGAGAGAGAGGAATTAAAAACCAGAGGCCGTGCCAACAACCTCCACTCCCTCCTCTGTTTGTTACAGGTGAGGAATGTGGAGCTTGGACTGTTTTCAGGACACAGATGGGACTTCCTGCCGCTCTTGGAATAACAGGAATATTTTTCACATAAATTATTATTTAATATCCTACACACACACAGAGAGACACACAGACGTGGAGGCAGAGGAAAAGGTTTCAGTAGCCTCCTGCTGTTTTCAGTTAGCTTCACCCGCTGTTCCTCAGTTTCAGTCCAACGCTCAGCGACTTGGCTGAACTCCTGAACGCTTCAGACTCATCACTCACTAACCACAGCTCAGCCTCTCTCTCTCTGTGTGTGTGAATGTTGCAACTTTAATTGGCTTTTCTGGGAATAATAATAATAATATAATAATAATTGTTGAGCTGAGATTTAGTGGATCATGCAGTTAAATTCATGTCATTCATGTTAAAATGTGTGTATTTAAAAGTAGTAAATCATGGTATCAAACTCAGGTTAAAATGTCAATTAATAAATCATGTTAAAATGTCATATATTTGAAATCATGTAGGTTTAAAAAGAGTTAAAAATGTAATGTATTTTAAAAGACTTTAAAAGGTTAAAAAGTTAAAAGTATGGATTGTGCGTGTTTATAGGAGGTTAAAATTATCATTGAGAGTGATAAACATGTCTTTATTTCATTTTGGGTGCTTTAAATATGGGGTTTTTTTTCTACATATTCTTCAGATTAATTTCTAGTAGTTAAAGATTAAGGTTAAAATCAATTATTTGATCTTGTGTTATGTTGATTTATTATTTTTTCTTGATCTATTTGTGTGTGTGTTTAAGGTTTTTCACCTGCTTTTGGCCATGACAACTTTTCAAATAAAAGAAAGAGAGAAGAAAGAACTGATTCCTGGTCCAGTTGAAATCTTCCGAAGCAAGCAGCTGCCCCTTTCAAGTGGGGGAAACTTCACTAGAGTGAGGAGAACTTGACAATAATAATAATGACGATAATAATAGGATAACGATGCAGATGGTCGGAGCGAGAGGTCGGGGGTCGAATCCATTTGGATTCTTCTCGGTCCAGACACAAACCACCAGGCTGCTGCATCCGCTGCAGCAGGAACGGACAAGTGCTAACGACGTCCAGTCTGACACTTTCCTGTCTCCACTTTCATTCACACAGAGAACAACACACACACATTAAACTCACACTGTTACAGGAAGCGTTTGAAGCAGCTACTCACAGGTTCAAGTGGAATAAAAGAAAAATTGAAACTGAAGCACATCCATCGTGACAATGCATCATCATAATGCAATGTGTGTTATCTAAAGGCTCTTTACACAGAGCGAAACCAACAAGAGGAAACCGACAACAGAACAGTGTCACAACATTGTCGTGCATCGCTAACAACATAAAACTACAGATTTGAGAGACAATGTGAAAAAGCATCCTCTAAAATTAGTTCCAGTTTTTAGTTTTTAGTATCTTGGTCTGCCTCGACTCAGCACTTTCACTTCAATGTTTTATATTCTTGGATAAATGAGTCTGTGTGTGACTAGTGCAGGTCTAAACTGGTGAAAACACACAGTATCTGTATCTGAAATCACATCCTCCTCCTGTTTCAATGCAAATCAAATTAAAAACCAATCGTTCCATCTGCAACCATGACTCATCACACTCACAATACATCTATCTGTCAATACAAATGCAATATTTCCCAGCAACTGCAAGTAACTGCATTATGTCCAAAGTGACCTCCAGAGGACACACACACACACACTGAAGCTGCTGCACCAAACTGCACCTTTAAGGATCTTTTAATAATAATATTATTAATAAGAAGATGAAGAAGGGAAATGAAGAAAGAAGCGAGAGCTCCCTGGAAATCAGACTAAAAATAGCGTTTCTCTCTATCAGGAGACTCCGAGCTCTGCCCTGCTTTGCTTTGCAGAAATGGACTGTTCTCTATTAGAAAGAAAGATAGAAAAAAAAAAGCCTTACGCAACCTGGCTGCACCATATGCACAGACACAAGTCCAACACATGGCTGCAGCAGAAGGAGACGACACAAAAAAAACAAAAAAAACTGGTCAACTGAACTCTACATCAAGTGTTTCTCTGGCACACACGGTCTCTGCACGATCACTTGTGTTTGTTATCGATGCAACTGGAGTCCAAGTCGACTGTTGTCTGAGAACAAAGCTGCAGAGGCCGGCTATAAATGGACAGTTTGAAGGGGAAGGATGGTTTCAAGACACAAAAACACACAAAAAAATAACAGTTGCAACACTCAAATTTAGCAGAAATCGACATTTTCTGGTCTGGGGTGTTTGTTTCAGATGTTTCTCTGCGGTCGGTCGGTCGGTCGGCGTGTCACCTTGTTTCTGTGGCTGCACACAAACACGTCGTCGTCATCCTCGCCGGCCTTCCTGTAACCTCTGAACAGGCTGAGTGTGCGACGCATGCTGCACGCCATCCAGTGTGGCTTCACCTCCACCACCACAACACACACCTTAACACATACAAACACACACACACAGCTGCCTTCTCTCTTTGCTGTGCTGCCCGGTCGAGAAGAGGAGGTAATGTGAGAGGAGAAGGGGAACAGGAGCTTTTTTACCTCGGCAGCTCAGAGCACAAAATAATCTGACACAACAGGAAATCGTACAGAAAGAGTCAGAGCTTCCTCTATCAGAGAGTGTGTGTCTGTGTGTGTCTTTGTGTGTCTGTGTGTGTCTGTGTGTGTGTTAGAAATCAAACTGTGCACCGACAGACGTGTTGACAGACACAACCGGCAGTTGCGGCTGCTTCACCACAGGCCGGGGCGCTAAATTTAACCGGCCTTGCTCCGAGCGGCCTGGAGGTGATGAGGACAGATAAAACCCTCAGCTCCTCTTTCACCTGAAACTAAACCAACAAACCGCTGAGTCGGAGCAGAGATGAGCTGCTTGATTCTATTTATTTTTTATTTTATTTAAAAAAGGATGACAAGAAAACTCAACAAGACGAGGAAAAAACAGAAACTCCTCGACACAGTTTAACGACCTTCAGGATAAAAACGCACACAAAGGTCGAGATCAAGCGGCAGATGTTGAAACATAATCAAAATGTTTCAACACACTCGGTTTCACTTTTCTTTTTACTTTTCTTCTTTTCCCATTTGGATTTCAAGCGACTCAACATGGGGTCCCGACCCCAAGGTTGAAAAACACTGAGCTAAGGGTTAAAAAAAGCCTTCACCATGCATTTCTTTGGAGTGACAGATTATCAAACGAACTAAACGAAGCAGCACTGACGGCTCTTCTTCGCCTGGATGGATAATATGCATGTGGATGACTCTCTACCCACAATGCACTGCACCTGATTGCGCACCTCACTGTGTTTCTTCTATACTGTAGCAGTGGTTCCCAACCTTTTTTGGCTCGTTATGACATCACAAATTTCTGGCGACTCCGTCAATCAAGGTGTTTTTATATGCTGCATTTTATTTGAACTCGATTTATAGTCGAGAAAGTGAAAGTATAGAATACAGTTGTTTAACCCTCCTGTTGTCCTCCTGGGTCAAGGAAGAAAGGAAGGAAGGAAGGAAGGGTGAAGGTAAAGAAGTAGGAAAGGAAGAAAGGACAAAGGGAAATATGGGAGGAAAGAAGAAAGGGGAAAAGGAAGGAAAGATAGAAGGAGGGAGGGAACAGATTGGGTCAATTGAGTCAAGAAGGAAGGAAGGGAGGGAGGGAGGGAAAAAGGATTGTGGAAAAAAGGAAGAAAATAAAGATGGAGGGAGGGAACAGATTTGTTCAAGGAAGGAAGAAGAAGGAAGGAGGGGAAAGATGGAGGTATATAGGGAACAGATCAGGTCAATTGGATCAAAGAGGAAGGAAGAAGAAGTAAGGACGAAGAGAAGGAAGGAAAGAAGGAAAGGAAAAGGGATTGTGGAAAGAAGGAAGGATGGAGGAAGGAAGGAAGGAAACAGATTGGGTCAATTTGACCCAGAAGGACGACAGGAGGGTTAAGATTGTGTGTGGTGTTTTTAATCATAAAAAAGAGTAATAATTAGTTAAAAAATATATTTTTATCAGTAATTTTTTTTTTTTTTTAATCAATTACACATTTCAGGCGACCCCATTTGAATTTCAAGCGACCCAACAAAAACCTTCACCTGGATAGATACTGTATGCATTTCTCTGGAGTGACAGATGTGGATGTCTCTCTACCCACAATGCACTGCACCTGACTGTGTGTCTTCTATAGGCTGATTCTCTATCGGCTGGTTAGAGATGGATGAGACGTGGCAGAGAGCTGGGGAGGCCGCGGACGGAGACCTGCCCCCCCCCTCCTGGAGGTCTCTGACAGCCAGGTAATTAAAAATAAAAAGGGGGCCTGAGGGGGGGAGGAAAGGAGGGGAGGAAGGGGAGGGGAGGGAGAGGTGTAAATGAGGGATAGATGGAGAGAGTGAGTGAAGGAGAGATAGATGAGATGTGCTGCTGAATGAAGAGCAGCAGCAGCAGCAGCAGCAGCAGCACGGCCGTGATAAATGAGTTTCAGACTGCAGGCCAGTGCAACGAATCCACACCAACTGCATTATAATGCATTATGCAGCCCAGAGAGTGTGTGTGCATGTGTGTGTGTGTGTGTGTGTGTGTGTGTGTGTGTGTGTGTGTGTGTGTAGGCACAGTCAGGCAGCATAGAAATGTGAGATTAATGCAACTCGGGGGTCTAATGGAGTGGATGTGAATGCAGAGGGAACAGAAAGCAAAAGGCCCTGATGAGGATTGGCTCTCTAATGGAGCCCAATGAGATTATGTTCTGCTCAGCTCCGTGTAGCTCTTGTATTTATCACCATATTGGGAATAGAGCTCAGTGTTTCCTCCTCTCCTCCGGCCTCCTCCTCTCCTCCTCCTCCTCCTGCTGTCCCACTGTGCTTGTACAACCACTAGAAAACGCCGGTGTCTCGCTCGCTCGCAGCGCGCCGTAAATTAAACCATAAATTATTCGTCCTCGTGTAAAGAAGTAGTGCAGGTCAGGGTGAGGGCAGTGGTGGTGCTGCAGCAGCTGCGGTTGCACGCTACAACCACTAGGTGTCTCCCTCGGGTCGGCTGGGAGGATGGAGGAGAGGGAAGGAGGGAGAGGGAGGAGAGGGGAGGCAGGGGAGTCTCCATCAAATGTATCTGGCCATGAGGAAAGTAGCGTGAGGGGGAGGGGCTTCAGTTGGCGCACACATGGCAACCCACTCTGCAGCATCTCCATGCAGCATGCACACACACTCACTCCAACACACACATATAGGCTATACATTAGTATCTGTGCAGCAGACTTCAGTTCTCTGCTGCAGCTGCTTCACAACCTGCAGACGATTCACGGAGCTCATTACATCAGAAAACATCACAGCCAGCGAACAAATCAGTGAACGGCTCAACAGCAGCACAAAGACCCAGATCTGTGACCTGTTCGCTCGTACACAACCTCTTCGTCTCTTCAAGAGGTTCAGCAACACGATAGGTCACAGATGTGTCGTGCTCAGTGAGTCGCTCACGCTTCGCTCCCTGAAGGAATTCACGGCGTTGAACTGGATTTTTGCACATGAGAAGTGACAAGAGGAGAGAAGTTCAAGTCACATCGCTGCTTGCTGCACCTAGAGGCCGTTGTCATCTGGTTTCCATAACGCACAATGAACAATAGTTAAACAAGGGTTATTGTTGTTTTGTTTTTTAAATGATTAGATCCTGTTCAGACCAGAACCAGAATGACTGCACCGCACTTATAAAGGAATAAATAAAGCAGCAAACCCACGCGTTCATTTGAATTCAGCTACTTGTTGATACAGCAGCGAAGCACAAGGTCGTTTATTTACCAAAAAAAAGAAGAAAGAGTTAAATCTCATTCAGCTTTTTCTCACATTGCTGCAGCATTTTGATCCAAAACCAAGAAGCACAGATAATAGTTTGGCTTCATTCAGTCACTATGTGCCAACTTTCCTTCATTTAATTAACAATTAAGTGAAAAGTTCTTTATTTCTATATTAAACTAAACTCTCTGCATCATTTAAAACACAAGATATTGCATCGAACTAACAGGTGTTTGCAATAATTCCCCCAAATCAGCATCTACAGTGTGCGTCTATACGTCTATTCATATTTTCCTTGTCCTTTCTCTTTCATGTTCCTTTTGAATAAATCATTTTTATACGACTTTGGCAACTTCTCCGATACGAGTCTGTGCATCTTTACTCTTCAAATTCTTTCCTTCGATGTCAGCGTGAGTTGTGCAAATCCATGAGAAAATATTTATCCCAGCTGCGTTTCATCTGTAGAATTGCAACATCGTTTAACAAAAAGTAGATTGAAACACGCGGAGGAACGGACGGTGCTGCCACGACGACAGCTGTGAGGTTAAAGTGATTATTCAGTGTTTTGGTTGAAAAGGTCTTTTCTGTCTTGTGTGTCGCAGATGGTGTCACACCTCAGTGTGTTTGGTGTGTGTGTGTGTGTGTGCGTTTCCCCCTATAACTACGTTACATAATGTGATTGTGTAATTGAATTAGAAGAAGGAAACGGTGGCGTGGTGATTGAAGGGAGCTGCAGCCGTGACCATGGAGACACCCTGCTGCCAATCAGGCGGCCCGAGGAAGACGAGTGTTTGAAGATAGGTCGAGGGGTACAAGGTGTGTGTGTGTGTGTGTGTGTGTGTGTGTGTGTGTGTAGGCAGGACACACACACACACACACACACACACACAGAGAGACACACACACTACCTCTGAGCCAATGCATCAATCCACCGCCGCTCCCTCTGTTCTTTTGTCCTCAGCGCTCTCATCTTTCTCCTCCACCTCCTTCATCTCTCACTTCTGTTTCCCTACTCCAACCCTCTGGTCTGCACACACACATGCACACACACACACACATAAATGCACGTGCACACATACACAAACAGCAAACACTCCCTGCCCTTTCCCTCTCCTCCTCCTCCTCCTCCTCCTCCTGCTGCTGCTGCTGCTGCTGCATCTGATAATCATGCACCAAAACCTCTCTGGTCATTCCTTCCTTCTCTTCCCTTCCCTTCTCTCTGCCCCCTCCCAGGCTCAGCCAACGCCCCACTGCCCCACCGCCCACCCACCCCAAACCCCCCAAACCCCCCCAACCGCCTCCACCGCCTCTGCTCCAGGAGTTACGATGACAACGATGCTGATGATGATGATGATGGTGGTTGTGTCCATATGACCAGATTAACCTACATTTCCACCTCACTGGGCGTCAAGTCGGACCACATTCGCCCACTCCCCCATCATCACATTTGTGGCATTTCACAAGCCACGCGTAGACACACACACGCACAAAAATATGCTTACAATCACACACACACACTCACATACTGCTCCTCACTTCCCTTAGCAACCAGTTCCAGCCTTTCACTGCAGTTCAGAAAGCCACTGTGTAAAAAAGACCTGATATTCTGCTGAACAGCGTGTGTGTGTGTGTGTGTGTGTGTGTGTGTGTGTGTGTGTGTGTGTGTGTGTGTGTGTGTGTGTGTGTGTGTGTGTGTGCAGAAAAAAATGTTAATGGGATTCAAATATCGACTTCACTTCTTTACTGATGCAACTCGCACATAAACAAGTCAGCGAAACGAAACATGGCACCACCCAAAAAAAAAAAAAAAAAAAAAATCTAAGAAACCTTGGGATGAAAGTGAGTCAGCACCTTTTCTTCTTTTTTTTCTCCTCTCTACTCGTTGGGATGACGACAGCTACTTTCATTTCACGGATCACATCACAGGATTCGGCGAAGCTCACAAGCTGACAGAGACGTGAGCAATTAACCTTTGGGTCCTGAGCTGATAGCGCTCGGCTAAAATGTCAGTTTGTGTGTCTGCGCGGGAATGCACCTCGCTCCCCGATAAACCTCTGTGGTGTGGAGGACGACTGCTCTGCTGCTGCTGCTTGGAGACAGACCACAAAAGCTGCAGGAAAAAAGAAAAAGCTTCTTTTTTTCTTTTTTCATTAGGGCGCTAAATAGTTTATTTGTGTATTAACAAGCTGCAATGCAATCGACAGATGATTTAAGGGTTTTTTTTGTGCCAGAATGACCTGTTTTTGTGTCATTTCTCATGCTTTTACAAGCTCAGAGACTTGTTCAGCCGACGTCTCTCTGCTGCTTCTCATGTCTTCTGTTCCTGGTATGTAACAGAAGGGATTTACTGTGCCTCTCCAATCAGATTTTCCTCTTGAAATGTTAATGAGCAAGAAGGAGAGGGTGGATTTTGAGGACGGGGGAAGCCTGCAGCCATGTTGGGTCTCATGTGCATATGGGGAGGAGGGTCGTATGTGTGTGTGTGTGTGTGTGTGTGTGTCGTTGGCCAGGAACCAGTCTGCAGCACGGGGCTGCACATTCTGCAGCACAAAGTGTTACAGTAAGGGAGTTTAACTAGAGCAAGGAAATCAAACAATTCATATCTGGGACAACACGTCCATGGTTATTTTATAGGCACCCAATAGATCAGAGGCTTTGGCTCCTCTCGGAGGCTGAGCTGGAGTTGGAGCGTGAAAGCAAACACTGACGAGCCAAAATCAGCCAGACATCTCCTTTTTTGTCCTCCTGTTCGTCTCTTTAAAGCCTATGGACACATTCCTGGAGTGTTTGACAATATGTGTGTGTGTGTGTGTGTGTGTGTCTATCTCAGAGCAGCGTGCAGCAGCTTGAGCGTGTGCATGTGATGATGCATGTTTGCATGAGGCAGGAGAATCAGAGATGCTGCTGTGTTGCCGTCAGCGTGTATGATATGATTTGTGTAACAAGCTGCTGCAGCCGGACGCCACCTGCGTCCCTGCAGCACCTGGACCTGCCTCCTCTGCACGGCCGACGGTGTGTGTTTCTCAGCGCAGGACACACACACACACACACACACACAGAGCATCTAATGACCTAGTCACAGCACAAAGCGTTGCAGTGAAACTGATACACGTTTCTATGCAAAGTATATAAGCAGCAAGGTGACTGTTCTGTCACTAACCAGGCGAGCAGCGCTGCAGTCACATTCACAGTGTACTGTATCTAGCTTCTGAAATGTCCCTTTATCTTCTCCCAGCTGTCCTACTTTCCTCCACCTGGCGCTTTGTCCCACTTCCATCCAGCTCTTTGTTCAATAAAATGTTTGTGAAGATGGACAATTTATTTAACAGCTACCACACAGACCATCAGTGAACAAAAAAGCGTAATTTAAGCCCAGTTCTTAAGACGTATCTCTATTTATGACAATATAAAAGGCTCTGAGCTGCATTCAAGACAACTCTGCAGTCGGAAAATCTGAGTTTTCAGCCGGGAGATACAGAGTTCAAAGCGTTCAAGATGCACCGCGACCAGAATAACCAAACACATGCTGGACCGGGACAAACTTTGCATTTAAAGTGCTTCGTGTAGCTAAAGGATTAAAACATTACAAAGGAAAAACACAAAAACAATTAAAAAAGAGTAAACGGAAACAGATAATTTAATTTAAGAGAAATAACAACATGAATTTACTGTGTTCTTCTGCGTTGTCTCAAACACAGCATTGGGCTACGATACTGTAACTGTAAGCACTCGTAAAAGCTCAGGTGCTATCAAAATGAAGCTCTGCAACTCCACATTTTTGTTCAATAAAATATTAGTGAAAATGTAAAATTTTAACTGGTCAACTGTTAGTTTTCAAGGCGAGAGAGGAGAGAGGAGGCCGACAGTCAGTTTGGTAGCCGACTATTCAGAAACTCTGTAGTTTAGCTCAGTTGCTAAAGGAAAACAACTTCACTGTTTATTTTAAAGACATATTTCTACATTTATTGACAATGAAACTCAAGTTTCACCTCTTTGTCCAGTGACATCTGTCTCATACTAATCTCTCAGCCAGTTTCACTTTGACTGAGGAGGCAAAACAAAAGTGAAGCAGCTAATAAGCTTAGTATTATACTCTATAGTCCATAACGTCTGCCTCATACTTATCTCCAAGACAGTTTCACTTTGACTGAGGAGGCAAAAATAAAGCTGAAGGCAAAAGCTTAGTGAGCTTCCTTCCTTTAAACAGCACCGTCTCCAGTGTCAAACCTCAACCGACCTGAACCTTAAACAAAAATCTTTGTGCATTTATTTTACCCTCTCCTGACCTATGATTAAATCTGAGCACTGTGATTGGATTAGAATAAACTGACTGTGCCACTGAACCTCTGTGTTGGTGAAGAAGGAGGCTGTTGTGAGAAACACTGAGTGGGTGAAAGACAAAATGCACGAGCAACATGTGAACGTTACGCTGAGGCCATGTTTGCCTCCTCTGACCTTTAACCCCTCGACTCCCAACACCAGAGATCCACACAGCAGGACCGACCCCCCCAGACCCCCAGCAGTCTGTCCAGCCTGCGTGCTGTGCTGTGCTCCCTCCTCCTCCGTTTCTTTTCATTCAGGGCCAAACCTGGACTCACTATCCAGTAGGGGTGTGCCAAAAAATCGATTCACATAAGAATCGCAATTCTCATTTAATACGATTCAGAATCGATATAAAATGTCCCAAAATTAAAAAAATGAAACAAATCTGCTGGCTGTCGGCCTTCATTTCTTTAGAATTTAAAAGGCAGCATGTTTAACTGCACTATTTCTTTTAATAAAGAGGTACTTTTAATTTTGTTGCTTAAGCAATATGTGATATTGCTTTTATGCAACAGTTTCAACAATTCCATCTAAGCATGGATAAACGTTTAAAACTCAATAAATAAATGTGAAAAAGACACTTGAGTCATTCTGTCTTGCAGAGCAGACTGGAGTAGATCATGAGGATCCTTTGCACACCGACAGACTGAAGCAGAAATCATTAGGAATCAAATCGTTTTGAATCGAAAATCGATTTTTGAATCGAATCGTAGCCTCAAAAATCTGAATCGAATCAAATCGTGAGATAGTAAAACATTCCCACCCCTACTACTACTATCCAGCCACAGTCAGGCAGAGCTTCTGTGTTTCTGTCATCAAAGTGCGAGACGAACAGTGAGACTTGTGGGACGGGGGGACAGGGGGACGGGGAGGTGACAGAGCTGCGCTGCAATCTGTTACCCACACAACCATCCAATAAACAGGGAAGAACAGGATGTGATGGATTCTGCGTTCTGCTCCTGAGAGGAGAGAGGAGAGACGGGAACGGGAAGGAGCCCAATAAATGAATTCTGGCTGCAAAAGTCAAATGACCTGCCAGCTCCCTGACAGCATCAATTTGTTCTGTTTAGCTGCAGACAGGTTTGGAGAGAGGGGGAAAGAAAAAATATCGATGACACGCCGTAAGAAAATTCAATTTCTTTTATGGAACCGGCTCTGCCAAATCTATCTCTTATTACTTCTTCGTTCGAGTGGCCTTTGCTTCGCCGTACAAAGAGTCTCTGTGTGCAAACTCTCGCTGCCATCGGGTTTTTCTGCCCACTGCGAGGCCAAAACAAACACGGGCTCTGTTCTGCACCGACACCGCTAAACATTACACACATTACACATTACACATTACAACTTGTTGCCAGCCAGCGCGCACACTGTTTTCAGATCAGTGTTTCTCTGCATCCCCCCCTTCGTGAGTGATGACAAACTCTACAGCGCCGGCATCCCTGCAGCACAAAACACAGATATTCATAGTTTTTTATTATTTTATTTCGCTCCATGTCTCGGTGGCAGGGTGCACCGGGCCACAGGCAGCAGAGACTTAGCTGCATTCTTCTGTGGCCGACAGCTGACAGCTAAACCCCCCGTTAATGACTAATCCTGCCCTAATGCCTTCAGTGTGATTGGTTTGAGCTAATTACGCCAGCTCCCTTTCCCCCGGTGCTGAATGGTTGGCCGAGCGGGGCGGGGCAGAGACAGAGACAGCGTGGACATGCACAGTGAGTGGACGACGGCCTCATGGGACTAAGATGCACAATGCACAATCCTTAGTTACAGCCCTAAACATGAGTAAAAAGCCCCACAAGATTGTCATTATAACCCTTAAAAGCCTAAATAGACCTAAAAACGCCTGGAAATAGATCTATATTTTTGTCAATTTTAGCTTATTTTTTCAAGTATTATACATCATATGATTCAGTAAAACCTGCCATTTTATCTGCTGCGGTATAAAGTCACATTTATACCTTATCTTTGGGTGAGCATGCCATGTTTCACCTAAAAAACTAGTATGACCCAGTAAAGAAAACGTGTGTTTTGTTGAATATCTCACCAAATATCACCAAAAATACTTATTTACAGCTCTAAACATGAGTAAAAAGCCTCACAAGATTTCATTATAGTAACCTACCTGGTCGCCTTTTCAAAATAAAACTCCCTGCATTACAAACAACAAATGTAAAGTGTCTATTTTGTTATTTAAAGGCCTCATGAAACGATAAACATACAGTGTTTTCCCAGCTGTAATAACATACAAGATGTTAACCATGTCTAAAGTATTTCTACACCTACTTATTTTCTCTTCTTGTGAAATGATTTCAAATGTTTCGAAAATTCACATTTCATTGAATTGTTTCTCTAATATTTCTACCTCCCTCCTCCATGTTGGACCTCACAGCTTGTTTTATGTATCAACGCTGTGTGTCTGTGGTTGTAACCGACTCCACGTTCATCATCTTCACCTGTTTTCATCTGGTCGACTCATTAACGAGGTCGTGCAGGGACGGTGAAGTGAAGTGAAGTGAAGGTGGAGGAAGGAAAAGTCCTGTACAGCAGCAGCAGCAGCAGCAGCAGCAGCAGGTGCAGCTCTGCTCTCTACAACCCAAGTGGGAGTCGTTTGACCTACATACATCAACAACTCCACTGGCTGCAAGAAGAGATGGAAATCAATCAATCAGGTAGTTTGTGTGTTTTTACTAGAAACATGTGATCGCGTTGAGCTGAACGGCTCAACATGCAAATAATGAGGACGCAACGTTAAAGCTGTAACTTCATCCGTATTACATAAAGGGCTAATCTAAAGCAGACATGTTTGCACCTGAAGCAACATGACTTCATATAGTTCTGTAATATATAATGTCTGTTTCTCCTGCTGCAAACTGACTCTTCACATCCATTATTGTCTCTGAGCTCAAGACAAGAGAGCTTGTATTTTCTTTTTTAGCATAACATTAGTGCACTGAACACAATACCTCTCATTGTACATTAGTGAACTGAATACATCAGCAGCCAACACAAACTAAAAGCACAAAATCACTTAGTGACGGCTCATTGTGCTCCGGTCCGAGGCTGAACTCCAGTAGCTCCACTCTCTCTCTGTCCGGTCTGGACGGCAGCTGGCCGCTCTTTACAGCAGGTTATTAATATTCCCTCAATTCTTTTCCTGCTAATCTGCTCTGTTTATGTAGAAACAGAGATAGTCGAGGGGGGAGGTGGAGGTCCGAGGCTCCAACAGAAACTCCCAGCTCCTTTTAAGTATCATGATAACATCTGGAGGAATGATGATGAGAGCTAAATATTGAAAATAAGTGAAATTACAGAGCGATAAAGTCGCATTTAAACACCTGGACATTAAGAAAGGAGCAGAGTCAGCTCGAATCCCACAGGTGTTGGACGGACGGACCGGGGCTGAGACCAAAAATGTGGATTAAATTAAATAATCCACAACCACAAACAGAGAGAAAAACGTGTTATTAACTGTGTTTGTCTGTTTGCATTTCTAATAAAAACTTGACCGGAGCGTGAACCACTTCCACTTCCAGGTTTCCCCCCACCGAGCCGAGCCGAGCCAGACCTTTGTTGTCCTGAGATTTCCCATGAGCCTTTGTGGTTGTGCATGTGCAGAGACAAGGGGGAGTTCACAAACATCCACACACACACACACACACACACACACACACACACACACACACAACCCTTAAAATGTCGTGCACCACACACATTCTTCACGTGTTTTAGAGAGGAACCACGACAAGCCAGTCCTGTAAAAGTCAAAAAAATCCCTCTGGAGGAACAGCAGCAACTTCCTGTTTCAGTGGATTAAGTTTCAGAAGAAGCAGATTACGAGTTTTCTACGTCGGACCAGTGACTTAACAACACAACACGCTGCTGTTATTGTTCCAGCATGTGTGTGTGTCTGTGTGTCTGTGTGTGTGTGTTTTTATCATCAGTGGCGCCTCACGGTTCAAATCAAGTGAAGTTCCTACAGATCCAGAGCAAAGAAAATAACAGGATGTCATTCACATTCACAGCGCCGGGGACTCGGCACAATCCCATAATGATTCCCAACACAACACAACACAATCCTAAAAACAATAACAACTTGACTAAAGATGCATTAAAAGCTGGATTTCATTTAGAAACAGATGAAAAGGGGGAAATAAATCAGTTGTAAAAGCAGCTGTTATCAATGGATGAGAGGAGACTGTCTCCTTCTACCTTTATCTCAGGGCCTTGAGACTTTCTACACACACACACACACACACACACACACACACACACACACACACTGAGACTGTGACAAAAACAGACCCAGTTCCCGTCGTCACTGTGCAACAACACAACGGAGCCAAAGCCAAAGCCGACTGAGACGTAAAGACGTTAGATAACAGCGACGCTCCACTAACACACTGATCAACACACTGACTATTTTTACAGATCACGGTGACGTCGGCTCGTTGTGTTTCAGTAGTCCATACTCCATACCAGTACCAGTAAATGTCCACGATTCTGGATACTTAAGCCATGTGCTTCTAGTAAATCCATTAGGCTACTTTATTTTTTTTTACTGTTTCACATCAAACTTTCTTGTACTGAAGCTCCACTGAACTTCAACAACTTCGCACACTGCACAGAATTTAAAGAGAAGCAGAAATATGAAGCAACAACAGTTAAAATGATAAATATCAGTGTGTTCTGGCAGCCACCAAGGTTTCGAGCGCAAGGAACAATCACAACGCAAAACTGATCGGAATACTCCTTGTATATGGCAAGAAAGACTATTCTTAAGTTCTGGATTCATAAAGACATTCCTACATTGGACGATTGGTGTTTATGTATGTTTGTAAGCTGTGTTGCTCGCTTTGTTATGTTTATTCATAATTGTTGAGGAGTTTATGCTACAGGAAAATTTATGGTTCTGTGGAAATTATATGTAAAGGATAATATGTGGTCTGCTTGAACCTTAATGAAAAAAGGGAGAGAGAAAAAAGGTAAATATGGCTCAACACAAACACAAAGTCATGTAGTCGTTACTTTTAAATCGTTCAAGTTGTTCACTTTTGGGCTGTTTTCACACATACTGGTGCAAAAAATGGTTCACCGACCGCTTCATTTTTCAGGTTGTAGCCTACATTTTGTGCTTACACACGTTTGTTTTCTCTCTGGTCCAAACCATCATGGATGTATCACGGTACAAAAACGCTGCACCGCTGTCATCATCAGGTATTGAAGCCCTTATCCTTCTTATCCCTTTAAACTAAGACGCCATGCATGGTGGTCTTACTCTTGTATATTTAGGTTTCCCCATGCATTATGATGTTTTTCTAGAATAAGATAAAATAATAAATGATAAAAGATCAAATGTTTGCCTGTTGGCCATTTATCTGCCTGTATTTTTACTGTGTGAACTCAGACAAACACTGTTTCTCTTTTCTCCAATGCAGTGTGTAATCAATCAATCAAACAATCCCACAATGCAATGCTTCACTTAAACATGCATCTCCGACTACACTTTGCAGAGGTTGCACAGTGTGAAGTAACTGAGTGAATGAGACACATACACACACACACACACACACCTGGATGCAACTAATGCATCATTGATGCTGCTGCTTCTCCTCCTGCTGTGACGACGCTTCATTTACCAGAGCGACGGTCGTCTGATTTAGTTTTTTTTACAGGAAACTGAGATGAAGAGTTTGTGTAGCCGATGTCACCAGCATGAATCATGTATAAGAGGACGAGACGAAATGAAACAGAAACTACTATACCAGCGGCATGCATTCTGGGTAAAATGATGGTGAGGAGGAGGAGGGAGGAGGAGGGGGGAGGAAAGGGGGAGGAGGGGGAGGCCTGGTGGCAGTCGGACGGAGGTCTATTGATGTGGTGCCACATTAAGTGCAGAGACAGCGCGGGACACTGGAGCTCTTGGTACAGAGGGAAACAATGGTCACAGTGCAGAGCAGAGCGGTGGAGCAGCAGCTGACTATAGGACAAGAGAGGAGGAGGTGGTGGGAGAGGGAGGGAGGGAGGGAGGGAGGGAGGGAGAGGTGTGAAGTGTCACGCGGGAGTGGGCAGAAACACGGCGACACAGAAAGAAAGAAAGAAAGAAAGAAAGACAGAAAAGGAGCTGAAGGACAATAGAGAAGAATGAAACCACAGTAGGTCGACTTGACAGCTGTGGTTACCGTGGAGAAGTGAGGAGGAGGAGGAGGAGGAGGAGGAGGAGGAGGAGGAGGGGGAGGAGGAGGAGGGGTGAGGGTGTTCAAGCCAACGTGGTCGTTCGTTATTAGGGCTGGGACGATATGCTTTTCTCCCGATTCGATTCTTCTACGATTTTTTGGATGGCGATTCGATTTAAATTGCGATTCTACGATATTGCCGATTCTCTCTATGATTTTTAGTTTTAGCATTTTTAACATTTATCTGCACACAAATACTGTAGGAGCCTATAAATTAACATACTCCATTATAAAGTGAACTTAAACCCTTTTCAAAACCTGGACTCTCTGTATGTAAAAAAGGCGAACAAATGCACAAACGATATTTATGTGAATCGATTTTTTTCTCCTACCCCTATTCGTTATTATTATAGAGAATAAGAGGAAACAAAGTCGGTGCATTGTCGAGTCTCTCTTGTCGAGCAGGTGTGTGTCTCTGATGGGACTGAAGAGGACGAAGAGGAGGAGGAGACACCTTTAACCTGCACGCACACATACACACACACACACACACACACACAAACACAACCTGGAGGCACTGTCACATCACACAATATCAGCCGTGTTCACTGACAGCGTTGATCCTCGTCAGCGAATCATTCTGCTCCGACTGGATTCAGCCTGCAGGTCAAACCCTCCTCTCCTCTCTTCTCTTTCTCTTTCTCTTTCTTTCTTTCTCTCTGATGTTGAAAGACGAGACTGGAAACAACCACCAACTTCCCTCTCTCTTACGTAACAACAGATAACTACAAAACACCTCGGGGGGAAAAACACAAAACAAAACACAACACAAGAGCAGAGCAAACACCAACTTCATAAAGTCACTGGATCTGAATCTTTCTCTCATTGCGCTGCTTTAATATCGCTGCACTGACCATGAATAGTTTAATAATATATAATAATAACAGCTTCTATATATTGGGGAACCTGCTGCACAACAACGGATGGAAACATAATATCTGCTACACATATTATAAACCTGAGTCCCGACGGACGAACAAAACATTTGGACTGGAGGAGGTTTGGGAAAATACTGTAGGAAAGCGATGATGAGTCCAGCTATGACTTCAGTGAAGTGAAGTGAAATGATGTGAATATTTCCACAGAGTCTGACTCACACACAGGTGGCAGGTGCATCTTAAAGAATTATAATATCACGGAGAAGCATTATGCAAAATAAGAAGGCGAGTCGGTGAAACTGAAACAAAGTGTTACAGTGCGTCACATGCTTCTGCAGCTGTTTAGAAATGTATAGACCTTTTTATACAATGCATTTTTATATAAAAAGGTATAAAAAAATGGGTAACACAGCTGTCGTTAAGTGTCATTCGGTAAGTTATGTCACTTTTGATGCAAAGTTGACATTATTTGAGATGTTCCTTGTTATGAGAACTTGACATAATATTTAAAGTTTGGCAATTAGGTCGACAGTTTAAATTGTCTTTATGTCAAGTTGTCAGAAGAAAAACATCTCAAACAATGTCAACTTTGCATTAAAAGTGACATAACTTACTGAATGACACTTAACGACAGCTGTCATAAGTATTCAGTGATGGTTATGACAGTGTTATGTCATGGTTATGACAGTGTTATGTCAATCTTATGAATACCTATTCAAGTAAAGTGTTACCAAAAAAGGTAATATTTCTGGTTTGATGAAGATGGTTCATACATAAAGAGGTGTAAAGGTGACCTGAGCTGCAGAAATCAACCAGCACAACATGGAAACACTCATAAAACACAAAAGAAACCTCCAAATCAAACTCTGCACTCTGCAGCAGCTTGAAGAAGATGATGAACTTTGCTAAACTTCTTCACTAAAACAATCACAAAGCATCAACATGGTTCAGTTAGTCGTCGTAGCAGCAGCAGCAGCAGCAGCAGCAGCAGCAGCAGCAGCAGCAGCTCTGCGGTCGGGACCAGAGACCATGACAAGAACCAAGACCCATTAACACTAACACTTGCTCCACTTTCCTCTCGGCCAAGTAGCCTAAGCTGCACCGATCCCGTCAGCGTGTTCGACAGGCGTCAGCAGCAGCAGCAGCAGCTACTCACGATGTAGTGTGGGCTCCTCAGGTACGAAAACATGGTACAAAAACACACAAAAAAGGAGATAAAACGAGTCCGGTGGAGGGGCCGGGGGGCTGGTGGAGAGTCCAGGTCCCGAGCAGCAGCACAGGTATGAGGAGGAGGAAGTGGTGGACGTGTCAGCAACAACAACCTCACTTCATCCCGCTGTCGTCACACAGAACAAGAAGGAGAAGAAGACGCCTCAGCGGCCGATTAAAGGATCTTAAGGGATCTATTTGAGGCCGCGGCGCTCGCCTTAAATAGGAGCTCTCATTAGCTGAGTGACCTGAGAGAGAGGAAGAGAGGGAGGAAGAGAGGAGAAGAGAAAACGCAAGGGCCAGATGAAAGAGAGAGGAGCAGAGAGAGCAGAGCAGAGAGAGAAAGGGGGAAGAGAGGAGGGGGGAACGGCTTGACGGGTGGCCGAGCTCGGTTCGACCCCGCGGGGCCGTAAAAAGGTCAAAGGTCACGATCCTCAGGGTCGTAACGTGTGGTTCACACGCTCCACTTACAGCCACAGACACTGCACTATGAGTCCACTGCAAGAACTATAATATCTTACCAAGAATATTTGTCTTATTTCTAGTCAAAACTAATCTCATTATACTTTAAAATAAGACTCATCACATAAAAAGTAGCTTGTTTTTAGACACTTTTTACTCTTTTGAGGATATTTTCACTTGAAATAAGTAGAAAAATCTGATAGTGGAGCAAGTTCTTCTTCCTTATTACAAGCACAAAAAGATTTTTCTACTTATTTCAAGTTAAAATTAGTTTGAAACAAGTGAAAATGATCTAAAAACAAGTTAATTTTTAGGTGATGAGTCTTATTTTAAGTGGAAAGAGATTAGTTTGACTAGAAATGAGACATTTTGACAAGAAATAAGACAAATATTCTTGGAAAGATTTTGAGTTTTTGCAGTGTCTGAGCTTCAAACTCCCAGAATCCTCTCTGTTTGTTTGATGGAGTTTGGGAAGAAAGAAGAAGATTATTATTATCAAGATTTGATTTGAGGAGCTGGTGTTCGGCTGCGACCAGCTGTGTGTGTGTGTGTGTGTGTGTGTGTGAGAGAGAGGACGGTGATCACAGCTGATCCCGACACCGTCCTCCTCCACCTCCGCCACTTCCTCCCGGCCCCGTCAATAGAAAGGTCGGCCAGAATAGATCAGGATGATGACAGATTAGAGCCATTATCTTCCTGGTTAGTGCGGCGGAGGCAGATCGGTGGGAGGAGTTAGTATCTGTCAGGGGAACGTTACGCCACCATGTTGTTGTGGTGAGGAGCCAGGTGAGAGGGAGAGAGTGAGAGTGAAAGTTGTGTGCATCAGACACTCTGTCGTCTTATTACGCTGCAATCGCATCTTAGTTTGAAAAACTACTTCAACAAAACTTGAGATATTTGTCTCATTCAACCGGGTTTTTGTGGAGAAAACGTGTTTGTTCTTGAAAAATCTTGGATTTTAAAGATCCACATGTGGACACAGTTTCATTATGATGAACATACGACTTAAAATGTTTTGGATTAAATACATGAAGCCAGCAACACTCTGTGTCCTTCTGATATCTTTAATGCCTCACTGGTACAGGCAACTCACACAAACCGGTTTCGACGGTCAGTCTTTGTTAGTGTGTCTTTTTAAATTGTTTGTTAGCTGAGCACCTCCAGACTTTTTTTCTTTTTTTGAGTGTGCACGCTCTTCCTTCTTCTTGGACATAAAATGACAAAACACAAGTGTCGTCTTCAAATTGTTCCTTAACTAAATTTTGTTGTATTTTCAATGAATAAAACAAAAAAGGTAAAAAAAAAAAAAAAAAGTTAAACTATAGAGAAAAAATAAATGAAACAATCTCCAAATCAGTAAATAAAAAATGAGTCAGCAGCAGCTTTCCTGTCTTCTTTGGATTTTAAACCTTGTCTTGGACATAATAA
This sequence comes from Trachurus trachurus, assembly GCF_905171665.1. Taxonomy (NCBI): domain Eukaryota; kingdom Metazoa; phylum Chordata; class Actinopteri; order Carangiformes; family Carangidae; genus Trachurus; species Trachurus trachurus. The sequence goes on along the minus strand of NC_139911.1, from coordinate 3,673,301 downwards.
GAAATTTAAAGATGTCGCCTTCAACCAACCAAAGAACCAACCAAAGATTTTTTTAAACTGTTTGTAGATAACAGGAAACCTACAGTGAAGTGATTAATTATTGATTAGTTTCTACCAAAGCGACCACCAGCTGTGATTAGACAGAACTGGATTTACTCTGCTCCGGTCTATATAATATAAACCAGTTACCTACAAACCCAAATCTTATGTTATTAAAGTCTCATTGGATTCATCTAATCATAATATTATCTGAACAAATGGCCAAAAAAAAAGGAGTTAATCCTCTGTCTGGAGTCTGATCTGTTGTGTGGTTTTATTATTTGTCCAGTATTATTTTACCAAAACACAGATTTTAGATTTAGATTAGTCTTTTCTCTATTGTGGGTAAAAATCTTTTTTAAAAACAGATTCAGACAAAGACTCAAAGTACAGTCTGGATGTTTCCAGAGATCAACCTCACTGGACTCGGTTCTTCATCATGACTCTGACTTTATGTTTGTTCTCATTGTCGTGCTGCAGAATTAATTAGGGAATCAGACGCCAACGTGACGAAGAAGAACAACCCAACCCTTTGTCTGCGAGAGAAGCTGAATAATTTAAAGTCCTGTTTCATTTAGTTTAGTTTTGTCTTGGATTCTCGCATGAATCAGAACACGTGAGCACATGAGACCGGCAGAGAGAAAACAGGCTTCGACAGGTTTTCTCTGATGCACCTCCTCGTCCTCGTCTTCCTTGTCCTTCAATCAAATCAATAACGAGTGGCTGATTACACCTCAGGCTGCTGGGAAACAATCAAGAGATCCCGTACGACGATTATTATTATGCAGCGTGGCGTGACTCACCCGGGAAACTTCTCAAAGGCTCAAAGATATAATTTCTACTGTTTAGCAGCTGAACCTCGCCCACGTGGAGGCAGACCTGTAATCACCATCATCACCATCATCATCAGCTCTGGACAGAGACGAGCTGTTGTCATTCAGCTGCAGAACAAACCTGCTGAAGTAAAGTAAAGAAAAGTAAAGTAAAGTCGACTTTTTCCATTTGTGTTATCTCTTTCTGTGCTTTTTTTTTTACCTTTCTCCTCTTTCTGCTCCGAGGCCTCGTGGCAGAGACATAAACTGACACTATAAACCACGTTTATCTCACATGAAGCAGCAACACTTCACTTAAACTTCTTGTTTATCATCATCATCATCATCATCATCAAATAAAAGTATTGGTTAAAGGGATAGTTCAACATTTTGGCAGATTGGCCCATTGCCATAACCCCTATAGTCATAGCACACTGCAAAAACTCCAAATCTATTTCTTGTCAAAATGTCTCATTTCTAGTCAAACTAATCTCTTTCCACTTAAAATAAGACTCTTCACCTAAAAATTAACTTGTTTTTAGATCATTTTCACTTGTTTCAAACTAATTTTCACTTGAAATAAGTAGAAAAATCTGCCAATGAAAGCAAGTTCTTTGTGCTTGTACTAATAAGGAAGAAAAATTTGCTCCACTATCAGATTGTTCTACTTATTTCAAGTGAAAATCTGCTTGAAAGAAATAAAAAGTGTCTAAAACAAGCTACTTTTTATGTGATGATTCTTATTTCAAGTATAATGAGATTGTTTCGACTGGAAATAAGACAAATGTTCTTGGTAAGAGTTTGAGTTATTGCAGTGCAGTAGGTTTGTTACAATCAATCAATCAATTAATGTCCTTTATTTAACCAGGTAAAAAACTCATTGAGATTTAAAACCTCTTTTCCAAGAGTGACCTTTAATTGTCGGTGCAAGCTATTTTTAGAACGGCGGAGCAGAGCCATGAGCTGAACAAACCTGCTGAAGTAAGGTAAAGAAAAGTAAAGTAAAGTCGACTTTTTTCCATTTGTGTTATCTCTGTCTGTGCTTTTTTTTTTTCCTTTCTCCTCTTTCTGCTCCGAGGCCTCGTGGCAGAGACAAAGACAAGTGTGTGTGTCTGCTGCTGCTCCAACAGATGATGAGTCATTACTGGTATAAGAACGAACGGGAGTGGGAGCGAGCGAGTGAGCGAGCGCCTCGGAGCCGCCGAGCACGCCGGCAGCCGCCGAGCATCAGGGTATTAACCCCGGTGAATCAGGTTAATTGAAAATCAAACAGGCAGCAGCAGCAGCAGCAGCAGCAGCGGCGGCGGAGAAGAGGAGGAGTGAGCTTTTATCTCACGACTTCACGGCTTCAAGCTTTAGGTGCAGCAGTGGTGAAATAAAAAATAAAATAAGGAAGAGATTGGATTGAAAGCTGAGTGTGTGTTTTCTGTGTGTGTGTGTGCTGCAGCATGCATATGCATTAGGACGCGTTTGCACTTATGAAGCTGATTTCTAATGCTCCAAAATTAATGATCCCTCTCTCTGCAGAGTTAGTGTGACCCAGATAAGTGGCGCCGCCGAGACGCCCCGGGGTTCAAGCAGCAACGTCTCCACTCCACACATCGCTCCTGTCTCTCTCTGCTGCAGCTGCACCAACCTTTAACCCTCTGTGAAGTGCTTTAAGGTGTCTTTTTGCAACAGGGTGTAAGAGTGTGTGTGTGTGTGTGTGCGTGTTTGTGTGAATTATTATTCAGGCCACTGGTCAATATCACACTCTGATTGGAGCTGCGGTGAAGCCGGGAGCTCAGAGCCACTTCACCGGACGACGACGACCAGCAGCCACATGACAAAGAGGGAATGGAAACTTCCTCTCAGATGAAACCCTCAAACCAGCAGCATCCTGTGGTACACACACACACACACACACACACACACATACACACACACACAAACAAGCAGCCTGTAAACACAGACAGACAGACAGGAAGTGTGACTGTGCCTCAGCTGCGGAGGTGACAGACAGGTTTCTGTCTTTCTTAGAAACTGGGCGGGACTGTCGTTGAATATTTAATCAGCAATCCGAGCTGATTTACATCTCGCAGCTCAAAACATCTGGTTTCTGTTTTGAGTTTCTGGTAAATAAATGAAATCAATTCGATCTGAAAGAGAAACTCCAGATTGAAAAAAAAAACCACGCTTGAAGATTAAAAGATAAGATAAGAGACTATAATATGAGAGGTGAGGTGGAGGTAGTGGGATGTTTATGTTTTGAGGGACCAGCAGACAGTAACTAACTGCACATCTGGACTGGGAGCGACTGACAGCAGGGACACTCCCGCTGTGAAGGGACGCCGTGTCGCGTCGCGTTCGCTGCTCATCCAACAACTAGGAAATGGAAATTACCTGAGCAGAGAGAGACAGAGAGAGACAGAGGGAAGCGAGCGCCCATCTTTCCAAGAATATCCGTCTTATTTCTTGTCAAAATGTCTCATTTCTAGTCAAAACTAATCTCTTTCCACTTAAAATAAGACTCATCAACTAAAAATTAACTTGTTTTTAGATCATTTTCACTTGTTTTAAACAAATTTTCAATAAAAATTGAAAAAAAAAAGTAGAAAAATCTGCCGGTGAAAGCAAGTTTTTTGTGCTTGTACTAAAAAGGAAGAAAAAAATCTGATTTTTCTACTTATTTCAAGTGAAAATATGCTTGAAAAAAGTAAAAAGTGTTTAAAACAAGCTACTTTTTAATGTGATGAGTCTTATTTTTAGTATAATTAGATTTGTTTTGACTAGAAATGACATTTTAACTATAAATAAGACAAATATTCTTGGTTTTTGCAGTGCACAGGTCATTATTTATGACCCAGCTTCTCTCTACATCAACATGAACCACAAACTATTAAAGAAGAGGGAAGAAGGTTTCATCTTTTACGTACGATTAGTAAAATAAAAGCACCCAAAACAGCAACATGGAAGAAATAAATCCACACAGCTGAACTCACACAATATCAAATTCTTATAAAACAGCTTCATCCAGTGCTGTTAAAACTGTTTATTCATCTTAAACGCACCCTGGGGAGTTTATTTTTTATTTTATTTTATTTTTTACTAACACTATATTGGCAGCAACGCAGCGATGTTTAATCCATGAACCTGTTTTGATCGTATCCTGCAGAGAAACAACAACAAAAGCCGAGGAAGAGGACGACTGACTAACACGACGACAACACGGGATTATAAAATCTTTGAAATAATGTTCTCATCTCAACCCATAAAGAAAAAAAATTAATCTGTCTGTTTATCTGAGGAATTACATAACAACAAAACAACCTCTGTATTTTGCATTTTGATTCATAACCAAACAACCAAAATAAAATCTTCTCATCATCATCATCATTATTATCTCACATGAAGCAGTGACACTTAAGCTTCTTGTTTTTCATCATCATGATCAAATAAAAGTGTTGGTTAAAGGGATAGTTCAACATTTTGGCAGACTGGCCCATTGCCATAATCCCTATAGTCACAGCAGTAGGTTCGTTACCTTTAATTGTCGGTGCAAGCTATTTTTAGAACGGCGGAGCAGAGCCGTGAGCTGCTCAGAGCTACGCTACGGAGGCTCATGGGATTTCTTGGTTTCCCTCATCAAACTCATCAAATACACAATCCAACAACTCCAAAACGCTCTGGTGGACAAGTTGTGACCTGCACATTCACCACGCTATGTGATAATAACACAACGTTACCAGACAGAGTTGTTTTAGAGGGAAATTCATGCAAAACCACTGATGTGCGTTGCCTTCAGGGACAGTTTTTCATCAAGCAGTCTCTGTATTTACCTCTAAAACAACTCTGTCTGGTAACGTTGTGTTATTATCTCATAGCGTGGTGAATGTGCAGGTCACAACTTGTCCACCAGAGCGTTGTTGGAGTTGTTGGATTGTGTATTTGATGCGTTTGAGGAGGGAAACCAAGAAATCCCATGAGCCTCCGTAGCGTAGCTCTGAGCAGCTCACGGCTCTGCTCCGCCGTTCTAAAAACAGCTTGCACCGACAATTAAAGGTAACGAACCTACTGCTATGACTATAGGGATTATGGTAATGGGCCAATTTGCCAAAATGTTGAACTAATCCCTTTAACCGGTTGTTAATCTGATGAAATAAATCACAGGTGACCGATGTGTTGCTATGTTGTGTGGGTTAATCAATCAAACAATCAATAATGTAAAGAAATGATTGATAAACCAAGATGCATGGGAAAGTGTCGAGGCTACAACACACACACAATTAAAGTGGGGCACATTTAAATGTGCAGCCCAGTGGCCCACATACCATGACTCAGGCTGTGACAGAACAGTGACAGAAAGATGCATTGTGTCCCATTGGAACGGGTCGAAGGTCGCTCAGCCTACTCGCCTCTCTCCCTCTCCCCAGAGACTGCCAAGCCCCCCCCTCCCCCCCTTCCTCCCCCCTCCTCCTCCTCACCCCCCCTCCATGTCCAGTCCACCCAGAGAAAAGTTCCAGCAGCCACTGTAAAGCCTTTGTTGTGTACAGTCGCTGTCAGAGAGAGAGAGAGAGGGAGAGAGCGCTGCCTTGTCATCTATACTGCACAGTCACATGCTCCGGCAGCTCTTTACAAAAATGAACTTGCACCATCAGCTGGGCCACGGCTCTGAAAACATGACCACACTCTGAACTCTGGATGCACACACACTCACAGAAACAGAAACACACGCACACACACCAACATATATCTCAGCTTCGATGCAGGATCTTATATATACTACAGCCGAGGAAGAAATGAAGAGTAGCGATAGACGGATTATCAGATTTGTGTTGGAGTTTGTGTTATTCTACAAAGATTTAAAGTCTTTTTTATCACAGATTTTCACAGTGTATAAAAAAACAAACAAACCGTATATACTGTATTCAGTCGAATCCCAGGTGGGTTATTCCAGATTTTGACATCAAAACTTTCATTTTTACTGCGAATGAATATCGGTTTCAGCCTTGGCCCTGAAAAAAAAAAACACATCTGTCGATCCCTAATTAAGAGAACTGGTTTCACTAGCTATGTGTTTGAGTAAAATTGACATTTTTGTTTTATTCTATTAACTACTAACAACTTTTCTCCCCAAATTGAAATAAAAATTGTCATTTAGGGCATTTATTGGCAAAATAAAATGACAACTGGTCAAAATAACAAAAGATATTAAGTCTTTTCAGAATAATAACGCAAAGAAAACATGTTCATATTCATTCCTTCTGTAAGAGATGAACATACTGTAAACACTAACATTTTGCGCTAGTATTGTATTGTATTGTATGTATGTATCTATCTATCTATCTATCTATCTATCTATCTATCTATCTATCTATCTATCTATCTATCTATCTATCTATCTATCTATCTATCTATATATCTATCTATGTATCTATCTATCTATCTATCTATGTATCTATCTATCTCAGAGCCGGTTCAGACCTCCATGGGGCCCTAGGCAAAATTCTGCTAAGGGGCCCTCCTAACTGAACCCCAAAAATGTTCAACAGTCGCACCTGACACCCAGTGTTTCCACGCATCCCCCCTTTAAACGTATTGCAGTGTTGGTCTAACTAAGAATAAATTCAGAACAAATCAAACTAAATGTAACAATGCATGTAAACATGTTAATGTTTGAAAAAACTCACCATTAATTAAATCTCTAGATAAAGCTACTATTAATTCAGCTCCATCAAATTGGCTGCACTTGTTTTACTTTCACTTCAAATGTAGGTAATTATGTAATTATTATTTATTATATAATTATTATTATTTTTAGCACCATTGTCATAATATTTCACAAGTTTTGTTTGATTCTGCATCTATATTTGCATGTAGGCTATCCAAGCAAACAAAATTCAATCTTAGTCAATATTTATCCATTGCTTTCCATTTTGTATAAGTGTAGATGTAACTACACTACAACTAAAATTATAGGAGCCAGCAAGACGCACACGGAGACCGGGGTTCACCCAGGGCCCACCGCCCTGTTAATGCAGGTCAAACACGGACTAGTCCCTCCCTCCCTCCCTCCCACTCTCTCACCCGGAGAGGAGAGTTACCTGACTGCTGTTCCTGCAGGTCATTGTCAGCTGTTTCTTCCCCCTAATTCCCCGAGGGATAACTCCGCTTCATCGTGGCGTACTAAACGCTGTCTTGCTAGGCTGATGTGCTGGGAATCCGGTAGGCTACACGTGCGCGACGGACGGTCACGTCGTCAGTTTTTTTTTTTTAACGGGGCCTCTGCTATTTTGCGGGGCCCTACGCAACGTGCGTAGTGTGCGTATTGGGTGAACCGGTACTGATCTATCTACACCAATATTTTAACTTAGGAACAGTTTATAAACCACTTTTGGTGGGATGATGTCAATGTTTAATCCCAGCAGTTGTAGAATGAGTTGTGTTTGTTTTTTTGTTGGTATTTAAAAAGAAAACTAGAATTGAATGAGTGCCGAACATGTAGAGATGCTTTTTAAGAAACATTTGTGAAAGTGGTCTCTGCTGTAAGTCCCGCTCGTCTCCGGACCTTGTTCCCCTCCGTCCTCTGTGTGACCCATAAAAGAGTCTTGGTTCGGGCTAATTGATTGTCACAGAGCTGCTTCTGTACAGAGCAATTCAATTTCCACCGGGCATGTCTTGCCACATTAGGGTGAGAATGGTGCTATTGTTTTTGGTCTCGGCTGTAAAAGATTCGCTCCGAGCCGGGCAGCGCTGGCTGGTCGGCGGTCGCTGCTGCTGGGTAACAACAACGACATCGGACCATGAGCTGAGCTGGTCGCTGCTCTGTCCTCGTCCCGTCCCCGCTGAGAGGAGCCCACAGGGATCTGGAGCTGTAAACAGGGTCAACGGGTTTGTTGCAGGGTAAAAAAGGGACACGGTGCAGATACTGGAGCTGAAACTGGACCTGGACCTGGAGCTGGAGCCAGAATACAAGCTCAGGGTTTTAAAACGTTCTGTGTGATGGTGATTAAAAACACAAATCTATTGATCTTGATGAACACAGTGTCAGAAAATATGACTGAATTTGACTCTGAATGAGGTTTTAATTAAAGGGATAGTTCAACATTTTGGCAAACTGGCCCATTGCCATAATCCCTATAGTCATAGCAGTAGGTTTGTTACCTTTAATTGTCGGTGCAAGCTGTTTTTAGAACGGCGGAGCAGAGCGGCTAGCTGCTCAGAGCTGCGCTACGGAGGCTAATGGGATTTCTTGGTTTCCCTCATCAAACTCATCAAATACACAATCCAACTACTCCACAACGCTCTGGTGGACAAGTTGTGACCTGCACATTCACCACGCTATGAGATAATAACACAACGTTACCAGACAGAGTTGTTTTAGAGGGAAATACATGCAAAACAGCTGATGTGCGTTGCCTTCAGGGACAGTTTTTCATCAACAGTCTCTGCATTTCCCTCTAAAACAACTCAGTCTCGTAACGTTCTGTTATTATCTCATAGCGTGGTGAATGTGCAGGTCACAACTTGTCCACCAGAGCGTTGTGGAGTTGTTGGATTGTGTATTTGATGAGTTTGATGAGGGAAACCAAAAAATCCCATGAGCCTCCGTAGTGTAGCTCTGAGCAGCTCACGGCTCTGCTCCGCCGTTCTAAAAACAGCTTGCACTGACAATTAAAGGTAACAAACCTACTGCTACGACTATAGGGATTATGGCAATGGGCCAATTTGCCAAAATGTTCAACTATCCCTTTAAGGCCCGATCTATTTGATAATCAAGGTTTTTCAACTTTTTCCCTCTTATTTTGCACTTGAGCAGTAAAATGTTGAGTCACTATAGCAGCATCAGCTCCAAAAGTCTCTAATCTTAAATCTTTAAAATGTGAATAAATTAAAAGCTAAAAGAACCCGATGACTCATTCAGCTTTTAAAATTAATTCACTTTCAAATTCTAGGTCAGTTTTTAGATCAAGTTTGAAACTATGGCTCCGTTTGAATTACAGCCTCGTCTGGTTTCTTCTGAAATTAAATTACTGGTAAGACAATTAAAATAACCTAACAAAACCTAGACTAGTGTTGTTTTATTATTAGTTTTACAGCAGTCGGAGGTTCACATCAAAAACCTCCAGCTGTATTTACCTTCTCCCTTCTTCTCCCTCTTCAAAGAGCAGGTGTCTTGATATTTTATACATTATATGCAAATTTATTCCAGAGTGAGAGTGTTTCTGCTTTATGCTCCAAATTTAAGGATCTTTGTTTGACTGAAGTGGGTTTTCTCTCTTTTTTAACGTTGTCGTCCTCTGATGACGCACACCACGGCATCTGAACACTGATCTGAGAGGAGACGGAGGATGGATGGAGGTTTAATAATAACAGACCAGAGACACATTAAAGGGATAGTTCACCCAAAATTGAAATTTCACAAGGCATAGCAGTGTTATGTCCATATAACGGTTGCAAATGGATACCAACTGTCTTCGTAACAAAAAGACACACCAAAAAACATCCAAATACCTCAATGCTGCTCGTATGTAATGTCCGTCTTGTATTGAAGCCCCGAAATAAATTAAATACGTCTATTTTTCAAGCTTGTTTTGTAGCGGAAGCTCCTCTTCCTGGTTCGTCCAAATTTGACGCACCGGGAAGAGGAGCTTCGAGAAGCTTCTGCTACAAAACAAGCTTGAAAAATAGACTTATTTCATTTTTTTCGGGACAATTTCGCATTTCGGGGCTTCAATACAAGACGGACATTACATACCAGCACCATGGAGGTATTTGGATGTTTTTTTGGTGTGTCTTTTTGTTACGAAGACAGTTGGTATCCATTTGCAACCGTCATATGGACATAACACTGCTATGCCGAGACCCCCTGAAATTTCAATTTTGGGTGAACTATCCCTTTAACACACACAAAACAAAACTATGACAAAGACGGATCACTTTGCTTTTTCATTACAACCTCAAATGAATGAAGAGTTGTGGGCCACTCTGTGCTGGACAACCCCCACCCCCACCCCCCACTCACCCACTCAGGACATAATAAGTGCACATTGTTCAGCAGCAGGATGAGAAACACGGGAACATGTTGGTGTTGGATGAACAGGAGTTTAGTTTTCTGGGGGGGTTTAACCCAGGAATGTACTGTACACAACCCCTTAATCCAGATATGTAAGAAGATTGCATTCTAGTGTGTGTGTGTGGAGGTGGGGGGGGGGCAGTCTGACCTGTAAACCCACCCCCACCCCACTCCTCCTCCTTCTCCTCTGTCCCTTAGTTGCTGGTGCATGAAGCTTATCCTGCGAAGCCTCTAACACTTTTTTTTTTTTTTCTAGATGATTATGGCACCGCGGCCTCCTGCTCCGTCTCTCTGCTTTTAGTCTGAGACGAAACAAAACAATGTTTCTAGTAACAGAAACAAAAAGACACTTGATCTCAACTACAACTACTTACTTTCTTTTTTTACCTTTATTTTAGAGCTGCAACAATTTGCACACTATTTATTTATCTACTATTTGTTATACACATTGCACACACGCACCATACCTCCTTCCCTCTTCTCTTATCTCTTTTATTGCTACTGTTGCTGTCATTGTTTATTTTTATACCTATAGTTTTTATAATTGCTGGCGTTTTATTTTGTGATTGTGGACACTAGCAAAGTAAGATTTTCATTCTCAGGGAAACTCACTTTTCCACTGTACAAATGACAATAACCACTTTTGATTTGATTTAATCCAACGATTAATCCGACAACAATCGATGGAGGGGAAATGAAGGGAAAGGGAGAAATTGATTGATTCATCGATTGGCTGCTGATATTTAATCTTCTTATTTAGCTATTTATTCTCGTCTTCTCTTGTTTTGTTCTCTCTTATCACAATGTATCTCTTATTTAACCCTCTACTTTGTTTTGGCTGCTGTGTTGCAGTGTCATGTCTTTCTTGTCTTGTGCTGTGTCATGTTTGCTTTATGTTTGTCACTTGTACTGCACAATAAAAAATTATCTAATAATCGGTTTGAGTAGTTTTTAAAGAAAAAAAGTCAAAACTCCCTGATTCCAGCTTCTTAAATGTGAATATTTCTGGTTTCTTTGTTCCTTTATGACAATAAACTGAGTCTCTCTTTGGTTTGTGGACAAAACAAGACATTTGAGGACGTCGTCTTGTGGTTTGAGAAACACTGATTGACATTTTTCAACATTTTTTAACGTTTTATTGACCAAACAACTATTTGATTAATCGATAATGAAAACAACCTTTATTTGCAGCCCTACTTTATTTACCTTATCTTTTTTCTTTTCTCTTTTTTTCTAACAATGGAATAAAGTATTATTTATTCATTATGATTTGGGTTGGGATTCAATAAGCACAGCTTCTTCTCACTCCTTTTTGAATATGTATGATCATACTTTTGTTGTTTTTGGTTCTTCAACTTGTTCATGTTATTTACATATGAAGGAACAAACTGAAATTGTGCCTTATTTTGTTTTATATGTTCGAAATAAGATAGATAAAGCACCTCACAGGATTATTTCCTGTTGCACCCAAACAACAGCTCGTCAGACAGAAAGTAAAATAAACCAGAAGGGAAGTCAACTCAGACCCGCGACCTCTCGACCTCTGTCACTTATTATCTGCTTTTAAGTCTTAAATAACTCCGCTTCTCCGTATCCGCGTGTGTGTCAGCCTGCCTACATATTATAGGCTTCCCCACCTGAGCCCTTACATGCTGTCACCATGGAAACGGGGTCAATGGCCACTGAGGATAGTCAGTCAGTCAGTCAGTCAGTCAGTCAGTCAGTCAGTCAGTCAGTCAGTCAGTCAGTCAGTCAGTCAGTCAGTCGCACCAGACTAAGAAGACTTAAGCCTGCTGCTCTTCCAACAACAAACGGTGGAAATGAAACAAAAAGAAAAAAAAAAAAAAAAAAAAAGCTGTTAATGAGGTTGTCGGAGCAGATGGAGCCGTCCGATGTGCTTTTATTGTGAAAAACACAAGGGCACAACAGAGAGACACTGCAGGAGGAGTGAGATGAGATGAGATTATGATAAAATAATCATCTTATTAATGACTTGTGTTGCATCTTTAAAGCAGAAGTAAGCGATCCGGTCGTTTTGGCTAATGCTGCGTTCCAGGCAGGCTTTTGAAACCGTAAATTACAGCTTCAAGTCACGACTTACGACTTTGTAGCGTTCCAGGCAACCCACTCGTGTTTTTCCGACCTGTTTTACCTGTGAAAGTCACTATAACGGCCACTCGTAACTTCTGACCCGTGAACTCGTACCAGATCAAACTGGTACGACTTCACAGGTCAGAAAAACACGAGTTACGAGTTGCCTTGAACGCACCATAACTTCTTGTCAGCCGATGGAGTTAGCAGCCCCCGACCTCGTCATGGATCTATTGGTCCTCGTCCCTACGTCACCACATTCACACGCATCCCTTGGCTGCACACACAGCCCTGCATGCCGTTCTCTCTCCTCATTGGATAAAACTTGTAGGATACGAGAACAGTTTTCTCCTCGGCTCAGAGCAGAGCAGAGTGACTGACAGACCCGTGTTTCGGTCCAAACACTCTATGTAAGTGATTGCTGTCGGAAGATATAACTATTTAAGACTTATATTAACACAAAAATATCGCTTACTTCTGCTTTAATGACTTGTGTTGCAGCTTCAAGTTAAAAAAAACTACATGTTGTTGTTTGGTTTTTTTTCCACTTTCTGACCTAAGGGCTTGTTTTTTTTTTTTTTTTACTGCCGTGAGTTAAATGGAATAGGGAACTAACGACATCAACAGAAAGTGGAGCAGAGGGCCTGGAGGACAGTGTTTGACGTCGTTGCTCCCAAAACATGTGTTGTTGTTGTGTTTTTTGAGTTTTTTTTACTTCTGTTTCGGTGGACAAAGGTCGTCGACGTCGATGTTTAAATGTTATCCTTGAAAAAGACTATGTTTCATTGTTCTCTATGCTATGTTTCACCTTTCTGCAAGACAAACCGTTTTTTAAAATCTTTTATCCCCTCTGCTATTCACCTCTTAAATTCTTTATAATGATTTTATTCCTCTTACCATGCACATTTTATTGGTCAAACATGTGCAACGTATGTATTTATTCACTCATTAAACTGATCTTTGACAACACTGTACCCTTGGCATCCTATTCTATTTATTTACCTTATCTTTTATATGTATTTATTGTGTGTGTACTGTGTTTTTTTGGACTGTGCAAGCTGCTGAAATCAATTGCCCCTGGTGGGATTAATAAAGTTGTTTGAAGTTGAAGTTGAAAAGACGACACAAGAACAGAGAAATACTGTATGTTATGTTATGGACATTTATGACTGTAACTCCCTGATAGAATAACCAACAAGCTGCCACTCGGCTACACAACCCGGGCCGACGGTGGAGACATCCGTTACCTCTGGCAGATCCATTTCACTAATGGACACTGGGAAGTTTCTCTGCCGATCAGACACAAGGACGACGAGTCTCCTCCGTCCATCGTCCTCCTCGTCCTCTGTCTCAAAATACTAAAAACCCCAATTCAAGCTTGTGTGGTAAAACTGGATTTGCTGGTTTCGCTGCAGGCAGAAAGATCCAGACTGATGATCCCCCACAGTGATGTAGTGTAGTGTAGTGTAGTGTTGTGTTTTTTAGTGTTGTGCTCTCTGTGTTTGGTCCCTCTTTGTCTTTTGTCTCTGCAACAGCAGCAGCAGCAGCCACAGCCACCGGTGGAAAGTTCTGAGGACAAACACGCCGCTTCTGGAACATCAATTCACCACCAATAAGGATTACAGCAGCCAGCAGCAGCACATCTTCACCTGCTGCTATATACCAGCAAAACAAATCTAAATCCTCATCACCATCATCATCATCATCATCATCATTTAATCTGCACAACAACCCACAGATATTCTGGTTTATCTAAAAACCCGAGCAGCTCGAGCTCAACGACCTCCAGTTTAACCTCCGTCTCAGCCCTGATTGGCGGCTTCGCCAGGTGATTAACTGACACCGCGGAGATGATACGAGCCCACGCTCCGCTCCGACACTTCCACTTCCACCGCCGCTGCTCCTCGTCCTCGTCCTCCCACGCGTTGGCAACCAGCAGCATCACAGCAGAGAAACACGATTAACGCAGAACGGGTGGCAACAAGTTGATGGAGCAGCAGCAGCAGCAGCAGCAGCAGCAACACGTGAACGAGTGTGAAGAGAAGGTGAAAGATGCACATCATGATTTGTCCTTGTGCTGAACTCAGCTGCAGGAAACTAGAACGACATCCAGGGTGTGAAACACAACACACACACAGCTACTAGAGAGAGGACTCTTCCATCTATAAAAAATCACGAGCTGCTGCTGCTTCTGCTGCTGTCAAGTCTCAGCCGAGTCCCTGGTGCAGGAAAAAAAAAAAACAGCAGCGTGGGTTGAAAAAGAGAAAGAGCAGGAAATAAACAGCGAGCCGAGCACCGAGGGGAGCAGCGGCGATCCACTTTAGCGCTCTGCTGACTCCAACAACACCCCGAGGTGGAGGCAGAGGCAGAGGTAATAGGAGAAACAGGAAAACGCACTGCAGGATGCAGCCGAGACTAGAGGGCCCAGAGAGCAAATCCTCCAACCATCATCATCATCACTGGTGCAAAAACGGCCACGTGCATCACAAAGGGAAACCGTCAGGTCGGCGTCTCCGAGGGGTCGACCTGTCGCCTTCATCCACAGCTCAGAGGCCGCTAGGGCTGGGACGATATGCTTTTCTCCCGATTCGATTCTTCTACGATTTTTTGGATGGCGATTCGATTTAAATTGCGATTCTACGATATTGCAGATTCTCTCGATTTTTTGTGCATTTTTAACATTTATCTGCACACAAATACTGTAGGAGCCTATAAATTAACATACTCCAATATAAAGTGAACTTAAACCCTTTTCAAAACATGTTCTCTCTGTATGTAAAAAAGGCGAACAAATGCACATTGCACAATATTTAAAAAAAAATCAAAAAAAGAAAAGAATTCCAAATCATCAAAAAAGATATTGCGATATTTATGTGAATCGATTTTTTCTCCCACCCCTAGAGGCCGCGCTGCAGCGGGGGGGAAATGACTAGCAGCTGTTCAAAAGTCTCCAGCTTCCAGTTATGTAACAGCAGCAGCAGCAGCACTGAAGTTAGCAGCAGCTAAATAAATCCCACTCAAGAACAAGAACACCCACACACGTGCCCGACCGACCGACCAACCGGCCGACACTGTATCAAACACCGAGCAGCAGCAGAACCACAACAGTTGGTGCCGTCAGTCTGAATGTTTCAAGGTAAAAAAAAAATGTCACTACAGACTCAGGAGGAGGAGGAGGAGGAGGAGGAGGAGGGAGGAGGGGGGGTGAGGAGCCAGAGGCAGGAAGCAGCAGGAAAATAAATCAGTGTGCTGCTATCAAACAGCAGCAGCAGCAGCTCTGGGTTTCTGCTTCTTCTTACCTTCTCTGGGTACATGGTGTCCCAGTGCACCACCACCACCACCACCGCCGAGCTGCAGCAGCGAGCCCGGCCCAGTGAATGAACCACAGAGAGCAGAGCAGAGCTAATTAAATAGATGCTGCTGCTGCACACCCCCCCTGACCCCCCCCCTACCCAACCTCCACCTCTGTCATTCATGATGATAAACGCAGCGTCGCTTCACAGGCTGATGGACGGAGCATGACAACCAACCAACCAACGAAAAAACAAGCAGCAGCAGCAGCAGCTCTGAATCACAGCTGTTGTTGCATCTTTATGTGTGAATTTTCATATAAAATGACAAAACAGAGGTGTAATCCGAAGAAAATGAAATGCACTTTGCACCGTTTTGGGTTTTTTTCCCCACGCTCACAGACTCACACACTGCTGCTGCTTCTACTGCTGCTGCTGCTGTGATTTGTTGGGAAAACACCTGTGAAAAAACCCACAGAGTGAGTGAATCAGTGCAGATGTGAGGCGGCAGTGACTCAGAGGCTGCAGGACGGAGCGGGTCGGAGGAAAAGACTGGAACTGGAGAGAGAAAGAGAGAGTTTGTCTTCTCTGCAGGATCTCAAAGGTCGGAGCTGTCAGGACGGTTTAATGACTGTTACAGAACCAAACAGACTCCATGTGAGTTTATTTAACCTGTGCACGATCATCCACTCATCATATTATTCATTTATAAACATAATAATCTGGATTTCATTGTGTTTATCAGGCCTGGTGTTGTTGTGCAGCCTGACCTCCTCCTGCCTCCTCCTCCTGCTGCTTCCACTATTTCACGTGCACGGACGTATCAGATGACACGGCGTTTCAAAATAAAAGGGGTTTCCACTCCCGCGCGGAGGTAAACAATGAATATTTCATGACATTTTGCAGGCATCGCTGGCTGCCTCCATCCAAAACTACTGCTCCTAGAAATCTACACTTTCAACCAGTCACACACACACACACACACACAGAGAAACGGAGCTGAAGTGCAGCAGCGTTACGTGAGTCGCCTTTGAGCCACAGAATTAAAGGGATAGTTCAACATTTTGGCAAATTGGCCCATTGCCATAATCCCTATAGTCATAGCAGTAGGTTCGTTACCTTTAATTGACAGTGCAAGCTGTTTTTAGAACGGTGGAGCAGAGCCGTGAGCTGCTCAGAGCTACGCTACGGAGGCTCATGGGATTTCTTGGTTTCCCTCATCAAACTCATCAAATACACAATCCAACAACTCCACAACGCTCTGGTGGACAAGTTGTGACCTGCACATTCACCACGCTATGAGATAATAACACAACGTTACCACACAGAGTTGTTTTAGAGGGAAATACAGAGACTGCTTGATGAAAAACTGTCCCTGAAGGCAACGTGCATCAGTGGTTTTGCATGAATTTCCCTCTAAAACAACTCTGTCTGGTAACGTTGTGTTATTATCTCATAGCGTGGTGAATGTGCAGGTCACAACTTGTCCACCAGAGCGTTGTGGAGTTGTTGGATTGTGTATTTTTATGAGTTTGATGAGGGAAACCAAGAAATTCCACCATTAGCCTCCGTAGCGTAGCTCTGAGCAGCTCGCGGCTCTGCTCCTGCGCCAATTTGCCAAAATGTTGAACTATCCCTTTAAAAAGGAGGTGAAATCCAATCCGGCTGCACCTTACACAACAACAGACATGATTCTCCTTTAACCTTAAGCCCTGATTTGTCAACATCAGCTCTTGTGGTCGTCTTGAAGGCTCAGAGGGGGGGGGGGGGCAGAAAGAGGGGGTTGGTGGTTTGTGGGTTTTAAGCCGCTTGTTGTATCACATCGGCACGGATCAGAGTGGATGTGAGGAGGAGGAGGAGGGGAGGAGGGGGTTACAGGTTGAAATGTGCTCTTGGTTTCCTGTCTCTGGGGGGAGGACAGGTGTGCAGGGGGCCCCCGTCGCCGTCGGCAAGAAGAGACAGAGAGGAAGTGACAGAGACGAGTGCGAAAAGTAGAAGAGAAACTAAAAAGGTCCAGACAGAAGAGGAGGAGGAGAGAGGAGGAGGAGAGAGGAGAGACGACATGAAAACAAACCAAACAAACTGTTGAACATTAGATTATTGGAAAAAAAAAAAAGTCCAGTGGGTTTTCTTTTTTGTTTTTTTTGCATTTGAGGGTCAAACAGACCTTCATTGACTTAGCTCTGCCTGCTGCCTCACTGTGTGTGTGTGTGTGTTACTGTGACTGTGTGTGTGTGTGTGTGTGTGTAGGCACAGAGGCAGGAATGTCAAGTATGCACTGGAAAACAAGCAGGGGCCTCCTTTTCAGCTGGTCCGAGTCCGACCGGGAGTAAGTCGCTCCGCTCCGGCTCGGATCGACTCCAGATTACAGGAGGGAAAGAGAAAAAAAACACAGGTTGCACTTTCACTGTGTGTGTTTTTGTGTGTGTTTTTTTTTTTGCACGAGCACGTTGTGTTATGTAATCGTCACCTTGAAGAGATTTCTCTGCAGCAGGTTGTTTTGTTTCAGGGAGGGAGGGGAGGAGAGAAGGGAAGAGGGGGGGGTAGTGCACCACTGCAGCAGCAGATTGATCCAAACCTCTCTGGGAGTGATCCTTTTTATTCTTTAAAGGGCACTTGCTTCTCCCTCTAACCCCCCTCCCTTCTCCCTCTACACACACACACACACACACACAGCACAGTGGGGGTATTTCAACACACCGCTGAGCCACTGATACACATTTTTTTTTCAGCCTTTGCTCTGTTGCACAAGTTGGCAAACACACGGCGAGGCAGCACAATGAACGAACGCACGGTGATCCATCTCCGTCTCCGTCTCTACACACGATGTTCAGACATTCACCACATCACATCCACTTTTAATGCTCTAGTCTCTCCTCCTCCATCTTTAATGGCGACCTTGTAACGTCGCTCATTCATCTCTGAGCCGCGAGTCTGACAACTCATCTCCTGCAGATTCACCCAAACATGAAAAACAGATCTGTCCGTCCAGAGGGAGCCTCGCACTTTGTCCCTGTCTCCCTACACACACACACACACACACACACACACACACACACACACACACACACACACACCAACCAACACTACAACTACAACCACCACCCTCCTCCTCCTCCTCCTCCTCCAGGCGCTGTCAGACCACACACAGCAGGGCTGCACTGCAAAAACTCAAAATCTTACCAAGAATATTTGTCTTATTTCTAGTCAAAACAAGTCTCATTCTACTTAAAATAAGACTCATCACATAAAAAGTAGCTTGTTTTTAGACACTTTTTACTTCTTTCAAGCAGATTTTCACTTGAAATAAGTAGAAAAATCTGATAGTGGAGCAAGTTTTTCTTTCTTATTACAAGCACAAAAAACTTGTTTTCACTGGCAGATTTTTCTACTTATTTCAAGTGAAAATTAGTTTGAAACAAGTGAAAATTATCTAAAAACAAGTTAATTTTTAGGTGATGAGTCTTATTTTAAGTGGAAAGAGATTAGTTTGGACTAGAAATTTGACATTTTGACATGAAATAAGACAAATATTCTTGGAAAGATTTTGAGTTTTTGCAGTGTGCAGGCAGACAAGACGAGACTCGGGCTCCAAACTCAGCTGCTTCCTTTTGTTTCTTAAAAACCACTTTGAGGATTCGGTCCGTTATGTCACCGACGTGGCTGTAGGATTTCTGTGTGTGAGGCTGGAAGGAAGACGGCTTATTTATTGTGCTGATCCGGCTCATAATCTTGAGGGAATTACTGTTTTTTTTTTTTTATTATTGACATGTCAGTGTGTGTGTGTGTGTTTCAGATTTCAAGAGGAGCTGAAACCAACAGACTCAAAACACTTCCTGAACCTCTACTGTACTGTAACGTCTATGTCTGCGTCTTCCCTTCGGTGACACATCATCAAGAGAAAACAACAATCTGGCCTCTCACACAATCCCACAGAGCTGCGTTCACCCGCTTATTAAGTCACTGCACTTTGAAACACAGAAAAAAAACAAGAAAAAAAGAGGAAAAAGGAGTCGTTTCCCATCCAGAGTACGACTCAACACTTTCTGAAGAAGTCATGAGTAAAAAGAAAAGTGTCCCAGAATAAGTTCCTCTGTGGCGGCCGGCCAGCATGGTTGTGTTGTTGTGTGTAAATGATGCAGCCACTAAAAAGCAGTTTTATTTCCTCACATGCCTGATATCGAATATCCGAATTGATAACATGGTCAATAAGTGAAGCTGCAGCTTTTTCCAATAGTCACTTTTTAAGCAAAACTTGTCTAATTAATCCCAAATAGTATGCAAATGTGCTGCTTTATGCAAATGTAACTTTATACATGAGTGCATAAGGGCAATTTTTGATTAAATTTCCTTTTTTCATTGTTTAAATTTAAAAAAAAAATAGATTACTAAATATACTCTTATACTTTTAGATTAGATTAGATTCATTAGACCTCATATATTTATTAAATATATTAAAAATTGTCTATGGTAGAAGGTACTTAGTGATGATACCCGCAACAACAACAAAAGAGACAAAAAGAGGAAAAAGGAGTCGTTTCCCATCAAAGATACGACTCTACACTTTCTGAAGAAGTCATGAGTAAAAATAGCATCCCAGAATAAGTTCCTCTGTGGCGGCCGGCCGGCGTGGTTGTGTTGTTGTTGTTTTTGTTGTTGTGTTGGATTTAAAGAGAGAGAGAGAGAAACACAATGGCGCCGTAGAGAAGCGGACTATGTTGAGGTGAAAAACAGGCTTTAAATCGTACGGTTTGCCACATTCACTTAGGAAAATAAACACTCTCTATCCCACTGCCAGGTTCTTCAGAAGTGAGCAAAATGGGTTTATTTTTGCCAATCCCCTGAGAGCATGGAGCTGTGGCGAGGAGGGAGGGGGAGGGAGGAGGGGGGGGGCTGTGTGACCACAAACCCCTCGTGGTGCTGGGGGGGAGGTGTGTGTGTGTGTGACCCCCCTCCCTACACACACACAGAGAGAGAGATAAGCAAATTACACGTGGGAAGAGAACGGAGAGACGGCGGCCGCCCGGCGACGTTAATCATCATCACCCAGAGATCAAATCTAATCAATTAGAGGAGGAGGCCAGCTGGCAGCCGACCGACCGACCGCAGGCATGTCCGCAACAAATCCTCCTCACACGGCCGTCCACCGCAAAGACACCGAGACGTCCATCAGTCCGTCCAGCAGCTAAACGTCTCCTTTATTTAAAGATAATTGTTAGACAAGATAAAGGTAGATGTTTCTATTAAAGCTCCTTCAAAATAAAGGTAGATGTTTGTGTTAAAGCTCCATACAGTATAAAGGTAGATGTTTGTGTTAAAGCTCCATACAGTATAAAGGTAGATGTTTGTATTAAAGCTCCATACAGTATAAAGGTAGATGTTTGTATTAAAGCTCCATACAGTATAAAGGTAGATGTTTGTATTAAAGCTCCATACAGTATAAAGGTAGATGTTTGTGTTAAAGCTCCATACAGTATAAAGGTAGATGTTTGTGTTAAAGCTCCATACAGTATAAAGGTAGATGTCCATGTGTAGTGTGATTATAAAGCAGCTCTAGGTTCTATATTAATACTGTGAAAGTATCAAAGCCTCAGTCCACAGAGAAATGCACACAGCCTGTATTCAGAAACTGAGCCTTAAAAAACCAGCCGTCAGGACTTCCTGTCACTTTGTGATGTCACAACAAAGCAGTCACACTAAGCCCCGCCCCCCACGTGGACGACACCATCCAAAAACTTTGCAGGATTTGGTTTCTCTGAGTGTTTTACTCTGAAATCTGCTCCTCTATTTTATCAGAAAACAAGTCAGCCAATCAGAAGAGAGGCTCAGACCGTCCTCTCTTCTGATTGGCTGACAGCGACCTGTTGTTGCTAGAGCTCCAGGGAGAAGATGTAAAACTACACCGAGATGATTTGATGTATCGTCCTATGGATCTAAATAAAACGCAGTAAGTATAAAACATGGAGCTTTAATGGCTTCTGTCCAATTACTGTCCGGTCCAACGAGCCTGAGCAGAGCAGCTGCCCCACATTAAACTCCAAAAATAGCCAAAGAAAGAAAAAGTGTGCGTCCTAATCATAGCTCAGTAAGTAACACAATCTTCACACTGCAGTAACACCACTGTCTGATAAAGCGACGACCGCACTGAGCAGAAGGAGAGACGACGATGCCAAGCGCTGCTCTCTGATACTCTGTTAGGTTAATTAAACACACTAATAAAAGCTGATCTGATGTCTCTTTTCATACCGACTGTGAAGTTTGTCTTTATCTTGAAACCCAAATAACACAATACACAATGATATCACATCTTTTTAACCTCTGTTTCTTTAAAATCAAATTAAATATTGTGTTGTATCATTCATGTGTAAGTGATGTAGCCACTAAACAGCAGTTTTATTTAATCACATGCCTGATATCGGACTGTTAATCCAACACAGAACTGTGAAAATTCAATCAATCGATAACTTGGTCAATGTGAAATTAATCTGCAGCTTTTTTTCAATAATACATTAATAATTTTAGTATTTTTATTAACTAATTAATCACAAAATGTGTACAAATGTGCTGCTTCATGCAAATGTAACTTTATTATACATGAGTTAGGAGCATTATTTGATGAAAGTTCCTTTTTCAGTCGTTTTTTTTATTTATGAAATTACTAATATACTATTAGACTATACTAAATATACCATAATAACTACTAAATAAACTTAATATTTCTATTAAATATATAAAAAATTGTCTATGGTAGAAGGTACTAAAGAAAACAAGTTTTTCATCAATGAAATGTTCAATCCAAGAAGCTATAGCCCTCAACAATCCTCTTAAATGAGGTTGTTTCAGTTTAATTGTTTAATATTAAAGGTCAGTATGACAGAACAAGGAAGTTAGCATCATGCTAACTTTGACAATACTAAAAAAATGTCCATTACTAATGTTTCCAGTCAGTTAATTCTGCAAACCTGCCACAGTCTGTGTGTGTTTTAGTTTGGTTTTGTTGTTTAAAGTTTTTGTTTTTACTGCCGGTGCTTAACTTTGCGTCACATCTACACCGATGCGTTGACATTAATCTTTCCAAACTTCTCTGTGTCAGTGAAATCACTAATAAACTGGTACAATTCAGCCTTGTCACAACAACATGATCTCCTCCTGTGTCGCCGCCACCGCCGCCGCTTGCTCATTCCAGACCAAAAAATGACAGGAAGCAGTGGAAGTGAGGGGAGTTGAAAGAATTGAGGTTTTTTTTTTCCTGCAGGGTCATTCAACCTGCTGGCAACAGGCCCAACAGGACACAAACTAACACACAACAACAACACACAACCACAAAGAGCGAGAGAGGGAGGGAGTGTGTGTGTGCCTCCACCTGCCACCGGCGACCGACGACCACGGGGGGAGTTCTGTCCTGTCCGCTGTCTGTTCCTTATCCGCCTCTCCACTGCAGGCAGCAGCAGCACCACAATACAACTCTCTGCAGAGCCGCACGCCCATGCAAATGCAAATTCCTGCGAGTGAAACCGACCAACGTGTGCGTCGTGTTTTCACTCCTGTGATTTGACAAGCATGAAATCAATTCAAAAACAACTACAACAACACAACAAGAAAAGAGAAGAGGAGAGGAGAAGACGGAGGCCTCTCGGTTTTTTTTGTGTGTGTAAAGAAAGTCAGTCCATGTAAGTTGTAAACTGTGCACTGCAAAAACTCAAAATCTTACCAAGAATATTTGTCTTATTTCCAGTCAAAATGTCATTTCTAGTCAAAACAAATCTAATTATACTTAAAATAAGACTCATCACGTTTAAAAAGGCCTTGTTTTTAGACACTTTTTACTCCTTTCAAGCAGATTTTCACTTGGAATAAATCATCTGATAGTGGTGATAGAAGTTTTTCTTCCTTATTACAAGCACAAAAAACATGCTTTCACTGGCAGATTTTCCTACTTATTTCAAGTGAAAATTTGTTTAGAAGAAGTGAAAATGATCTAAAAACAAGCTATTTTTTAGGTGATGAATCTTAATTTAAGTGGAAAGAGATTAGTTTTGACTAGAAATGAGACATTTTGACAAGAAATAAGACAAATATTCTTGGAAAGATTTTTGAGTTTTTGCAGTGTGTTTTTGCATGCTTCTTCCATTCTCACTTCCCCTTCCTCTTCATATGGGCGCATCATCATCATCATCATCATCACACATGGCGCTCGCGGGGTCCCCACGGCGGGGCGACCGGGGGGCTACAGACTGATCCTCGGCAGATATGACCTAGTTTCTATTCAAGCCCGTCGCTCTTTGTTTGGCTCCACGGTGGTGGAGGAGGAGGAGGCTGCTGCTGCTGCCTCGTGGAACAAAGAACGCCAAGCAAGCAAGCAAGCAGCACTTTGGAGCCTTCAAACAGGCGGCTGACCCTGCCTGGATTCATCACACCCCCCCCCCCTCGGAAAAGAAAAAGAAAGAAATGGCTGCTCGGACTCCCACTGTCTGGAAATCTCCTCCTTTTCCTACTTTGATGTAGCTCCACACTGCAGACGAGGAAGGATAAGCCTCAGTTCCTGCAGCCTTCACCCCAGTCTTCTCTCTGGGTGATGAGACACCAATCATGGATGTGTGTGTGTGTGTCTGTGGGGGGGGGCTGAGTTATCAGTCTGGGCCAGAGGAAGGACATTCATTCATTGTATGAACTTACCCCCCCCCCACCCCACCATCATTCTCTACAGACTGTGAGATTAAATTCTGGGTGTGATAATCGCTCAATGGCTCAAAAAACACCAGCGACACCGACAACCAAGCTGAAATGTTTGGTATTTCCTCATAAACGCACCTGAACAACCTTCATTTACTGTGAACGCACCATTTAGTCTTTAATGGTCCGACTGCAGCAGCCAAATCACCCCCCACCTCCCCCCCCCACCTTCCCAAAAAAATGAATACATGCACATCTGTCCGAGCCAGACGAATTCTGCTTCAAGGGGCAACAGCAGCAGAAGATTTTAATAAACGCCTGCAACTGTTGCTGCTGTTGCTTTTTTTGGGGGCAAATTTGGCAAATGAGGCACAAAATTGGAGGCCGGAGCAGGAGGTCCCTGAACGCACCGCAGATTCACATTCAGATTCAGACAGATTCAGATTGATGCTGCTTTCACGTGGTGTCGAATGATCGGGAAAAATGACTTTCCGACTGGGAAAATTCACATGAACGCCCCTTCATGTCGGAAAAAAACTAATGTGCAGAGTTGGCTTGATCTTGAGGTCACTTTCACAGAAAAATGGCGGACGAAAGAGAATGTTTGGTCAATGGTAATAAACTTTTTTATAATTTCATGTATTGCAAATCATTTTTTGTCGAATACAGTAAAACCGTTAGTTGCTGTCCAGGTAGAGTGACCTGGATTAGCTAGAAACGTCATTGGTTAGCATAAACATGCCAGGTAAAACAATATTCTAGTGGTTCTAGGGAATGTATAACAACGGATAATCACTAATATAAAGCTTCATAAACTGCAAAACACACCAACACATGATCCTCCTTTCTTTGCTCCTCAGTGAGCTGCAGATTGCCCCTAAAAATTTGAGACAGTGCAAGTAAAATTTTCATCTACTTGCAACATGTGCAACCAGGAAATTTGCCTTTTTTTGGGGTGAAACATTGAAAAGGCGACTCAAAGACTCTGTAATCTGTCATTACAGGTGTCAGGCCGATGTGTGTGAGGATCATGAATGAAAAGGAAATGTGAATATTTGCTTTGCAAGTCGATTTATTCCGTGCGTCTCTAAATTTTCTGCTTCTGCTCCTAAAATTTTAAGTTAGGGAACTTTGCTCCTAGTAAAAAATGTTCGTCTGCAGCCCTGCAACCTGTTGTTTAAAGCAGAAGTAAGCGATCCGGTCGTTTTGGCTAACTTCCTGTCAGCAGATGGAGTTAGCAGTCCCCGCCCTCGTCCCTACGTCACCACATTCAGGCGCATCCCTTGGTTGCACACACAGAGAGGACCGCCCCTTTATGCCGTTCTCTCTCCTCATTGGATAAAGGTTGTAGGATACAAGGAAAGTTTTCTCCTGGGCTCAGAGCAGAGTGACTGACAGACCCGTGTACTAATGTACTTGTTTTAGATCATTTTCACCTGTTTCAAATAAATTTTCACTTGAAATAAGTAGAAAAATCTGCCAGTGAAAGCAAGTTTTTTTTTGTGCCCGTAATAAGGAAGAAAAACATGCTCCATTTTTCTACTTATTTCAAGTGAAAATATCCTTGAAAGAAGTAAAAAGGGTCTAAAAACAAGCTACTTTTTAATGTGATGAGTCTTATTTTAAGTAGAATGAGATTTGTTTTCACTTGAAATAAGACAAATATTCTTGGTAAGATATTTGAGTTTTTGCAGTGTTAAAATACAACTCATCTTCTTTGCAGCATCCATGTTTTTCCCACATTACGACTTCACAGCACATGAACACACCGAAGTCGGCGTCTTACCTGCATGTGCTCCGTGGAGCTGCTGCTCAGCTCGTCTCCAGACTCAGAGTCGTTGCGCAGCTTGTTGAGTCCGTCGCCCGTCGTCGGCAGCAGCTCGCTGGGCGGCGTCAACGCTGTCGACGTCTTGTTGTCGCCGTCGGGGCTCCTGTTGCTATGGTGGTGGAGATGGAGATGGTTGTTCCCCACCTTGAGCGGCGGCGAGTCGGCCCGCGTGCGTGGCAGCGTGGAGTTGTTGGCGTGTTGGTGGTGGTGGTTGTTGTTGTTGTGCAGCAGCACCAGCTCGGCCACCACCTTGCAGTGCAGCGGGCTGCCCAGGTTCTGGTTGGCGTCCTTGGGGAGGGCCGGCGGCGTGACGCGGTCGGACGACGGCGACGGCGTGGAGGAAGGAGACGGGCGACATCCGAAGCTGGACATCTCCGGCTGCGTCGGTCTGTTCAGGTTCTCGTTGGACGCTCGGCAAATATCCAACACGGTGGGCTTGGCCCTCAGCGTGGGCTTCTGCTGCTGCTGCTGCTGCTGCTGCTGCGGCGGCGGCATCAGCGCGCGGCGGACCTCCCTGACGTACTGCGCCGGCACGTAGAACGCCTTGGTGCCCTCCTCCTTCCGCACCTGCCACCAGTCCTCGTTGGTCTTCCTCACCAGCATGTAGCACTCGCCCTGACGGATCGCCACCATCTTGTCCTTGGCTTTGTACTCGTAGTCGTACTCCACCTCGATGTAGGCCTGCCCCGGGGCGATGGGGGGCAGCCCCTCCCTGTCGGCCATGATGACGACCGGGGAAAAAACGGAGCGCTTGATCCTCCTCGGCCTCGGCTGCTCAGCGACGCAGCAATGGAGGGATCCTCATGTCTGACCGCCGTAACTCCTGCACTGCTGCAGATGAGACACACAGACACAAACATAAGAGGACGTTTTCGTTCCTTTAGCTAAATATCACAGGTCTCATCAACATTTTGGCAAACTGGTTCATTGCCATAATCCCTATAGTCATAGCAGTAGGTTTGTTACCTTTAATTGTCGGTGCAAGCTGTTTTTAGAACGGCGGAGCAGAGCCGTGAGCTGCTCAGAGCTACGCTACGGAGGCTCATTATGGGATTTCTTGGTTTCCCTCATCAAACTCATCAAATACACAATCCAACAACTCCACAACGCTCTGGTGGACAAGTTGTGACCTGCACATTCACCACGCTATGAGATAATAACACAACGTTACCACACAGAGTTGTTTTAGAGGTAAATACAGAGACTGCTTGATGAAAAACTGTCCTTGAAGGCAACGCGCATCAACGGTTTTGCATGAATTTCCCTCTAAAACAACTCTGTGTGGTAACGTTGTGTTATTATCTCATAGCGTGGTGAATGTGCAGGTCACAACTTGTCCACCAGAGCGTTGTGGAGTTGTTGGATTGTGTATTTGATGAGTTTGATGAGGGGAAACCAAGAAATCCCATCGCAGATTGACCCATCTATGCCCGTAAAAACACACGTAGGATGCGGCACTCTCAGGTGTGCTGTCATAAATATCATCATATTATGATTATGAGCATTGCCATTGGATGGCGTGGTGGTTCCCAATGAGCATAAGTGGTGTGAATTAAGTGCCTGTGGTGGTTTTGAAGAGAAAATAATTTAAATGATGATTAAAAACATCATAAATGATAATAAAATTGTTCTAATTCAAAATGCAGAACAGAACAAAAACACAATAAGCAATCATTTTGCACAAGTGTCAGCTTGTTTTCAAATCCTGGTTAAGAAAAACATTTGTGAATGTCACAAACTTCATAAAAACTGCATAAGGTGGACTTAAGAACAAACTTGTTGACTTCAGCCAACCACACACACACACACATGCTCCCACTTCCTGGTTCAAACCCTTATTATCTACTCCTTATTACTCACCTGATCTTTACCGCTGCTGTGAAACACCCACATTACGACAGGGTTAGTGAGCTGCTTCCAGACATACTGTACTGCTGAGTGGGGTGGAGTGGGGTGAGGACGGAGCCCACAGGGCGACTCCTCCCTCCCATCACCAAAAAAACCACAACACACAGTTTCAACACTGATTGTTCTGGCAAAACCTAAACCTACACCTACACCGCCGCTGCTGCTGCTGCTCAGGATATCCAGCCGGTAACCCGAGCACCCTCTTCTCTCTCTCCCTCTCTATAGGTGATGACAACAACACGACCACACACACACACACACACACTGATCCACGCCTGCACCACAATGACTCCCCCGTCGTTTCCCCCCTTTGGAGACGACGAGACCACATCCAAAAATAAAAAGCGTTGGTTGGTCGGTCGGTCGCTAGAGTCCCGCTCGGCTCTGCAGTTTGACATTATTACTCATTACCACAGTCAGAACGCTTTAAACAGCTTCAGTCACTGTGAGTGTGTGTGTGTGAGTGTGTTAGTGTGTGTGTTAGTGTGTGTGAGTGTGTGTGTGAGTCAGACGACAGCTGGGCCCTCGCCATTCCTGCAGGCCGGGGTTGTTTTGGGATGAGGGGCCTGTCATTGATCCGTCTGTCAGAGAGAGAGAGAGAGAGTATCCCTCCATCACTTTAACCTAAATAAATAGCGCAGCGTTGCCTCTGCAGAGGAGCCGTGACTCCCCCCCCACCCCTCCCTCACCCCCTCTCCCCCTCCTCTCCCCCCCTCAGAGCTCGGATCAGATTCTCCCTCTTCTCCTTCTCCTTCCCTCCCTGAAATAGAAGCTGCCGCTGTGACATCCTGTGCAAGTGCAGGCGGCGGTAAAAGCAGGTGCTTTTAGTGAGGCGTGAGAACACGCCACTGAATCTATAAGGGGTCCACGCTTATGTAAAGGAATATGGACACACACACACACACACACACACACACACACATAGAGACAGAGAGACACACACACACACACACACTCTGGGGCTCAGACGAGCGACTGTGGACCGAGAATAGATTTACGGTGGTGAGAGAGAGTCGTCCGTCTGAGAGACATGGACTTAATAATGGGGCCTGAATAGTTTCTGTTTGATCTGTTTCAACACCATGGAGACACACGCACATGCACGCACACACACACACACACACACACACACACACACACACAGTTACACACACAGTTACATCACAGCAGAGCTTTTGGTGCGTCGTCCTCCCAGTCCGGGCCTGTCCCAGTACGAGCTGCAGCCATGATGTCAACAAACACATGTTCAAGCCTTTATGAATGACTGACTCTCCAGAAACAGTCACTGCCTGTTGTAATGTGTGTGTGTTCATGTGTGTGTGTGTGTGTGTGTGTGTGTGTGTGTGTGTGTGTGTGTGTGTGTGTGTGTGTGTGTGTGTGTGTGTGTGTGTGTGTGTGTGTGTGAGGAGCCGCTATCTCCCGAGGTGCCAGCGACGCAGTCAGGAGTCTGTCAGAGCTTTGAGTCACACACATGATAACGGAGCTATCAGTGACGGCAACGATCACGACCTCCTCACACTAAAAGTGTCACATACACACACACACATGAAACAAATATGGCCGTCGACGTCGTCTCTACTGCTGCTGCTGCTGCTGCGACTTCAGTTTTATGAATCGTTGTAGAGGTCGACCGATAGTGGACGATAGGACGTTTTATAAACAGCTGTATCAGACAGAAAGAGTCAGACTACATCATCTAACTGCAGCAGATCCACACACATATGAAGTTAAAGGATCCATCACCTGGTATTAATATCTATCTATATCTGTTTCAGGTGTTGAATGGGTCTTAAATGCACATTTTTGAGAAATAATATGCAACATTCACCTTGATTTAGCCCAATTTGTGTACCCAATATTGCTCTCGCGAGAAAAATACGTGATCTTGAGTGCTCTGGAAGCCTATATTTAAGATATTGTTATTATATATCGGCCTTTAACAACCCTCTGTTGGTCAAAGTCTAGTTTGGAGAAGGAAAAACTTAATTATTGTCCGATAACTGAAGTTAAAATAACACCTATATTTAAGATATTGTTATTATATCGGCCTTTAACAACTGTTAACAATCCTCTGTTGGTCAACGTCTAGTTTGGAGAAGGAAAAAGTTCATTATTGCCCAATAAACGGTAAAAAAAAAAGAGCGAATAATCACAATAACCCATTTTGACCCTTGTTGTTTCCCATAGAAAAGACTATAAAGCTCAATTTCTAGGATGTACTATAGGAGGCTGTTTATGTGACTTTTAGTTGAGTGAGCAGCAATAATGCAGAGCTCTGTTTAAATATGAATAATCTCAGCAACACACTAGTGTTACTTTTCAACGTCTGCTGGTGCAATAGGATGATGCAGCCCGACCGACACAATCAGAGCTGATACTTCCTTCCTTTCTCTGATAAAAGGATTAAAAAAAAACCTGGACTAAAAGTGACACAGTGTGAATGTCACAGTGATAATCTGTGCACAGATATAACAGTATGACTGTATCTGAACTCTGTGCTTCACACCGTGAGCATCTGAAGCTGGCGACAACAACAGATTAAAAAAAAAAGATTAGTAAACTAGTGGCAAACATAAAAACAAAAGGATGAAAATGTGCAGTAACTTGTTGGAGCCGTGTCAAGACCCCAGGAAGCCTCAGACAGCAGACAGTAGCATGACATCATTCACCTTGGCAGCGGCTCGCCACTGACTCACAACTACTACAACAATAACAAAAGAAGTAGAAGAAATCACTGTTAACAATAAATCTAAAGCTCCACCACGTCTCTATTTTATCCACTGTGGCGTCTCGGACATCCTGCTGCAGATGAATCAGGGTCAGAGCGAGGAGCGTCTCCGAGGAGGAGGAGGAGGAGCAGCCGCCAACTTGTTGCTCTGCAGGGACTCGAACAACGAGAACAACGATGGCACATCCAGACTCTGCTCTGTTTGGGAAAATCCAGCTCTGCATCCTTTAAAGTGGGGCCAAAACCAAGGACCTACAGTAGCCTACACACAGGGGCCTTTAAATCACCTGTTCACACCTGTTATACACAGGATTTCCTCCCAAATCACATTAATTTCAACTAATTCAAGTCCATGTTAGTGCTTCAGGGTCACAGCTTTGGCTCAAAAAACCAAATCATCAAAGTAATTATCTTATTTCCATTGCCCTTAATGCAAATTTGATCCGATTTCAACCGAATGCCGATGTGCAATTCTATAGAAAACACAAAATGTGACCACAGATGGAAAACTAATCTCGAAAATGTCAATAAATAAGAATGTTTGCGCCTCTTTTTCCACATGCAACATGTAGCCTACAAATCTGTATCATTAGATAAACTTGCATAACTGGCATCACCTGAACGCAGCACCAATGTTAAATCTGGGGTGTAGCAGGCAGGAGGGAAAGAAAAAAACAGAAGGTATGTGCATCAACGACCGGAGTGGGTTTCTGTCTTTTTGTGTGCGTTACTGTGATTGTGTGAGTGTGTGTCTGCCTACATCTGCAGACCAGCAGCAGTAAAAAGAAAAACAGCCCTGGAGACTCGGACTGCCTTTGTCCCTGAGCTTCATTCAAAACAGATGTGGCCGAACAGCAGCAGCAGCAGCAGCAGCATCACACTCCAACATGTGCTGCTTATGCTGCTGCTGCTGCTGTTGCGTTTGAGTCCGTGTTTGCTGCAGGAGAAACGCGCTGCTGCTGCTGCACAAACACTGGAGCTGGAGGTGTAGGTAGGAGACTCTGTGGGTCCAGAGCCTGAGCTGCTGCTGCCTGGGGGGCGGATAGAGGAAGGGGCATAGGTGGGGGGCAGGGTCCCTTCCAGTCACACACTCACACACACAGACACACTCAGGCTGCAGAAACACAACACAAAGGAGTTTAATCCATGTGCATTTTACAACAAAGGGCTCCGACTCGACACCACCAAGCCAAGGAGCCCCGGGAGCGAGGGATGGGCTGGGCTGGGGGCAGCAAGCCTGCAGGAGGAAGACCCCCCCTAACACACACTAACACACACCAACACACACACATACCCCGCTGAGCCGCGGACAAACATCCAAACACACCGAGAGGAAATCAACACAACAAGAAATCTGTAGCGGACAGATGCTATCACGTGGAATTGTTAATTACCTAGACACGAGGGGGAGATAATAAGGCTCTGATTAAGGTGATTTAACCATAATAATAATAATGATAATACAGCAGCGCAGGTTCATTCAGTGGGAATCAAACCTGCGGTCTCTGCAACAGCGTGCATAGCAACAAAGTAACTCCGACACAAGCCAATAGCCTCGCGCTGACCGGGCGGTGGGGAAAAGCAAAGCCGCCCACCACCACCACCACCACCTTCCCTTTAGATAGGCTACACAAATCAAACATACCCACCTTGGTTTTGTTTCGGGTATAAATTAAAATAAACTCCTCCGGTGTCTGCTCTGCTCTGCGGCTCCTCTGGGTGAACAACTTTTCTCCACCTTGTTGTTTCAGCGGCGGCTGCTCCGACTGACTGAGTCCGCCGCAGAGCTCCGCTGCTCGGGTTGTTCAATCCCCCGCCTCCCGCCGAGCTGTCAAGGCCCCGCGGTGACGTCATCCACATCCGGTCTGTCCCTTCAAAGTTAAAGCCGCCTGACGTACTATGCATATTTGAAATGAACAGAAGTTTTTGTTTTGTTTTGTTCTTTACTTAAAAGGCTTGAATGCTATTTTAACTTTTATACTATTATATAGTGCAAGGCTAAGCTTAAAACAAATGTGTATTTCTGTTGCAGGTGTAAAATTATGGCATTCACAAAGCAAGGAATTGAAAAAGTAGGCTATGTCTCAGTTTAAGAAAATGTTTAAAAAAGAAAAGATAAGCGTCTACAAAAAAGAAGAAGGAGAAAGAGAAAAAGATAGATAGACGAGTGGTGTTTTGTTTGCTTTCTTGTCACAACTATGTTTCATCATCTTTAATATTTTGAAATAGGGTATAATATTGGTGTTGAAGTAAGCCAATGTAATTATAACAACAGAGAGGGGCAGGTATTATAAGTTTTCTTCATCCTGCTCCTATTCATTCATGGTGACAATGTGTAGGGTGAATTCAGGTATATTGGGACATCAGGTAATTTGGGACAGATAAGGAAAAACAATGCTTCCACTTGCCTTGAATGGGCTATGGCAAAGTTAAAGGTGCTGATACATTCCTTTGGATGTCTACATTAAAAGTCACATTAAATATTTTGGGTGACATCACACAGGGGTGTGTGGTCAGCATCAAACAGGACGCTGACCCCAAATATCAGGAGGTAAGCAAAACGGCATGTGCTTTTGTTGGAATTGAATATAAGGCTATTACATTTGTATGACTAATTTACTGTAGGTATGAAAGTTATATTAAGATGTGTGATGCATTGGTGTACTAAAATAAACAAACATTGGTTTGTGAGGATGTTCACATTTTCTTAATTTGGAATTTTCTTGCTGTCCCAAATTACCAATAGTGGTATGGTAATTTGGGACAGCATGTTCAGGTAATTTGGGACAGTGTTTCTGGGTTTATATTGAAATATTTCAATAGTGTAGTCATATCTTACACGCTTAAAAGTGAGAAATTCTTACACATATAGGGAAAACAAGTACCTTTGTACATTTCAGAATATCAAATCAGCGGTTAATGTGGAATATGTGAAGTGACGTTCAAAAATAGGTCAGATTGTTTTATCTCTTATTATGTCATGAGTTATCTTTATTTTATATATTTATATTTAACAAAATATAAAAATAAATGTATTTTTAAAAACATGCTTGCTTCTCCTGAGGTCAATAGTCTGCTCACAATGGGCCTCATTCACGAACCGTTCTTAAGAACAAATTTGTTCTTAAGTCCTACTTACGAAGTTTTTACGAAGATTGTGGCATTCATGAATGTTTTCTTATCCAGAATTTGTTCTTAACTAAGAACAAAATCTACGAACAGTCAGGAGTATACTTACGCACTTTTAGGTGCTGAGACTTCTGCAAAAATAACCGATTATAGCGTTTTCTTTTGTTCTGCAGTTGTATGACATTATATGATTTGAATAAGAATTATTTTCTTATCTTTTATGATGTTTTTAATAATCATATATATGAATAATAATAATTGACAAATCATTGTAGTATCTTAAAAAAACATTATAGACACTTAATTCATATCATATCTTATTTTTTTTTTTGGGGGGGGGGGGGGGGGGGGGGGCATACAGCTGCCGATATGATTTTTTTTTTCCTAATTGCGGGCTGCAACAGTGCACTTACTGTAAGTGTTCACACTACACACAACTGTTTTTTTTTTTTTTTATAATAGAATGATATTTTATATATATATATTTTATTTATGATATTGATATTGACTGACACAAATCACTCACAGAGCTGCCAAAATCATTGGCCTCCCCACCCCCATCCTCTCTGACCTCAACACCATAGCCATAACACGCAGAGCACTCACCATCACCCAGGACCCCAGTCACCCCCTAAACCCGTACTTTGTGCTGCTTCCATCTGGCCGCCGGTACAGGTCCCTGACCTGGAAGAGGGTCAAGTTCAGCCGAAGCTTCGTCCCCTCTGCTATAACAGAACTAAATAGATTGCGTCGCTAAATGTGTGTTCCTGTTTAATGTGTATGGGTGGGTAATGTAATGTATGTATTTATGTATCTTGAGGTTGTGTGTTGCGTACGGGGGTGAAAACAAGTTTCCTTGCAAAGGACAAATAAAGCTGAATCTGAATCTGAATCTGTATTTATGATGGCACACGTGAGAGTGTGGTCTCTCTGATAATAACCTGATGAGCTGCATCCACTGCTGACGCTACTAAATATAAAAATATAAACTAAATATAAGCCTTTTGTTTGTTTCTTCGTTTCATTCCTGCCGCAGTAGCGCCACTTCACTACTTAAGTTCTTTTTACGTTTGGAGTCTGGTGCTCCCTCCCAGATTTTCATTTGAGCATTTCAACTTTCTTTCTCACTTCACCTTCTCTGCTCAGTGCCTGTGGGTTCTGTGTGCACACGGCCCTGCAGTCTCATGCCCTTTTACGGGCATTGATGGGGCAGTTACCTATGCTAATCCTATGTTAATTAGACTCACCTGGCACACGCCCTCAACTTACGAGGTTCTGCAATTCTGAGGCTTACGAACGCGTTGATGAATCTGACGTAGGGTTTTCTTAAGGAACTTCTTAAGAACAACTTAAGAAATAATTTAAGAAGGTTCTTAAGAAGATATTGGTGAATGAGGCCCATTATGTTTTAGGCTATTAAATCTGCTGTTTGTTGAAATAATTCGTATATTTGGTTGATTTGGTTACAAATCACGAGATTATAAACAATACACAACATAAAAATAATAGACTATAGGCCTAATATACATAAATAAGCAATCTATTCATGTCTTTTTTAATGTAATTGCAGCTCCATGCAATATCCCATTGCACAAGCCTGTGTCCCAAATTACCAAACCTACTGTCCCAATTTACCAAACAAGTTGCAAAAAAATAGTTTTGTGTCAAAACCTTTAAAATAGAGTGCTGTGCTCTCACAAAAGAATTTTAGCACATAATTGTTTCACATAAAGAACGCAGACACCTAGAGGAATCCAGACATATATCATTTGTTGGGTTATTTATTAATCTTGATGACAAAAAATGGCTCAGAAAATGAATTTACAAAAATTGTCCCAATATACCTGAATTCACCCTACATTATGTAATTTTGTGCAACCTTGTTAAGAATGTATACCATGAATGGAATAAACCAAAAATGAAATGAAATGAAATAGTTATAAAATATATCTTTGTAATCCTTATTTTCCATGTCAAATTCCTTGTAAATAACTACTTATGATAAACTGTATTTATATTATCTCTATTTAGCACCTTTCAAAACCAAGGTTACAAGGTGCTTCACAAAATACAAAATACAATATCATTGAGAAAATAAAGCAAATGAAGAAAACATCATACAGAAAACAGTGAACAAGCACAAAATAAAATAATGGAAATAGATGAGACAATAAAAACAAAGATCAAAATATGTTTAAAAAAAGACTTGGCAATTAAAACTTTTTTGACACTGATTCTGTTTCAGATTTCTTTTTTTTCAAACATTAGAAACCTAAAGCATAAAAAGTTAAACTTGCATACATAGCCTATATATGATGCAGGACTTCTACAGGAGCTGGGAAGTGTTGTGGCATTGTCATTGTGTTGCGCCTTTTGTTGTTGTATTGTGGCTTTTGCCATAGATTTCAATAATCAAACATTATTTACAACATTTTGTTCATAATGACTGTCATTTATGTTGTCATACAATATTCTGTTTTTCTCTCCATATGGAATCCAGTGCCACTTAATTAAAAAATAATATCGTAATTTTCTAGACTTTTATTGTGAAGGACCGATCGACTAAATTCCGGTTCTTGTCTCTGTGGTTCCGTTCAGCAGCTTGTCACCGTTGTGGTCTTTAACCCAGCAGCACACTCTGGTCTGTGGTTCCCACCCTCCCCTTGCACCTACAGTATAATATCACCGCTGATAGACAGAGACCAGACCCCCACGTCCGACTCGACCCCGCCCGGGATCGACACCCCATCCCCGGCTGCTTCCCAGTCCAGGGTCCGCTGATTCCCCTGGAGCTCCGGTGGATCACCTGGAATAGTTCAGATTCCACTTTTGATTATTAACTCCTTCTGCATCGTTTGACATGATTTTCATTCACAAATCACAATCATGAATTATATTTATATTTTTAAGGATAAATAAGTAAAGGTGCACCTCCATACACCCCCACCCCCTCTCCTCCTCCCCCTGAGCCGACTTGTCTGGTGCTCACAGCGGGGAGAGTCACCATCCAGCCCGGGTCATGAATGATTTATCACCGGGGTTGATCCGGGAACAAACAGGAGCAGTGAAATCAGCCCCGAGGCCACAAGGCTGCGAGTTTACATTATTACAGAATAATGTATGAATATTTACTTTGTAATGTAATCACATCACCTTTAATTGTGCATTGGCAGAGACAGCAGAGAGATTTGAGTTAAAGCGCACCCTGTTGGTGACACATGGACAGTGCTCATTATAATGACTCCCAAGCATATGCTCCCAAGCCATGTTTAATTAAAATTAAGAACAGATAATGACCATGTTTTATGATATGAAAACATTTAAAAAATTGATTTAATTATGTAGTCATGCTACAGTCAGGAAACATGAGGGATTTGTTAATGTTAAATATAAAAGCAGCAGCTTTTAATTTGTAGTTTCAAGGTTTTTTGTGTTTATTTTGAGCCTTTAACCCATTTCTGTATGATAATTACATGTTCTACATATTCTACATAAATACAGATTCTTATGATAGGAAATAAAATGCAGCACAATCGGTTTTAAAGTTTAAATTTATTATGTCTAGAAAAAAAATTAATTAAGAACAGGCAACTGTGGTGGAGACAGGGTGCAGTTCTGCAGGTGTTTGATTCATACATGTACAGATAAGCTGTTGTAACCTGAAGTCACACAATCAGTAATACTTGTAGTGGTGAATTATAATAAACCTGCATCTGTGCTTTCTCTCAGCTTTGGCTATAATTAATATTTTGTACAGTAACATGGAGGTTGTTGCCTTCTAATAGACTAAATAGTGCTAAAACTGTCGAAATGAATTCAAGCTTTTCCATCTCAGGCTGAATATTTTCAAAATAAAACTTAATTCGTGTTTCACCAAACAAAAGTAAACATCGGTGAACTCTGAACTAACAGACATAAATACTGTAACACTTGTATCTGAACTGGTGTCAAATAACTAAGAAGCTAGTGACTTTTTCGTTTTTTTCTTAAATTGTTGCAGAGCCAGAGAAAAAAAAAATTAAAAACGATTAAATAAAACGACACAATAATGTGAAGGAGAATACAGCTCTTCTTCACCTGACAGAGATTTTGATGTTTTTGTCCCAATCAGCCAGTTCACAAGTCACAATCTGAGCTAAAACTGAAGGAATCCCAGAGGAAATTAATTAAAATTAAAAACAAAGATGTGATCTAGAGGCACTTTTTCACCTGCACCCTCTCCCTCCCTCTCTCTACAGTGGTGTCTTCTTCATTACTGATGTGTTTTTAGGTGTTTTATACAAAATGTGGTTATGATTGTCGGAGGATTTTTTCTTTTAGTGCAGTGATTCCAGATGGATTTCCAGCGGTTTGGTCGTCGGCTTCATGTTGGGGAGGTCGCCGCCGCCTCTGAAGGCCGGTTAATCCTCGTCGATGAGGTTGGACCTGCTGATGGCGAAGTTTATGGGGTTTCCCGGCAGCTGGCCTGGTCGGATGGGTTTGGCTGGAGCGGACACAGAGCAGAGAGGGTGAAACACGGACGACTGATGTTGCACAGATGTTCTTATTCCTCAAAGTTTCCTCAAAGGGATAGTTCAACATTTTGGCAAATTGGTCCATTGCCATAATCCCTATAGTTTTAGGAGTTTTGGGAGGTTCGTTACCTTTAATTGTCGGTGCAAGCTATTTTTAGAATGGCGGAGCAGAGCCGCGAGCTGAGAATTTCTTGGTTTCCCTCATCAAACTCATCAAATACACAATCCAACAACTCCAAAACGCTCTGGTGGACAAGTTGTGACCTGCACATTCACCACGCTATGAGATAATAACACAACGTTACCAGACAGAGTTGTTTTAGAGGGAAATTCATGCAAAACCGCTGATGTGCGTTGCCTTCAGGAACAGTTTTTCATCAAGCAGTCTCTGTATTTCCCTCTAAAACAACTCTGTGTGGTAACGTTGTGTTATTATCTCATAGCGTGGTGAATGTGCAGGTCACAACTTGTCCACCAGAGCGTTGTGGAGTTGTTGGATTGTGTATTTGATGAGTTTGATGAGGGAAACCAAGAAATCCCATGAGCCTCCGTAGCGTAGCTCTGAGCAGCTCACGGCTCTGCTCCGCCGTTCTAAAAACACCTTGCACCGACAATTAAAGGTAACAAACCTACTGCTATGACTATAGGGATTATGGCAACGGGTTTTGTGTCTCCACCCACCTATCACCGCTGATGCTCTCCTGGCCATGTTGGGTTTGGGTTTGGGCTTGTTGGCCTCTTTCATCCGCTCCATCTCCTCCTCGTAGCGTTTCCGTTCTCGGGCGGCGTTCTCCTTGGCCTCCTTCAGCGCCGTCTCCAGGCCTTTGATCCGCTCCACCATCGCCCACAGACGCTTCTCCATTTTAGGAATCTCACAGTGAAGGTTGGCGTTGTCCCGCACCAGCTGACGGAGAGAGAGAGAGTGAGTAGAGAGGAGGATGAAGACGCAGAGAACTGATAAAGACGGACAAACGGGTCTTCTTTCACCTGCTTGTGAACTCTGGTCAGCTGCTCCAGGTTGTTCTCCAGGAACGAGATCTTCTGTTTCTGGGCAGCGGTGATCTCTGATTCCTCATCCGTCTGAGCTTTCTGAGACAAACACAACAAACAGACAAACAAACAACTTAATCTCCAGAAAAGAAAATACACATGAAGTAGAAAAACAGAATAAAATATCACTTATCTGTGCAGCAAATACAAGTTTGACAAAGGTTTAATATGGTGCATTCAGAAAGTTTGTTATGTTGCAGCTTCAGGCTAAAATAAAAATATTTAATTGTTTCTCTTGACAATCTAAAAGTGAAACAATTTCATTTTTTTTTTGCACATTTCAAAGCTAAAAGAGGAATAAAGTTTTTTACTTTTAATACATTTGCGAGAACTTCTGAATTTCTGTTTCTGTACTGATGTTGTTCTGAGTGTAGATGACGAAAAGGAAAAGCTGCAACATACTGTAAGTGAATGCACCATGTCACCCTAAACTTATTAAAACACTTGCTATACAATATATTATAAGCTCTTGTTGGAAAATTACATCAATTTATCCTTGTTTTTCAGCTCAAAACTAAAGATTTAACCACCTACTTCTCTCACAGTCACACAAACACTGGTTAAACAACTGATTATCAACCTCCAGATAAAACCAAAAACACTTAATCAAAGCTGTGGAAAATAAAACAATAATGCTCTGTATCTTGTTGTGATGACAAGCACCTCCACCTCCACCTGCAGAGCCACTTTTCCTGGGAGAAATGTGACCAAATAACTGGATACGATTTGTTTCAAAAACGCTTTTTATCTTCACGTTCATTCATCAGTTTTGTGGAAACAACCAATTTGCTCCAATTAGTCTCAATCTGAAAGAGAAATCTAAACACCAGGAGCCAAAAAAAGGCCCCGAAACCAAAAACCTGCTCATTTATTAATTTACGTCTGAATTGAGATGATAAGCAAAGCTGCAGATTTCACACGGGTTCGATACCGGGGCGTCTTCCAGCTCAGCTCAACTCAGTCTGTCTTTCCTTATCTCATCATCACCAACCCCCACCTCCTCCACCTCCTCGGGGCTGGATGCGAGCGCCACGCCGAGGGCCCGGGTCCCTAATTTTAACAGCTGCTACCTTTGAAGAATCAGATGGCCTACTTACTTACTTACTCACTTGCTGCACACACTTTCTGTTGTGTTCCCTGGATTCATTAAAATTTCATCACGGTGCAAATTAAATGGAGTGAGCGAAATGTGGCGCTGCTCACGTCATTTGTCGCAGGTAGACGCTGAGGTTGTTTAAGGGAGGAAGGGGCTCGTGTGATATTGTACCAGAAGAGGAGGAAATGAAATCAAAGGCTGAGGCTGATAAGAGGAGGAACGACTGCAGAGATAATGTGTTTACACAGATAACGTTAACACACAGAGAGAGAAAGAGTAAATAAAGGAAGCTCACATTGACACAGAGACAGATTTTACCTTCTTGATTTTGGAGGACAGGTCCTGGACAAACAGTCTCCTCAGGTTGTGGAGCGTCTGCAGCTCACGGGCCTAATGAGGAGGAGGAGGAGGAGGAGGAGGAGGAGGAGGAGGAGGAGGAGAGAAGAACACAGAGGTCTCACTGCTCTAACAACGTAATATTAATCATTTCCACAGAATATTTTACAACCGCTGGTTCAAAATCTATTAAATCTATAAATGTCTAAATCATTTTTTACATGGATGGATGGATTTTACAGAGGCATCTAAGAGTTTTATCTCGTCAGATTGAAAGATGAGTGATAACTTTAATGTAACTGTAACAAACTCATGCTAAATTTTGTAATATACTGTTTGTTTTTGCAGCTGCAATTCATTGGATTTTATTTTATAACCATTATGAAATCAAGATAATCTCCTGACGTCACAAGTTCTGCTCTGGGCAATGAAGAAATGAGAAAAACAGATTTTCTATTTGTTACTGCAACATAAAAACATCTCCTGCACGTTCACCATCTCTGTTTCCATTTCTTCAATTCAGCCTGAAATGGACAAAGCATCTGTTAAATAAATAAATGCTGCTATTAATCTGTTTTTCAAATCAAAAATTGAGATGTTTCTGAGGACCGGATCGATAAAAGTAGTGATAAAGTGTTGACGATATCTAGTGCTGGTCCTATATAAAGTCAGGAATAAACCACTTCCTGTTTGGCTGCAGTCCCACACTCAGATATCTGGGGGTTTTTTTTAAACCAAATGCAACATCTTTCCAAAGTTAAACAGTGTTTTAAATAATTGCGATTATTATTTTTGCCCTATTCAAGCAGCCTTAAGAGAGAGAGAGGTTTTAAAAACTGAAGGAGCTGTGTCATCCTCTCTCTTATCTCCGGTGGAAACGACGCCCTTTTGGTTTTAATTTTTTAAAGCTGTGCTGTCATTTCTTCTGTAGAAAAAAAGAAACCCCATCATGTGTCAATGGAACAATAAAGAGAAGAATCAGTGCTTTTCCCTGCACTGTCTGGCTGTTTTTAGAGTATTTTAATCAATAATTCATTTCACTTTTTTATCTCACTTTGTCCCACACTGCAGACCTGTTTGACTGACACTTAAATCCTGAATAACTAAAAAGGAGAAGGAGCCAAAAAGGTGAAATCCTGCTGCCTCACCACAGACACTGATATATAAATACATACCAGAGCGTCCTCATACACCGTGTGAGTGCTCAGGTCATTGAAAAAAGTGGGATTATCAATAGTGAATGAGACACGTCGGTCCTGGATCAAGAAGCTGCAGCTGAATTTTTTAAAACCTCGCTTTTAAAAGATTTAAATTAAGTGAAATTCCCATTAACCTTCGTTTTATCTGAGATGAAATTTTGATGAATTGGATTTTTTAATCAAACACTGTAGGTGTAAATGCAACATGCTGATGATGATAACTGACCACAGTCTCCTCCAGTCCCTTCAGGTCCTGTCTGGCCTGCTCCTGTCGGTCCTGCAGCGCCCTGCAGCAGGTAAACACACACACACACACACACACAGGTCTGTTACATAAGGCGGATTAAAAGGGGAAACAGCTGCAGAGTGAGAAGAGAAGAGAAGAGAAGAGGAGACACAAAAAAATCAAAGATGGAGGCGTCACGTTACGTCAGCTCCTGGATCTGGCGGCTCTTCTCCTGGTCGGCGGCTTTCAGCTTCTCGTGCTCCACACGCAGCCGCTCCTGCTCCAGCATGACCTTCTGGTTCAGGCTGCACACACCACACACACACACACACACACACACACACACACACAAAAGACTTTTTTAAAGCCACTTGAAATTAAATTTAAGACTGACTTCATAATAAACACAAATGCAGAAAAAAGAAAGAAAAAAAACACATCAATTACATAGGGTTAGGGACAATTTTACCCACTTTCCTATGTGATCCAAGGTAAAGTGACTGCTACATGGACATTGGATTGTGTTTCTTTCCAGCTGTCCTTTCAAAATAAATGCATAAAAAGTCCGGAAAAAAAAAAAACACTGACTCGGGAGCTGGTGGCAGTGAGAAATTTAGCATTGACGGCCGCCACTAACTTCTCTATGTCGAAATGTTACCAATTATTTTGAGATTTGAGACTAATTACAACCATAAAATACCACTTACCATGTGTTAACATTTTTAAGACTTTTGAAAAATTGATTTAAGACATTTTAATGCCAATTAAGGCCTTGTTTTTAGATTAATGAATTCAATGCCTTTTAAGGCTTTTTAAGGAAACCCATAAGAACCCTGGGGTGCCACAGTTCAGAAAAACAGCTTTTGGACAATCTGCTTTCTCTATTAAAGTAATAGGGAGGTGGAACTAGTCTATACCAACACACATAAGAGACTGAGGAAGCCTAGTAAAATTTAAGTCCAGCCTAATAAAGCTTTGGCTAAAAGAAACACAAAAGTGTAATAAACCACCTATGATTGACAGGCCTGTACTCTGATCACACTGATGGATTTTTATGTATTGTTTCTTTTTTATGTATTGTATTTATTGTTCTGAAGGTCGTTGTTTCTTCTCTCTGCCTGTCCTGTCCAGGGACAACAGATGTAAATTAGCAGTCAGCTAACTCTGGTAGGCTAAAATTACTTTAATTGCGCGCTGTCCCTGTAAAAATAAATTAAAAGAGAAGAAAAAGAAGGAGGAGAAGAAGCTACAATCAATTCGCCGTCATGTAGCCTACCGGAAACGACGGCGGTGGCGGCGTTTGGTCCTACGCAGAGCGATATCTATCGCTCTGGTCCTACGTTTCTCTGACTTCCAGAGCAGGTAGAGCGCTGCGATAGTTGCGACCGCGACCATGGTCGATGAGAGAAGAAGAAATGTTGTTGTTAAAAGTGAAAATGGGCGGGCTAGCTTCGCGAAGGTGCGATGACAAGATGGCGCGATGACAAAAAAAAAAAAGCGTGCCTTCCACAAAGGGGGTTCCCAACAAACACGATTAACAGAATAAAGACGCGATGGTCCTGTCCCAAAATAAAAAATATCGGGTGTTTCCCTCTTTTTACAGTCTGGTGTATCGCGTCGCAAAAAAAAAAAAGTCGCGTGTAGCCTACCGCGTCGCGCGAATTGCGTCTTTTTTTTAAACAACTTTATTGACAACAAGAGTATACACAGGACTGAATACAGTTAGATGAAATGAGTGTATACAACATTAATACACAACCAAACAATCATACGCCAGGGGATGACAGCAAGACAGAAAAAACATAAACTTAAATAAATATTTTGTAAAGCTTACAGAGATCATACGTTTTAACAGCTTTTTTATTCTCACAATCACAGAGGGAGGAGATATATTGACCAACATAGACAGTTCCAAGAAGTTTGGCTTCTTACCAGAAAATTTAGATTTATGTAGCCTATATAAAATTTGGATAAAATAATTAACAAATTAATCATATAAAACTGAGAATTTAGTTTTTT
The DNA here is from genome assembly GCF_905171665.1 of Trachurus trachurus. Taxonomy (NCBI): domain Eukaryota; kingdom Metazoa; phylum Chordata; class Actinopteri; order Carangiformes; family Carangidae; genus Trachurus; species Trachurus trachurus. The sequence continues at coordinate 3,629,308 of NC_139911.1, read as the reverse complement.
ATCATATTCAGTGTAGCCAAACAAAACATTTTTCCAGCATAAATTTAACTGGGGATAAATATGATCACTGATAAAGCGTGCCAGTCTGCCCCAAAGTTGTCTGGTGTGTGGGCAAGACCAAAATAAATGAACCAAGGTTTCGTTGACAGAGACACAGTGGGTACAGTTCACGCCTAATTGCATCTTTGCGTCACGGCCATAGACTGTAAAAAGAAGGTCACAGCCTTTCACACCGCGGACGTAACGAATAAACGGCACGTGACGGTGTGAACGAACAACATAGAACAGGAGCAGTGTGGCGTTGTTTCCTCTTTTCACCGACAGCTCCACTCTCCCTTGCCAGAGACCCTTTACTTACACGTTATTGGTGCGTTGAGGCCAGAGAATTGTGGGATTTGTCGTTTTTGAACGATCGCAGGTTGTGATCTTTCTTTTTTGTGAATTTCCCGGTTCACACATGTATTTTTTTTTAGGGGCAAATGTGAGTGAAATGCTCGTCCATGGTGGGCATAAGACAATTTAAAACCTGTCTAAAATTATTTAAGACTTGAAAACAATAATTCAACAAATTTAAAGGGACAACGAGGAGTTTCTATTTGGTTATAAAAAAGTCTCACGTTAATGTGGATGAATCTCCGCTACCCACACTTGTTAATGGGCCCATTTTCGATAAATATATCGTTCTGTCTCTATCGTTATTTTGTTATTATTAGTGGTGGCGGAAGTGCTGGTCGAGCCGACCAGCGTTTCCTTCGTTGCGAATCATGAGAATAACGCAGCCGCATCGCCGTTTATGGTCGGAACTACGGTGGTATGTGAACCTCTTTGAACCTCTGACTTTAATTATTGATGAATGAAAACATGAGTCCGTCTTGCGCCCGGTCAAAGAAATGTACGGTGCGCGCGGTGGCTCATAAATGTAGTGTGAAAACGCTTCGCTTTTCCAAAACTCCTCGTTGTCCCTTTAAGACATTTTAAGGCCTAAAATTTAGATTTTCAAATTTTAGACTTTTTAAGACCCTGCGGATACCCTGGAGAAGGAGTGGGGCAAGAAGATGGAAAAGCAGAAGGAGAAGGAGATGGAGAGGGAGTGGAAGAAGATGGAGAAGATGGAGAAGAAGAAGGGTCTTACTCCTCCAGCTCTGTGGCCAGTTTCTCCTTCATGTCCAACTCGTCTCTCAAGCTGCTGATCTGCCTCTGATGAGCTTCTCTGTGAGACTGAATCTGTTTCTCCACAGCTTCCTGAACAAGAAACCACAGGTTCAACCTTAAACCTCTGCACAATAATCTTCTCTGTGTGTGCGTGTGTGTGTGTTCGTACCTTGACTTCGTTGGCCGACTGGACCGTGTTCTTCTCCTCCATGGTGCTAACTCCCTCTGGAGAAATAAACACTTAAAACACACAACTGCTTCATTATTACATGATTATCTCCACAACACAACAATGACAGGAAGAGACCACACAGCAAAAATAATACTTATTTCTATAATTATTATTATTCATACTTAATCGCAATATGGCCAAGTGCAATATCCAAATCACTGATATAATTATTCTTTTTAATTGAAAACAAAAGATCCAAAATACCATCACTCTGTAACTGTAGTTGCAACATGATGTTTTCTGCAGAACTGAAATGAACATAAAATATGTGCAAACAGTTGTTACACTAAATCCATCCATCGTGGAGTGCACTAAAAATGAATTTTCTCAACTTAAGAAGTCCTATATTATTATTATTATTACTTCTTAATTCTATTACCTTCATCCTCATGTCCTTTAATCTATTAATGACTGTTTTGAATTTTTCTTTCATAGATAGATTTTTGTTGTCAATGCATGAAAAAGACAGAAAAATCAAGTTCAGCTGTAAGCGTAAAACTAAATAAAGGTGTATTCTCCAGGTGTTTCTTCTTTACACCTTCATTTGACCTCAGAGAAGTGATTATGGAGATTAATTTTTCGACTTTTCCTTGACTCGTTCTCACCCTGAGCTCTGATCCTGACGATTTCCTCGTTGAGCGAGTCGATGATCTCCTCCAGCTGCCGCTTCTTATGCTCCACGTTCTGCAGACACTCCATCAGGGACTTGATCTTGGCTTCGTACTGGACGACAGCAGGTGAAAAGACAGAAACAAAGACAGAGATGTGCACATGTGATTAAGACTCACAAACGGAAAGAAATCTATTAGAAATAATGATAATAAGAAACTTTATTGATCCTCAGAGGGAAATGAAGTCGAGTTCCAGCTGCTCTTTCAGCATATAGAGAGAATATGAAGTGGATTATAAAAGTAAAGATACAAATTGAGATAAATATATAACATTAAATATAAAAACAATATAGAATATCTATATAAATATGTCAAAATGAGGTTTAAAGCTGCTCTTGCACATACTATGTAGGTCAATAGATTATGGAGCTAATATCCATAATATGAGGCCATAATCATCTTGTTAATCCGCTGTTTCATCCATAACCGCATGATGTGGCATTTCGGTGACACTACACAGCCGGGGTTTTGTCGCCACGTCACCATGGCGACAGTGAGCAGCCGTTACCTGGGAGATGCGGAGCTGGCAGGCAGTCAGCTCCGTCTCGTTCTGCTCCATCTTCTGGGTGCTCTCGGCCCGGGAGCTCTCCAGCTGTTTGCTGCGCTTCACCATCGTCTTCACCTCCGACTTCATCTTGCTGATGTAGAGACGAGCCACGGTGAACTCCTCGTCGATCAGCCCCGTGCTCTCCTGGTGCTGGGGGGGGCATTAATAAATAAATAATAATCAATGGAGGATGAATAGACCCTGATTGGTGATATAAAGGTTAAAAGATGTGTTATAAATTGAGCTGCTATGTTATTTGAGGGGAAAAGTTCGCCAAAATTATAAAATACATAGGTCTGAATGGATTTAACCCTCTATGGTACCATGTTGCCCTCAGGCAACATACCACTTTTTGGCCTGTCACATCTCCACAATTCATCCCATTTAATGCTGTAATACTTTAAAAAAGAGAGGAGACCTTAGAGAACCAATAACAATGCTTTAATTTATCACATGACTTTCAAGAAGCCATACTGAAACCCTTTTTTGCAGACTTTTTCAAAGGAAACAGGTTTGTCATTTTTGCTCCACTAAAACGGTCTGAAAACATACAGGAACTTCCTGGCCCTTTTTCATCTGGAAAAAAATATATTTACACTAATAGATTAGTAAAGTTTAATTTTTAATAGTTACATGCAATTTATTTACTTATTAAATAATGGAAACTTGTTAAAATGCACCTGTTGCCCGAAAGCAACAACGTACCATTATAGAAAATTGCAGTGGACCATTATGGAATCAAAATTGCATTATGAGACTATGGTAGTGTGTGTTTAGGTGTAAATATAATGTTCAAAAACATATAATTTATCATAATTTTGTTTTTTATCCTTAATAAATTTGATTTTTGATGCAGTAAAGTAAACATCAGGCTATTATGATGATGATGAGGAAGATGAGAGTGAGAATTGGGATGAGGATGAGGCCAGTGAAGGTGAAAGTCTACAGAGACTGGTGTTTCTAATACAGTATATGATGAACTGTAATGGTACAATGTTGCCTACAGGCAAAAAATCCCAAAAACTTCCAAAAATAAATAATTTTTAAAAAATTCTTTAGATTATGTTTATTTAGTCTATTTTGAGACATGAAAACACTCCAAACATTTTTTCCCCCACTGGCATCATAATGCAGCGTACCATAGAGGGTTAAAACATGAATTACAGCTGGTGTCATTGATTCAATATGTTATTATGTACTATTATCGTCACAATTCACACTTTCTAGAGGCACGAACCAGTTTGACTATTTATTACAAGAAAACTAAAAAAAAAGTTAAAAGTTTCTTGTGAACATGCGGTTTATTTTGCAGAATTTAGATGCATCATTGATCACTGGACGTTTGTTTTTCCTCTCTCTCTCATTTTCCTGTGATGTGTAAACACACGGCTGCAGGTTTAAGACAGTGGAGCTGTAAAACCCTACATTTATTGCGTTTAATTTGATTGGTCCGTCGACTAATTCTTGTTATTTGTTATATTGTCACTGGTTAAGTCGACTGTTCAAGGCCAGAACGACCATCAGACGAATGATGGTTACTGGTCACATGGTTACTGATATGATATTTTTCTTGAAAATTAATTAATAAATGATTACAAATTCTCTGTTGAAGCTCTTCTACTTCAAGCTCTTTGTACAAACAGTATGAACAAACCACAGAGTGCGTGGAGCAGCTCTGCACTGCAAAAACTCAAATATCTTTACAAGAATATTTGTCTTATTTCTAGTCAAAACAAATCTCATTATACTTTAAATAAGACTCATCACATTAAAAGTAGCTTGTTTTTAGACACTTTTTACTTCTTTCAAGGATATTTTCACTTGAAATAAGTAGATAGTGGAGCAAGTTTTTCCTCCTTATTTCAAGCACAAAAAACTTGCTTTCACTGGCAGATTTTTCTACTTATTTCATGTGAAAATTTGTTTAAAACAAGTGAAAACGATCTAAAAACAAGTAAATTTTTAGGTGATGAGTCTTATTTTAAAGTCCCTGAAAAGTGACACTGGATTCGTTTTCTGAGTTAATCACATCCCAGACATATGTCCTATTAACCATCCTGCCAATTTTGGATGCTAGAAAAATTCGTTTAGTAGGTGAAATTAGGTTTTAAAATCATGACTAAATGAGGCAGTTCTCTCAGCTCTGGATGTCTGCTGCAGGCACAGAAGCCCCGCCCACTTGCTGAGCTTCGTCAAGTTTCAACTGTCAATCAAATGGCCGACTGCTAACTGTCACATCGTACCCGAGCAGCTACGGGCTTGAGCCTGAGTCTGAGTCCAGCTCTTATCTGAATGTCTCGGATACACACTGAGCAGTGAGGGAAATATGCTGGGGGCACACGAATCTCCGCTACCCTGATAGCGTTAGCTCGGCGGCTAATAGCCCGGCGCTAGCGCGTTAGCTCGACTAGCCCGGCGCTAACGCATTAGCTCGGCGGCTAGCCCCGTTCGTCCCGTTCACCCCGAGCCTCCATGGTCCCGAGCCACTGCAGCATCGGACCCACGGCTCACCGCCACAGCAGCGGGAGCCTTGAAGGCTACACCACAACAACAATGAGGGCCGCCACCGTCAGCACAGGACGAACGAGCCTAGCGCTAGCCGCCGAGCTAATGCTATCAGGGCAAGCAGAGATTCATCTGCTGACGGCGGCGGCCCTCAGTTTTGTTGCCGGTGTAGCCGTTGCTGTGTCAGTGAGCTGTGGGACGGACGCTGCAGAGGTTCACCTGGACTGTGGCTGTTTTAGCTTTTAGAGTTTTGCCACCGGGCGCCGGCTGGTCCCACTGTGGCTGTCTCATTAGTTTGTTTGAATTAAAAGTGGAGCTTCATGTTTCACATAAGAGCAGCGCTGCCTCTGGGATCTGTATAGACTATGTTCAAATAACACCACATTTAGCCTACATCAATAAATAAATGTTTTACAATGACCTGAAAAGTCTGCATTACATTTTATTAAGACAGAGACCAAGCTAGTGGACTGGTAGCTCCGGCGGCGCTGGTAGCTCCAGTGGCAGCAGACGCTCGTTGGCATTCTTAAGTATTTATAATATTACTGTGCACATGGGAGGAGTTATGAAAGTAGGGACGCCAGTGCGTCACGGCGCCCCCTCTGTAAGCCTGCCCTTAAAAACAAAGACCACTGAAGCAGAGTGAAACTGTGAAACCCTAACCTCTAAAATTAAGCACTGCACAGAAATGAGTATTTTTGCATGTTTTTATCAATAAATTTCGAACACTTTTAATATATTTTGAAACAAAACTCCAATTTCACTTTCCAGGGACTTTAAGTGGAAAGAGATTAGTTTTGACTAGAAATAAGGCAAATATTCTTGGTAAGATTTTGAGTTTTTACAGTGTGGTATCAGAGGGTTAAATTCCCACTACAAGCCTCAGCGCTGTGCGATAACTCCTGTTTATAAAAGCCGCGCTGTGTTTTCACAAGAGACTCTTCACCTGTCGGCCTCTTCACAACGAGGGGCGGAGTTTAAAATAGATCAGCCATGAAGCTAAAAGCTGATAACACACCTGAAACATCAAAACTGCTGAGTTTCTACTTCACACAGTTTGGTATAAAAAGCAATAGGCTGATTTTTCTGTGTAAATGTGTGATTGTATGTACATTTTTACATGGATGGGTATGTCACCATGTCTGTAATGTTGCTGAAAAAAAGAAAGAAAAAAAGGTAAAATAAAATAGATATTTGTGTCTTTTTGCTTTGTTCTGCGAAATAATAACCTGAATATGATGAATATAATCATTTACAGGATTATGTTTTAACTGTCAGACAAATGAAGCAATTTAAAGATGGTACTTTCGTCTTTAGAAAATTGTAAAGCAGCTCTAAACAGGAGGTGAAGCGGGCAGTGGAGGATTCAACCTCTGATGTCATGTCAGTTGTGGAAACCTTGAAGAGAAAGTATCATCGATTTATTTTATAAATGTCCATTTGGTATTACTTTTTGGAAAGATTTGGAAAATTTTCTTTTGAACAAAACTACAGTAAGTATCACTTTGATGAGAAAATCATTACTTTTGGCTCTTTCTCTCAAAATAATATGTTTAACATTGTCAATCGTTTCATATTAATGGGTAAATCCCATATACATAAAGTTAAAACGTCCAAAGCAACCCCCCTCATTTCCATTATTTTTAATCAAACTGCAATTTTATTTCGAGTCTCATTCCTATATTACTTATTTCTTTTTTTTATTATTTATTTAATTAATTAATTTGACCATTTTTGTCTTAGATACCACCTTTTTTATCAGTTTATGCCTTTGTTATCAGTTTATGCCTTATCACCTTGTGTCGTTGTGTTTTTTATCTGTTCCTACACTCTTTATGCTGTATTGTCAGATGATAATACAATTAAAAAATTTAAAAAAACAAAGAAAAACCTTGATGTCGTTGCTTCCCATGGCGATCCCGATCTCAGCCAGGTCTTTGAGCAGCGACGACATCATCTCAGTGACCCTCTTCTTCTGGTGGTTGGTCATCTCCTTCAGCTTCTGCAGCTCAGAGTCGATGGAGGCCAAGGAGCTCTGGAGGAGGAGGAGGAGCATCACATTCACATCAAATACCTGCGTGGAACCAGATGATTCTGCAGGAGATGAAATAATAATAAAAAAAAGAATAAAAAAGTACCGATTTCTCGTTGAGCTCCTCGCTGAGGGCCTCGAACTCCTTGGTTTTGATCTCCACCTCCTGGCTCTTCTGGTCGTAGTTGACGGCCAGCTCCTCCAGCGCCTGCAGCACCTCCTTCACCTCCTCCTTGGAGGCCTCGTTCTCCGCCAGCAGCCGGCTCAGCTCCGTCTGCAGGGTGTTGTGGTCACGGCGGGACGAAGCCAGGAGCTGTGCAAGTCAAAGGGGATGTACAGTATTATGCACATTTCACTGCTTTTTCTAGTAGTTCTGCATGATTTTCAGCTCCAAAAACTCCTTAGTTGTCTTGTACAGACGTGAATTTTTGCATATTTTGGGGGGGAGGTGTTCTTTCTAAGCCCATATAGGGTTTTTAACCTCTCCCGCACTTACTATTCTTGTTTCGTTTCTGTTTTTGTAATTGTCCTTATTTTTTATGGTGCAAATAAATAAACTAAACTGAATCTAACCTACGGTTTTCATCTTCTTTGGGAAAGGAAAACAGTTGAGATTATCCGTATAGATGCCGGTTGGGGGCGGGGGCGTGGTGGGCGTGTTTTGGGCAGATCCCCTGCAGTTTGGGTGTTCGTCCTAACTGGACGGTAAAAACCTGACGTCAAGTTGCACATAATCTTGCGGAGGAGATCTCGTTACCGAGCGTTCAGAGAGACTAGAAACCGTGTGAAATCTGGTTTGACCCCTATCGTTCATGTTGTGCAACTTTGCAGAGGTTCAACATGGCCATATGACATTATAAGGATGATATGCAACAGCACATGTCTCCTTTATAGATAGATGGAGGCAGAGGAACAATGTCTACACACCACAGCTTAAAAAAAACAAAAACCTAATGTTTTCAGTCTGATACGTTTCCTCCTCTTGCTGAGACAGAGCGACCTCTCCTGTGGAGACACTAATGCTCTGCTATCAGCTGTCAGACTGGGCTTATGCTAACGAGATCGGCTGGAGAGCTGAGGCACAGTGGGAGAGGAAGACGGGGGAGAAAATGTAAGGGGGGAGGGGGGGAGTGTGGTGTCACCTCCTCCTGGTCCAACATCTGTTCATTCAGCTTCTCCACCAGCTGAGACTGCTGGTTGATCTCCTCGTCCTGGAGGAAGGAAGGAGAGAGGAGACAGAAATCATCACTCATTCACTTTCACTGCAACTAAAAGCAGAGTTCCCTGCCACCTACTGGTCAATGGGAGGACTGCAGCTGGGAAACAAGTGAAAATGCTGCTTATATTGGAAGAAAATATAGAACAGTGATCAATATTATAATATATGATGATGAAAAGGAAATGTGAATATTTGCTTTGCGAGTCAATTTACAAATTTTCTGCTTGTGCTCCTAAAATTTTAAGTTAGGGGGCCACTGTGCTCCTAGTAAAGTCAGATGTTATTTTTTTTTTTATTATATTTTCACATTTAGCAATTAATTATTCATATCAGTAATGGGTCAGGTATTGGGGATGTTTTTCTCTGCATCATTTTTTATTACAATCTACATAAAAAAAGGGTGAAAAAACATATTGTTCATCCATAGAAAACACTGTTGCTTCTTACCATAAGAAAGTATTGTCTGTTGATGTTTAACTCGAATTACAAACATATTGTCTCATAAAAAGACAATTATATTATAAGAGAAAAATCTCAGTGTCTCACATTTTCTTATGTTTCCATTCAAACAGCCATATTTGATGGAAATCGTTTATAAGGTAACTGAAGATGATTCACTGTTTATCTGTTTCTTCTGTTTGACTGACGATTTGGATAATCAATAGTTAAAAACCTTGTGTCTTCCAATTATTTCCTGTCATCTCAGACTATGAGATTGATTGACTATTGATTCTTTTCTTTTTTCCCCCAGAGGTCGCAATGTGTGCAAAACGTTGTGTTCACCTTGTCGTCCATCTCTTTGTAGAGTTTGGCCATCTCTGCCTCACACTTTGCTTTCTCAGCGCCGGAGAGCGGGATCCCCGGCAGAGCGGCGAGCGCCGGCGTCGATGCTGTTTTATCGTTGTTGGTGTTAGTGTCCAAAGCCTGGACCTCGGCTTTGGCCTTTTCCTTGTCGAACTGCTCCTCCGCAGGGACACTCTCTCCTGTCAGAGGAGAAGACATCAGAGCCCTTTTTTTTCACATTTTAACCCTCTATGGTACGCTGCATTATGATGCCAGTGGGGGAAAAAATGTTTGTAGTGTTTTTATGTCTCAAAATATACTAAATAGACGTAATCTAAAGAAATTTTTGGAAGTTTTGGGGATTTTTTTCCTGTAGGCAACATTGTACCATTACGGTTCATCATATACTGTATTAGAAACACCAGTCTCTAGACTTTCACCTCCATGGCCTCATCCTCATCCACATTCTCATCTTCCTCATCATCATCATAATAGCCTGATTTTTACTTTACTGCATCCAAAATCAAATTTATTAAGGATAAAAAACAAAATTAGGATAAATTATATGTTTTTGAACATTATATTTACACCTAAACACACACTACCATAGTCTCATAATGCAATTTTGATTCCATAATGGTCCACTGCTGCCTCAAGGCAACACTGCAATTTTCTATAATGGTACGTTGTTGCTTTCGGGCAACAGGTGCATTTTAACAAGTTTCCATTATTTAATAAGTAAATACATTGCATGGAACTATTAAAAATTAAACTTTACTAATCTATTAGTGTAAATATTTTTTTTTCCAGATGAAAAAGGGCCAGGAAGTTACGGTATGTTTTCAGACCGTTTAGTGGAGCAAAGTGGCAAACCTGTTTCCTTTGAAAAAGTCTGCAAATAGGGTTTCAGTGGCTTCTTGAAAGTCATGTGATAAATTAAAGCATTGTTATTGGTTCTCTAAGGTCTCCTCTTTTTAAGTATTACAGCATTAAATGGGATGAATTGTGGAGATGTGACAGGCCAAAAAGTGGTATGTTGGTACCATAGAGGGTTAAACATAATGACTAATGGTTTTGTCCCTCACCGCCCCTCCAGCGGTTCAGCTCCGTCTCCAGCCAGGTGACCGTGTTCTTCAGAGTCTTGTTCCTCTCCTTCTCTTTCTCCCACTTGCTCTTCCACTGCTCGGCCGTCAGCTCCACGTTCATGCTCACATTGTTCTTGATGGTCTTTGCCCTGGTGAGACGCACAGGTGAGGAGAATAAATAAATAATAATGTTTGACCTTCATTGTAGGAGGATACAACTCTGTCAAATCATCGTAATCACAAAAACTATTTTCTCAAACGTTATTCCTTAATAAGAGTTCACACGAAACACTGGGTCAAATAATAAGGGATAATTTAGAGAGTAAATGTTTGACAGATGGACTTCAGGTAACAACATTATTGCCTAATCTGGTCTCATCATTTTGATCATAGTTGGATAAAACTATAGCGTCCACTTAGGGGTGAGGGGGTTCAAGTCAACAATGCAAATTTCTCTTTATCGATCAATTTGAATCAATGATCACAACATATCTCAATAAATTAGAATAATGGAAAAGTAAATTTTCCAGTTGTTCAAGTTTAATAGCCACAACCAAGTATCGATTACATATAAATGGACATACTCTTCAGAAGGCCAACATTTCCATGTATATATTTAAAAAAAATGCTTTTTTAAATTGGCCTTTTGTAAAATTCACATTTTTTTAGTTTTTTTTTTTTAGGTCTTCATTAAATGTAAGCCATATTCATTACAATTAACAGAATTAACAAATAAAGCGAAATATTTCAGATGTGTGCAATGCATCTAGCCTATATAATGTATTAGTTTAACTTTCTGTATTGAATTATTGACATAAATACATTTTTCCATGATCTTCTAATCTACTGAGGTGCACCTGTTTGTGCTGCTGCAACAACAACAGTAATGTTTCCGGGGGGACACTAAAAACTGAGGCACCTGCTGGGACTTGCTGTCGGCTTTTCTAATCATTGGATAACAACTTTGTCCATTCATCACTTTTTTGACATTTTAATTTATTGTTTTGGCCTTAAATCCGTGTTTGTGTGTGTATGTGTGTGTTACCTCTGTCCAAACTGCAGCGTGGTCCTGGTCTCTGCGTCGTTGAAGGAGGACGGGGAGCAGCAGATGACCATGGTGGTCCGACAGTTCCCTCCCAGGGAGTCCTGCAGGATCCTGGTCATCTTACTGTCTCTGTAGGGGATGTAGGACTGACAGGGGACACCCAGGACATTATTAAAGTCCCCATGTGGATCTGTATCAACTCCTATATAGTAAGTTCTCTATTAACTATAACTCTACGAACAGCCTTTGACATTTGAGTGTTTCTTTTCACTCACAGTGTGTGGCGTCATATTTTACAGCTATAGTGCGTAACTTATACACGTCCGTTACGTGCAAGTCATTACACGCTGAGAAAACACAGTGATTAATCATATCGGCTGTATGTTTCGTTGGCTAGTTTTTGTTGTTTTGATTTTCTTCTCGTAGACGTTGACATTCCCGCGCTTCTTCCGCACAGGAAATGACGCGTTTTTGGAACGGGGGGCGTTTCCTAGCAACTGGTTGAAAAAATGGCCGACAACACAAAGAAGCGCGAAAGGCGCGGTTCAGATGTGGATTGTAGTTTAACATTTTTGGGAAAATACCACATCCACTGTTGCAAATGGGAAAATAAATCTCTCTCAATAGTGTGGTTTAAAAATGAGTAAAACAAATAGGCTACTTAAACTCCTTAAGAACATTAGCGAACGAACATGAGAAAAAATTAGGCTACAAATGGTGGAAACTGCAATGCAATGCCTTGAACTCTGAAGAGTCAATGAGATAAAGTGCCTTGGATTTGTGTTTACTTTTTTCATATGTATTTAATTTCTGTTAGCTAGCCTATATAAAGCCTTGTAGATTTTATTTATGAAAATTGTTCTCAAATGAAATAAAAAGAATGCAATTGGCCTATGTTCCTATCAAGAGCCTATGTACGTAGGCCCAGAGCGATAGATATAACATAGTCATGTTATATCTATCGCTCTGCGTAGGCCTATTTGAAATTTACAATAAAGTTTGTGGAGGAAAAAAAGAAATAGATGGATTGTAGTAGTAGGCCTACTACAAAAGGGGAAAATGTGTTGTTCAGCAGAAGAAATAGCCTAGCCTCCAATCAAAGAAAGAAGAATTTACATAGCCTACATTTACCGGAGGTGAACGGGAATAGTCACTATTATCGTGTGAAGGCAGGTCGGCTGTGTTTTTGTGGTTTTGAATCAAACTTTATTACTGCTTTGTCCTGACAGTTGTGACTGACTAATAATACTCCCTCTGTAAAACCTTTAAAAACCTCACCGAGCCCTCTGCCAGAGCTGAGATGACGATTCCCAGTGAAGACAGAGACTTGTTGATCATCTTGGCTTCATCCAGCACCGTCCCCTCTGCTCCGGTCTTACCCACCTGGAAAAACACAAATCAGAAAATAATATATTTTATTATTATACAGAGAAGGGATGGATAGATGGATAGGTCCATTATAAAAAGAAAGAAAGAAAATAAAGAAAAAATACAAAGACACAAACAATACAATTAAAAAAACAAAACAAATTGGTTTAAAACACATGCAATTAGGCCTATTGATGAGTTTCTGAGTTCTGTTGTGTTTTGTTTAGTCAATTTTGCCCTTTAAAAACTAAAAACAACTTTAAAGAAAAAAAGACATACAAAAAACTGTGAGTAATTCTAAACTTAGTTATAAAACTGAACACTGAAAACTTTACATAGGTTCTTGCTGCGTAAATGACATCTCCAGCTGAGAATCAGTCTGGTAACTGGGGGATAATGAAGCAGCAGCAGCAGCAGCAGCAGAGATGATGGAGGTGTGAGAGATGATTCAATAACAGCTGGAGATTAATGAGGGGAAAGTTATAAAAAGCATGTTAATGGATTTACAGGAGCTTAGTGTGATCCTCAGCTTATTAATGTGCAACAGTGATGGACGGGCCACTGTGGTGCCCCCTGCTGACAGGAAGGAGTCAAAACACTGACTGACTGTCATTCAGCTGTGAATATGTGTGTGTGTGTGTGTGTGTTTGTACTTTTTCACTGCCAGCCAGATCGACGAGGTAAAGTTTCCCGGTGATTTTCGTCTCGCTCTGAGTGTTTTCCTGCTTGATGTTGATGAGGAAGAGACTGTGACTTCTGGAGCTGTGCTCGTTCATGTCTGAGGTAGAGAGACACAATTAGCTTTTGTGTTATGATGTTCACTCACTCTTATTTTCCTGGTTTCACTCTCCTTGAAGTCATTTATTCTCATATAGGCTAATTAATCGATTGGTTTTTGCTTATTAAAGGGATAGTAGCATTTTTCAAAAGTGGGATTGTATGATCTACAAATAGCCCCTAAGTACTTTAATTGCAGTAGAAGACTCTCTGCACTCCCAGAGATTTACAACATACATTGTTGTGAATGGACCCAAAGAATTTTCGCGGCCTATAAGAGGTTTTACTTGAAAAAAAAATACACAGTTTATATTATATTATTATAAAATTATATTATAGCGAACAATGGAACGGTGTATTTTTTTTCAGGTAAAACCTCTTTTAGGCCGTGAAAATAGGCCGTTTCTTTGGGTCTGTTCACAACACTGTATGTTGTAAATCTCTGGGCAGGGCTATTATGGGCTGGCGTTGCTAACGGGAGGAGTGCAGAGAGTCTTCTACTGCAATTAAAGTACTTAGGGGCTATTTGTAGATCATACAACCCCACTTTAAAAAAAATGATACTATCCCTTTAACTACACACCTCTCTATCCTTTAGGTTTCAAATGACTGAATCTTCAGTTTCTTCTTCTATTATCCAGTCATAGCAGTTGTAAGCTATCATTATGTGCCCCCCCCCCCCCCCCCCCCCCTTCTGTCTGCACAATGTAAACAAAAGTCATGTGACCACTTCCTGGCTTCATCCTCTCACTCCTGCTCATCATCAATATGATGACTGATGATTAGGGATGTCACTGTTATAGATTTTCTTGGCACGATTATTGTCAGAGAAATAATCACGATTACGATTATCACGATTAAAGCAGAAGTAAGTGTATTAATAAGTATTAATATAATAGGACCAATTTTTAATCCCCATGTTTAATTTTATTTTACAAATGACACGCTAACATTTAAATTTCTACCAATTCAATGTTATCTGTGCATTTACCTCTACCGCCGATATGGTTCCAACATAATTAGTTTTGGAAAGTGACGGTATTTATGAATCTTAACGATTAATTAATTAATTGTGGCGTTTAATACCGTGATTAATTGTGAAAACAAGTCATTGTGACATCCCTACTGATGATCATCATAAAAGGTGAAACAGGAAAGACCTCTACTGTGACAAACAGCCCCCCCCTCCCACTCCCAGTGCATTATGGGGCAGTTGCCTAATTTCTAGTTTCTTGTCGGGGGGGCGAGGGGGTCTGCATGGCCACAGTCAGGAGACTCGGTGAGTCTGAAACCCATGAGAGGAGCTCAGTGTTGCGAACTCACTTGTGACGGCCACGTGTCTGCTGTTTTTGCCTTCGTCTATGGCGTCCATGACCTCCTGAGGACTGCACACAAAACGCTCAGTACACCCCTGGGGACACACGCACATCACAAGGACACGCTGTGTTCAACCAACCAACCAGCCGCCGGCAGCACGACCACTTCACAGAGACACAGTTATTAGAAGGAGGAGGAGACCATGATGACATAGTTTCTCTCCTCATTCCTCCGTCTATAATTATATATAAGAACCTGTAGTTGAATACAAAGATTAATAATAATAATGAAAAAAAAACGTTCCATTCATTCAACAACAATTACAACATCCTGCACCGAGGAGAAGACCCAGCGAGCGTTTATACCTTTGTCAATCCTGCTGATTACAGTCGTGTCATTGTTCTGATCTTTCACGCCATTCGTAACTAATGCGTTACAGCCAGGCTGCTTGTGACTGTGGGAGTATGGAAACTAAAAAAAACCCTAAATAAACCCGATCTTATCATCGGATGAAACCTCCACACGTCTCACCTTCACAAAGGGAACCTTGTTTTTATCCTCGTGTACAGAAAGGTTGGTCTTTGTCACTGTGGAGGAAGAGGAGAAGAACAAAAGTAAAGATCACGTCTGAAACAATCTGAGTGAAAAGAGACAGAGAGGAGGGCGAGGGGGGGAGGGGGAGGGGGTCTCATACCGTCCAACAGGTCCTTGATTTTGTCCAAATAAATTTCAAAATATGAAACCTGTGAAGCAGAAGCCCCAGATGAGACTTTATCAGTATCACAGCATGTGTTCACTGTCATGTAGAAGCATCTGAGAGCCAGAGGAAGACGGAGAAACATACTTTGATGTGAAACTCCAGGTTCTCGTCCATGGAGTAGATGTAGTTGAAGATGTCTTGAACGATTCGAGGGATGATTCCCATCATGTCTGCGTCGTGGAGTTTCCCCTTCAGGAGGGAAAAGTGTCAGTGAAACAGTAAAGAATCCCAAACCATGTGGAGTTTATTTTATAACACAGTTCATCTCATTTCATTTCATTTCACCTCCATCGTGTGTGTTTTTCCAGAGGACGTCTGCCCGTAGGCAAATATCGTCCCGTTGTATCCGTCCAGAACATCTGCAACCAATCCAGACACAGATATTATTCATTCATTCATTCATTCTTTTATTTTATTCAGGCTTGGGCAGATGTTAGTACAGTATGTGATATACCACATCTGGATCGTGCTGTGCAGCTCACCTCTGACGATCTTCTGAGCCACTTCATTGTAGAACTGCACCTGAGTTGTGTTGGACCCGAAAACACGGTCAAAGTGGTACGGCTTCCCCTGTGAGGAGGAGGAGGAGGAGGAAGAGGAGGATGTGACTGGCAGAAAAAGAAAGAAAAAGGCCCAGTATCTCCTGGATGTCATTCAGGAACCTCTGACTTTCAGAATAAAAGAGCTGCAGGTGTGTCAGTCCTATAACGGTTTAATGCTGGATCTACTTTCACACTGTGCCAATCATCTGCACAACACACAGGCCCAGGGGCGTGCACGTGAGGCGCACAGTGATAAAACCTGCTGTGAGACATGTATTTATCACAAAACTTTAAAAAGAAGACACAACATGTCACAGAACAGACTTCACTGGCTCCAAACGCCAAGGAGAAGTTCGTGCGTAAAAGCGCAAAAAGACATCCAAGCAGCTCCATTACGCACGACTTTTACCAACCTCTGGAAAACCTTATGCCTGTTAACCACGCCTCAAATGTGTCCAGGCTTCATTTTCAGGGTTTTGATGATGACTTAAGTTTATTAAATCAAAATAATGCATAAAGTTTGATGCTCTGTTTCACGTTTATAACCACAAACCGACACCAGACAACAAAATCCTGCTTTATCACGTTATAATTAACACATCTGCACATGTTGGCCTATTTATATCTTTTTAAATGGGGCCCCCTGAGGCCACACACACTCACCCCGATCACTACACAGTCGTCCCCCTTAAACTTGACGATGTACTGGTCTCCTCGCGCCACCTCCGAGCTGTTGAGCGGCCTGAAACGACAAACCACCTTGATCGAAGTCTGCGCCGCCGCGTCCGTCATCTCCGCCGCTGCGCTCCGCTCCGTCCTCCCTTCACTTCACTTCACTTCACTTCACTTCACTTCACAGCCACAGTCACACTGAAGCAGCAGGGAGCCGCAGCAGGGAGGCCGCGCCCCTCACACACACACACACACACACACACACACACAGAGAGAGACAGATGAGATGGTGGACGGTCGCTGGTTGGAGTCGTCTTCCTTCAGAAACACAATTTGGCGTGAAACTTCAAAATAATAAAAAGCCCATAAATTTCGATTTTACAAAAACTTTCCCATGAGTTTCTTGTAAAGGAACGAGACGTAAAGCAGCTACAATTAAATAATAACTAATAAAAGAAAAAAATCATGATGAATCTATTAGAAAAACTGAAAAGAGTTTTAACAGGCTCTGTTTGATAAAAGCCAGGAGGGGGCGGGGCCAAAGAGCCGTGAAAGTCCACGTCATGTGACCTCAGCATCTGAGGAACTGTTGATCAGAGCAAAGCCAAAGCTCTTCCTGTTTGTTAGATCCCAAAGGTCAGAGGTCAAGGTTGTTGTGTTGTTGCTATTGTCTGGAGTGAGTTTGGATTCACAGCATGTTTTGCATCTGTTTTAGTAAGTTAAAGTCTGTTGGTCCCTCAGGGCCACCATATAGGAAAACACATAGGCCTGCTTGGCAGGGCCGTTGCTAGGAATTCTGGGCCCCCTTAAAGAATACTAAAGTGGGCCCCTCCCCCTAACTTTTCCTTTTTTTTTCTTAGACTACGTATGTATTATCGTTTTTTATTTAGCCTTCTTTGTTTTGATGCTAATGCAGCATTACACTGCAAAAACTCAAGTATCTTAGCAAGAATATTTGTCTTATTTCTAGTCAAAATGTCATTTCTAGTCAAAACAAATCTCATTATACTTAAAATAAGACTCATCATATTAAAAGTAGCTTGTTTTTAGACACTTTTTTTTTTACTTCTTTCAAGCATATTTTCACTTGGAATAAGTAGAAAAAATCTGATAGTGGAGCAAGTTTTTCTTCCTTATTACAAGCACAAAAAACTTACTTTCACTGGCAGATTTTTCTATTTATCAATCAATCAATCAATCAATCTTTATTTATAGAGCACCTTTCATACATGGGAATGCAACACAAAGTGCTTTACACACAGAAAAATAGAAACAGAAAAACAAATTACAAGTAAAAACCCCTCCCTCCCACACCCCATACTGCACACACACACACACACACACACACACACACACACACACACACACACACACACACACACACACACACACACACACACTCTCTCTCATTACTGACACTAGGGAGACATGGCATGACACTGAGGATTGAGGAAGCGCTATCTTTGGGGCCGTCCACACTGGGAGGAGCGGCAGGCCGTGCCACAGGGGGCACCAGCGCCCAGGCCCCCCGACCCCGACAGACCACAGCCAGCCGAGCCAAAGGGACCCAGGGACAGCGCCCCCAGCAGCAGCCCAGACACAGCTCCCAGCGTGGAAGACCCCCCTGAGGAAACACTGGAGTTAAAGCTAAAAACTAAAAACATAAGATAGGATAAAACATTGAAAAAATTAGTTAATAGAATAAACAGTTTAAAAAGATAAAAATATGTAAGATAATAAATAAAATACTAAAACAAGTAAAATTATTTAAGGTTAATAACATCTTTAAAAGCAAGATAGAAGCAGAAAAATAAGATAGAACCATAAGAAGAATTTAAGATCTAGTTAAAAGCCTGACTAAAAAGGTGTGTTTTTAACCTTCCCTTAAAAATATCAACAGTCTCTGCGGTCCTGAGGCTCTCCGGCAGGCTGTTCCACAGGTGGGGGCCATAATAGCTAAATGCCGCCTCACCATGGGTTTTGGTTCTGGGTTTTGGTATGGATAAAAGGCCGGTGCCGGAGGACCTCAGGGTCCGCGAGGGTTGATATGGTAAAAGCAGGTCAGATAAATAAGAGGGCGCAAGGCCGTTAAGACATTTAAAAACTATTAAAAGGACCTTAAAATCGATCCTGAAGCGTACGGGGAGCCAATGCAGCGACTCTAAAACTGGCGTAATATGCTCCCGCCCTCTGGTCCTCGTCAGCACTCGTGCGGCTGAGTTCTGTAATAATTGGAGATTAAAAATACTCTTTTTGGGAAGACCAGAGAGCAGGGCATTGCAATAATCTAATCGACAGGTGATAAAAGCATGCATCAGCACCTCCGTACTGGCCTGAGAGAGAAACGGGCGGACTCTGGCTATGTTTTTAAGATGATAAAAACCTATTTTTGTCATATTTTTGATATGTGGAAGAAAATTCAGCTCAGAGTCAAAAATCACGCCCAGATTTTTTACTGACTGTGTTGGTTTAAGATCCTGTAGTTTTGGTAAAAGTTTCTCTCTCTGGCCTTCAGGACCAATGACTAAAACCTCAGTTTTGTCCTGGTTGAGCTGTAGGAAATTCACTGCCATCCATGACTTGATGTCTAAAATGCAGTTAAAAAGGGCATCAATTGGCCCTGTGTCATCAGGAGACACGGATATGTACAGTTGCGTATCGTCAGCATAACTATGGAAGCTGATGCCGTGCCTCCTGATGACGTCCCCAAGGGGCAGCATGTACAGATTAAAAAGAAGTGGACCTAAAATTGACCCTTGGGGAACCCCACATCCAATTTCATGGATTTCCGAGGAACATGTATCCATACTTACATAAAAGCATCGGTCTGTGAGATAAGAACAAAACCAGTTAAAAACAGTACCAGAGAGGCCCACCAGGTGTCTAAGCCTATTTAATAAAATGTGATGGTCTACTGTATCAAAAGCGGCGCTTAGATCCAGTAGAACCAACACTGTGAGCTTTTTGTTATCCAAATTCCACCTGATGTCGTTTAAAATCTTTAAAAGTGCTGTCTCGGTACTGTGGTATTTCCTAAAACCAGACTGATGCTTTTCTGAAATGTTCTTTCTGTTTAAAAAGTCATTAACTTGGTTAAAAACCAGTTTTTCTAAAACTTTACTTAAAAATGGTAAGTTGGATACAGGTCGGTAGTTATTAAGAACACTTGGATCTAAATTGCTCTTCTTCAGAAGGGGCTTCACCACCGCCGTTTTAAAGGCGGTGGGGAAGACACCCGTCTGAAGAGAGCAATTCATGATGTTTAAAAACTGTTCCTCGAAGAATCCATAAAACGATTTTAAGAGTGATGTGGGAATGGGATCTAAAAGGCAGGTTGTTGGGTTTACTTGGGAGAAAACTCGACCAAGCGTCCTTGCATCAACCAGGGCAAAACTCTCCAGTGTTTCCTCAGGCAAGGACAACAGTTCAGTGTCAACAGATAAAACTTGATGGGATAAAAGGCAGGATCTGATGTCCTTGATTTTGGTTCTGAAGTGGTCTGCAAAGTTCTCACAAAGATCGTCTGTTGGTGTCTTAAAAACGTTATTAGAATTAGCACCTGTTAAAACATTAAAAGTGGAGAAGAGGAACCGGGGGTTGTTTTTATTAATGGTGATGAGTTGTGAGAAATGGGAAATTCGTGCCTTTTTGACTGCATTATTGTAAGTTTTGAGTTGTTGACATAAAATCTCGTAATGAATTGTCAGTTTACTTTTCCTCCATCTTCTCTCGGCACTCCTGCATTTTCTTTTCAGTTCATTGATTTCATTGTTTTTTCTCCACGGGGGTGTTGGTTTTCTTTTTACTGTTTTAGTTAAAAGTGGAGCTACTGAGTCCAGAGTTGACTTCAGTCTACTGTTAAAATTATCAACAATAAAATCACAAGGTGCAGGTAAAATTTCAGCAGGAGTGCTCTGTAAAATCTCCATAAAATTTGCAGCCACTTCAGAAGTAAGATAGCGCCTCCTCACTGTTCTCACTGGGGCCTCCTCTCGGTTAAAACTGGTGATGCTAAAAAACACACAGTAATGGTCAGACACAGCCAGGTCGACAACAGAGGACACACCGATGGACAGGCCATGGGTTATGACCAGGTCCAGGGTGTGTCCTCTGTTGTGAGTCGGCTGTGCGACGTGCTGCTTATTGTGAATTTAAGTGAAAATTATCTAAAAACAAGTACATTTTTAAGGCAATGAGTCTTATTTTAAGTGGAAAGAGATTAGTTTTGACTAGAAATGAGACATTTGAACAAGAAATAAGACAAATATTCTTGGAAAGATGTTGAGTTTTTACAGTGTACTATGAGTATTAGTCAGGGTCTTACGCAGAATAAATCAGTCATACAAAGATTAGACTACTGGGGTTTTTTATGGGCCCCACTGGGCGCTGGGCCCCTAGAATTATCATCACCTTTCTCCCCTATACAACGGCCCTGCTGCTTGGTTACAAAATGAGCTGCAGGGTCTTGAAGATGTGCAGAAAGGGTCGGGGTTGCAACATGGTTAAGTGTGAAAACAAATACTTACAGATTCCTTATATAAGCTGCTCTTAGTTGATAATTGTCATTTATTTACACTAATACATAAAAAAGAAATCCCAATTATATTTGACAGATGAAGTGTCCGTGGATTGGAGAGTCGGAGCCTGATCAGACTGAGAGGCCTCTGCTGAGAAAACACGATGACCGTGAGTCTCATGACACAATGCGGTCATGTTGCATTAATACGATCCTGCAGGCTATAGAGTCAGAGTCGTATAGAAACATTAGAGAGACTGAGTCATTGAGAGAGAGACTGCACATGGATGTAGGCTGACGAGGGAGGCTGATGATGTGATCCTTATAAGAGTTGATGAACTCAAATCGAGTTTATTAACAGATTCAGAAAGGATGACAACATGTGAGTGTTTAATGAAATCACTTCAAAACCAAAACACAACCAAACTGTCCTTAAATTGAAATGAACACTTCATGTGCACATCTGGATGATGTGAATTAAGTTCATTAAGTTTTTTCCTCCATGTTTTTGTTTTAGAGCTGCATGCTATAGAAAAAACATCATACCGTGATCATCATTTTCACTTCATTTAATATTCCACCATAATTTACAGCCGTTAACTTTTATTTATGAAATGTAAAATCTTGAATCTGCTACAGACCCTTTAGGAGAAGACGCCCCCTACTGGGAAAAGAAGCCCCCATGACTTAAGGTATTTATGCACAATAAACCATAAAATATAACAGATAAAATGTTTTTTAATTGTGAATTAAATTTAATACATTAAAAATAAATGTTGTTGTTTTCTGAAAGGAAGTTGCCACCAACAAAAAGCAACTATATACTCACCTATAAACCCTTCATTTAATTCACCAGACACCTGTTATATATATTACATATTACACTATAGAAACTTAAAGATATCTATATTAAGATCTATGAAGAAGAGTATTTATGAGGGGAAAATGCAGGTTTTAACTGTCCACTGTCCACTTTTCCTCCAGCTGTGACACCATGGTGTGAACATGAGCTCTGACCTGTAGAAAGGTGTCGGTGAATATAAAACTAAACCAGCGACTAAATATTTTAAAAAAAAGGGGAAACATAAGAAAAACCTGTCAAGAGCAAAGTGAACATTCAACGCTGCTTCTTTTAAAAAATGCATCAGATCAGATCCTCCAAACTGTATCTGAATCAGCTCATTAAAATTCCTCTCATTAAATATTCAGCGCTTCAGAGCCCAGATATTTCCTATTTCCTCCTTTGATTCACAGTTAGTTTCCTGATGCAGAGATGAGTGCGAATAAGCTGCAGATGGCACCACACAATGAAACAGTCAATAAAATTATATTAGATAATTAAATCGCTGATGATAACGACACTTTTGCAAAGTTTCCAACTCGATTAAACCAATGTTGTGACTCTAATTTACTCTCAGCATGAGACGAAAGCTGATTTAAACACACAGGATCTGTTGTTGGAGGATATTTACACGCACACAAACACACATACACAAACAGCTGTGCCAAATGATTTAAACAAGTCGCTTTGATCCAAAAATAAGATGATAAACTGGGAGAAAACATATGAGTGCAGTTCCTACGGCAGCCAGCAGGGGTCAGCAGTCGCTCTCTTATGTGCAGCAGCTACAGAGAAGATGAAATGACAGCAGGTGCAAATTTAATGGAGTCACTGTGGGTGTACAGAGTTTTATTTTTATTTTATTATTCCATAGAAACTGCAGCATTAGACAAATGTCGAAGCAGTAAACCATGTTGCAGACACACAATGTCAAACCTGCAACCAGCATACATACAGTACACACATACCACTCCCATTATTCTCACTCACACACACACCTTCATTCACATTTCAGTCAATGCTGAGTCGGTAAACCTCTAAAACAGGAGTCACACAGTCAATCAATTAAAAAAAATAATAAAAAAGCAAGATGGAGGGAGGAGGAGGAGGAACAGAAGTGCACCATCACACTTTACAGCACGCTGAAAACTCAAGGTATGGGGGATGGGAGGGAAGGAGAGAGGGAGAGGGGGATTTTATTTGTTGTAACACCCACTGACCTCCTAAAAACGGCATATCATCCTGAACGGATAGAAAATATAAATTATTCCTACAGTAAGTACATTCTCTCTAGATTAAGACCCATAAATATGAGAGAGCTGCTGAAATTACAGTATGTACAGAGAGAGAGAGAGGTCCATGCGTTCCACAATATACACAACAAATAACAATAAATATAGTCGGATATAGTCACAACAATACAGCATCGAGATGAAGAGATACTTTGTCTTTATGAACGAGCCGAGCAGGCTGCAGCGAGACGGAGCGAGAGGAGCCAGCATTCAGAAAGCAGCTGAGGAAAGGTGTAGCCTACACAACCTGCATCTGTCAGTTGTTGTAAAGGGATAGTTCAACATTTTTGGCAAATTGGCCCATTGCCATAATCCCTATAGTCATATCAGTAGGTTCGTTACCTTTAATTGTCGGTGCAAGATATTTTTAGAACAGCGGAGCAGAGCTGTGAGCTTGGTTTCCCTCATCAAACTCATCAAATACACAATCCAACAACTCCAAAACGCTCTGGTGGACAAGTTGTGACCTGCACATTCACCACGCTATGAGATAATAACACAACGTTACCAGACAGAGTTGTTTTAGAGGGAAATTCAGAGACTGCTTGATGAAAAACTGTCCCTGAAGGCAACGCACATCAGCGGTTTTGCATGAATTTCCCTCTAAAACAACTCTGTGTGGTAACGTTGTGTTATTATCTCATAGCGTGGTGAATGTGCAGGTCACAACTTGTCCACCAGAGCGTTGTGGAGTTGTTGGATTGTGTATTTGATGAGTTTGATGAGGGGAAACCAAGAAATCCCATGAGCCTCCGTATAGCGTAGCTCTGAGCAGCTCACGGCTCTGCTCCGCCGATCTAAAAACAGCTTGCACCGACAATTAAAGGTAACAAACCTACTGCTATGACTATAAGGATTATGGCAATGGGCCCATTTGCCAAAATGTTGAACTACCCCTTTAACATTATCATTATCATTATTAAAGGGCGTTGCCATGGTAATGCCTGTCCTGCATCCGAAAGATGTGATGAGCAAAGGAAAGAGGGAAAAAAGAGATGTGTTTTTTTTGTTTTTCTTGCAGAAGCACCAGTGAGCTTGTCATCCAGGCTTCAACCTGACTCACGATAGAAAGAAGAAGGAGAGAGAGAAAGAGAGAAAGAGAGAGAGAGAGAGAAAAGACAGATCAATGAAAAGCAAATGACAAACTGTCACCTTTGGGAGATCATGCTTTGGACCGGGCAGAGATGGAGAGAGAGAGTGTGTGTGTTGAAGGGAATGAAAAAAAGAAAGAAAAAGAGAAAGAAAGAAAGAAGAGGAAAAAAAATCCCAGACAGGACCTAGTAGTTTTGGCAACGTGGCTTCCGGTTGCTAAGTAACGGTCTCCGAGGGCAGAAGAAGCGCCTCTTTTGAGGTTGTTCGTCTCCAAAAAACGAGCAATTTTCACCCGACCCCACCTCCACCCCTCCACCCCTCCACCATCCCTCCATCTCCCCTCCTCCTCCCTCCTCCTTTCCTCCCTCGGTGAGAGAGCGAAGGCCTTTCCTGAACTGTTTGTGAATGCTGGCAAAGCGAGAATAACGCGATTCATCATCATGACTGTCAGCAAAGAGAAGAAGAGGAAGAGGAAGGAGGAAGAGGAAGAGGAAGAAGAAGAGGAGGCAGTCAAAGTGCAAAGTGAAGCGCGGGCTCGGCTCATCCTCGACAGGCCATGAGCAGCAGCAGCAGCAGCAGCAGCAACAAGCTGAACGGTGAACAAACACAACAGAGAAACCAGCGTTTGTTATCATGGGAAACACACAAGTCCTCTTTTTGTTTTTTTGTTTCTTTACATCACCTTGATGTCTGAGCATCGACTCCGACACGTAACAACTTCTCAGCATAAAACATATTATTCAGTGATTCAACATTTAAAAAAAAAAAAAAAGAAGAAAAAAAACAACAACAATCAGTCAATAGATGTTGGAAAAAGAAAAAAAAAAAACCCAAACAAACAAAGGTTTGATTCTGCTGCGACTGAATCTGCTCATTAAGATTCCTCTGGTTGAATATTCAGATGTGAGTGAGAATCTGTGTCGCTATAACGAGCAGCAAATGATTCTCAGTGTTCGGGAAATTAAACTTGTGCAGATGCTGATGATGCATTTAGCAGAGGATGAAGATGGAGGAGGAAGAGGAGGAGGAGGAGGATGGAGGAGTTCCCAGCACTTCAAAAGAAGTGGAGAACATCTGATTAGTCTTAACGTTATGAAGCATCTTTTCACCCCTGGGTCGCTCAATAAAGTTAATACAAAGTCAGTGTGAGACCTGAGCTAATTTTTCAACATACTGGGCCTATTGTGTGTGTGTGTCAGTGTGTGTGTGTGTGTGTGTGTGTGTGTGTGTGTGTGTGTGTGTGTGTGTGTGTGTGTGTGTGTGTGTGTGTGTGTGTGTGTGTGTACTGATCTGATGCCAAAAAGCTGCAGGAAGAGATGAGAGGATTTAAAGACGACATCAGAGCTGCTGTGGCGTTGGAAACAACAGACGATGAACTGGGAGCTGATGGTGAAATATAAAAAAAAAACGTGTGATTAAAGCTTGTTGGAGTTTGTTTCTTGTCACCCTGTAAACAAAAGTGGTACGACCCGTCTACTGAGGAGGAAAGCCAACGGACTAAACCACTCTCTATCTAAGAGGGGGCATGGGGAAGATACAGTACAGGCCAATGACTTTACTATATCTCTTTAATTATCTGGTTTTATCACTAGTTTTTATTCTTTTTTTGTAGCTTAAAGTGAGGATTGCTTCATTGTTTTTGCATTTTCAGTATAAAGACGTGATCGACCGCCTCTGAGTTCACTGAAGGTAAGAGGAAATCATTCACCTCCACATCAGACTCCACAGGTCTAAACATCCAAGGCTGCTGCAGCTCATAAACCAAACTGTAATAAAGTGAGTTCACAGTCTGATCGTACTGTAGGAACCAGGATTTGAACCCTGGATTTTATTTTATTTGTGTTGTGTTTTTTTTGTTTTTTTGCTTTTTCCTCTTCAGATTGTTGAATAAATTTCCTCCTGGGATTAAAGTAAACATTATTCATGAACATATTATATTATAAACATGTTTGATTTATCAGACAAAGGGGGGAAAGTCTACGTACGCAGCTTTTTATTTTTATTTTAGATAAGGCGCTTGGGACACGATGGGGCGATGGCGGTGATATAACTGGAGTTATCTTAGCGACAGATAGCTTATCAGTGTTGGTTAGTCCTGACCCAGACCTTTAAAACACTGTCGGACCCAGAAACCAGCTACAACCATGTTTACGAACCGAAAACATAAAGCTTTTCCTTCACAACCGATTTGGTCAATATCTGATAAATGGGGAATCATAATAAAAATAATAATAATGATGATAAAAGGCCTCAGTCTGCTGTTAATCTCTCAGATGCACCACAGCTCAGTCCACAAAACCTCAACAGCAAAAAACACAACGTAATAATAATGATAATAATAATAATTATCATAATAAATACCTCAACACTCCAAATCCAAACATGTTCCAGTTCCTTGGTTTGTACAAATAAAATACATTACAGTACTGGTTTATTTCTTTAGACAATAAAACACATGGTTTTATAATATTTTCATATGTTCATTTTTCAGTAGTTGTTACATAGATAGATATTTCAGCACAGCTTAAGAACCTGAAACCACACAGGGGCACAGAGATGCATAAAAAATTATAATAATAATAATAATAATCTTTAAAAAAAAAATCAATGGTTTGGCTTGTGGGTCGTTTTTGTTTTTGTTTTTTATCTGCACAGTCACTCTGACGGTTTGTTTCAGCAGTTGAGATAGTGGTAACCATGACGAGGCAAAAACTATGTACATCCTGATACACAAGGATAAGGTCAAAGACGAGTGCAGTCCAACCGGTTAGGACTGACTCAGTACTTTTACTCCACTGCCTTTCTCTACAAAGGACTTTTACTTTGAAGCAGAGCATGTTTTCTTTTATTTTGAAAATACCGTAGACAGGAAATGAACCAACCACAGTCCTCTCCTGCACTGTCAGTCATGTTTGAACCTGTGAGAGTCCTAACAAAGCTTTGTTAGATAAAGACGAGGCAGAAGATCTGATCTCAGGTCTGCTTTTAAAAGCTTAGAAATAAATAAAGATGCATTTAAGTCTTAAAGGTTTGCTTAACTTGGTTGTTTAACACGACCAGACATATGAATCGATTAACTTTTTATCTTGCGGTCAAGTCTTTTTATTCTGTAGCTGTTTCAGTTGTTGTTAATGTGGAAAAATACATTTTGTTATAAGAAATGTTCTTCTGAATACTTAATTATGTCTAAAAGCAATCAGTTCACATGTGTTGGATTGATATTTTGCACATGCAGATGCTGCCTTAAAGCAAAAGTCTGGTATATTCCTTTTTCTAATGGCCATAAATCCCATGAAAAGACCAAAAACCAACTAATACTCGACAGTAGAGCTTCATTATGTGAGTATGATCCCACGTTCACTGACCTTACACTCTTTAAAGTGTGTGTTAGTCAAAGTCACAGGTTGCCTATAATGAAAAATGCTAAAAAGACCAGTGAGTTCTTCTGTCACGTCACACTGAGTCTCCGTTACAGCTGCAGGTTTAAGATTTTCCTCAGTGGGAATCAATAGGCTTTAAGCCGGGGAAGTCAGAAAAGCACAGAGAGGAGGATTAACCCTTTGCTTTTCATGGGATTTTCTTTTCTCACACTAAGAATAAACAGCAGCAGCAGAAGCAGCAGCTGCGACAGACGTTTTAATACCTCCAGCAGCGCAAAAGTGAAAGAAACACGACTAATATTATATTTTCCACTGATAACTGGCTGCTAATTTTCATTTTCAGTCATCACTCTGAAAAAAAAAACACTAAACAGCTTTAGTATTGAAGGCTCAGTAGAGATATGTTCAAACACATCACGTCACAAATGCAGAAATTAAACCTGAACTGCTTTGGACCAGCTGCTGCTGCTGCAAAAACAACCCATAATGCATCTCTGCAGCTTGAATCTGTTGCATGATTCACAAACCCAAAAGCCAAACTATTGATTTTTGTTTTGTTTTTTTCCTCTCTGGTTTCACAGGGAAGCGCGAACGGAGCAGACGGAGACCGAAGCTATCAAGCACACTGATTTTTATCTTTTTCTTTCTTTCTTTTTCTTTTTTTTTTTAAAACATTCACTTGGTAAAACTAGCAAGTACTTCAGATGGTAGCAACAGCAACGGAGCGGCAACAGGTTTTTTAAACGTTCTTCCTCGGACCCACAGTGTAAAGGTGTCGACGACGTCCAGAAGTCGAGAAGTCGTCGTGCAAAATACCCATTAGTATGAACGTTATAGCTCCACTCCACAGGGTTTTCTGTATTTCTGTCCGTGTATGAATGAACCAGTTTGATTTACAAAGTGCGTCTCAAGTCGTCCTCATAAATAAAGGTTTGATTATTATTATTAATCACGCTGCTTGTTCCCGCCATCGCTCTCCGTGGCGCGACCTCAGTCTGTAACAGGAACGATGAAGAGGTCGCCGCAACTAGAGCACTGGAAAAGAGCGTAAGGACACCACCATTGACTTTTTGCGCCCCTAGTGGCAGGATATGGGTATTGCAAAAGCACCCAGAAAATTCACTCCAATGTACGTATGTGTGTTGCCCACTTGCTTGTAAATTGATGAAAACGGCCGTGTTTTTGTTTTTAGTTTGATCCCATCACGAGATGATCTCTGGTTTGTTTTCTTGCTCAGAGTAAGATGAGAACAGATAAAACTGTCACGTTCACATGTGAAATACGAAGCTACAAACAAACACCCGCCACCCAGTTAGCTGTTAGCTCGGCTCTGATGAATGAGCTTCCCGTTTTGACCCTTATGATCTATGCCGGATTTGTAAAGTAAACTTCAGTGGTGTCTTGGTCATATCAAATTATACTTATAATTTGCTGAAGCTAGACAACTGTTTTTTTTTTACTCGCTTATGTGTTAAAGGGACATCGAGGAGTTTCTATTTGGTTATAAAAAAGTCTCATATTAATGTGGATGAATCTACGTTACCACTTGTTAATGGGCCCATTTTCGATAAATATATCGTTTTGTCTCTATCGTTATTTTGTTATTATTAGTGGTTTACTTTTGGTTTCGTGGCGAGTCATGAGAATAACGCCGCGAATCGCCGTTTATGGTCGGAACTACGACGGTATGTGATCGTCTTCGAACCTCTGACTTTAATTCTTGATGAATGAAAACATGAGTCTGTCTTGCACCAGTCAAAGAATTTCACGGTGCGGAGGCTCATAAATGTAGTGTGAAAACACTTCGCTTTTCCAAAACTCCTCGTTGTCCCTTTAATGTTTATCTGTAAAGAGGTCCTCAATGATGCTATTAACGTGGGTGATCTATAAATGTCCTTAAAGAATTAAAGTCAGAGGTTGGAAGACGATCACATACCGTCGTAGTTCCGACCATAAACGGTGATTCGGCGGCGTTATTCCCATGACTCGCCACGAAACCGAAAGTAAAGAAACGCTGGTCGGCTCGACCAGCATTTCCACCACCACTAATAATAACAAAATAACGATAGAGACAGAACGATATATTTATCGAAAAAGGACCATTAACAAGTGTGGGTAGCGTAGATTCATCCACATTAATATGAGACTTTTTTATAACCAAATAGAAACTCCTCGTTGTCCCTTTAAGTTATTGAAAATATCACACTTGCTCATTCACCAACAATGCAGAGATGTCAGTTCTTGGGCGCTTTTGCAATACTCCATATATATTCCGCCATCAGGAGGCGCTTCCATTGAGCCAATGCATGTCGTCGTTACTCTAGCTAGTTGCTAGTTGCTCTAGCCGCGAGCAGCCGGATGCTAACAGTAGAGCGACATCCTGCTGCGCCGCATCGCCTCGCTGATCAGATACGCCGGGCTGATCTCGGGCTCCTCCGTCATCACCGCGATGTTCTGCCACTCGCCGCACTGGTTGGACTTCTTGATGGTGTCGACCACGCAGAGCGCGTACAGGCAGTCCTCGAAGGTGGCGGCCATCGTCAGCGGCCGCCCGTCCCACGTCCGCCGGTCGTCCTGGTCCTGGAACGCCTCGCGCACCGCCTGGATCATGCGGATCGTTCCGATGAGGTACGGCGCGGGAATGTCGCTGAAGGCCTTCTCCGGCAGCGAGGCCTTCTTCTCCAGAGGCGTCTCGTCCTTCAGCAGCAGCTCGGGGCCGTTACCGCTGATACCGATACCGCCGCCGTTCTTCTGCCCGTACAAGTCCGTCCCCGTGACCGTCAATCGACCGACGGTTCCCACTACGATCACCTCCTGGCGGAACTCGCCGGGCACGTTGAAGTTGAGCGTGACGGTGCAGCAGGCGCCGCCCTCGAGCACCATCTGGAAGGTGCAGAAGTCGTCGCTGGTGATCTGGCGGATGCCGCGGATGTGGTCGGTCTGCTTGACGAAGGTCTTGAGGAAGCCGTGGACCTTCGCCGCGCGCTGCCCCGTCAGGAAGGTCAGCAGGTCGATGATGTAGCTGCCCACCGAGTGCAGCCCGCCGCCGCCCATCAGGTCGTCGCAGCTCCAGTTGTACTTCTTCCCCAGGAGGCTCCCGCTGTGCACCTGAGAGGAGGAGAGGAGGAGAGGAGAGGAGAGGAGGAGAGACGGCTTTAAAGAGATAGTTCAACATGTTGGCAAATTCATACACTGCAAAAACTCAAAATCTTTCCAAGAATATTTGTCTTATTTCTTGTCAAAATGTCTCATTTCTAGTCAAAACTAATCTCTTTCCACTTAAAATAAGACTCATCACCTAAAAATTAACTTGTTTTTAGATCATTTTCACTTGTTTCAAACAAATTTTCACTCGAAATAAGTAGAAAAATCTGCCAGTGAAAGCAAGTTTTTTTGTGCTTGTAATAAGAAAGAAAAACTTGCCCCACGATCAGATTATTTTAAGTGAAAATCTGCTTGAAAGATGTAAAAAGTCTCTAAAAAATACTTTTAATGTGATGAGTCTTATTTTAAGTATAATGAGATTTGTTTTGACTGGAAATAAGACAAATATTCTTGGTAAGATTTTGAGTTTTTGCAGTGTAGCAGTAGGTTCATCACCTTTAATTATCGGTGCATGTTGTTTTGAGATCGGCGGGGCATTGACGTGAGCTGCTCAGTGAACACAATGGAGGTGAACGGTACTGGTCCCCTGTCCCTCATCAAACTCATCAAATACACAATCCAACAACTCCACAACGCTCTGGTGGACAAGTTGGGACCTGCACTTTCACCACGCTATGAAATAATAACGTATAATTATGTAACATTACGACAAACGAAGCAAATTCTCTGAACTACTTTGCGCTTTTGAAATCCCTCCGCCCAGCAGCAGCCGTGTCTGGGATGTAGTTCCGGCTGCATTTGCCTCGAAATTAAAAAACTCTGTCCTGACAGAGTGGACAGACCTTAGCCTGTTTACATCCCACAAAACTGCAATTTTCTTTTAAAGAAATATCAACTCTTTCTGTTATGAGACAAAGTTGTTTTAGAGGTAAATGCAGAGACTGCTTGATGAAAAACTGTCCCTGAAGGCAACACACGCATCAGCTGTTTTGCATTAATTTCCCTCTAAAACAACTCTGTCTGGTAACGTTCTGTTATTATTTGTTTTATTTGTTTTATTTGTTAGGATCCCCATTAGCTGCGCTCTAGAACGCC
Source organism: Trachurus trachurus (assembly GCF_905171665.1). Lineage (NCBI taxonomy): Eukaryota > Metazoa > Chordata > Actinopteri > Carangiformes > Carangidae > Trachurus > Trachurus trachurus. The sequence continues at coordinate 3,597,280 of NC_139911.1, read as the reverse complement.
GCTAGTCTTCCTGGGGTCCACAGTTAAAACCAATACATTTAAACATAAATCTGCAATCACAACATAAAGGCAAGTCAACAAAATCTTACATTAAATCTGTACCATCAGATTATCATCCACATCAAAGAACCTGTGTAAGACAACTCCGATGTACAGCATTATCTCATAGCATTATCTCATAGCGTGGTGAATGTGCAGGTCACAACTTGTCCACCAGAGCGTTGTGGAGTTGTTGGATTGTGTATTTGATGAGTGACATGATGAGGGACAGGGGACCTGTACCGTTCACCTCCATTGTGTTCACTGAGCAGCTCACGTCTCTGCCCCGCCGATCTCAAAACAACATGCACCGATAATTAAAGGTAATGATGAACCTACTGCTACGACTGTATAGGGATTATGGTGATAGGAGAATATCCCAGAATGTTGAACTATCCCTTTAACATCACAGCATCGTCGGCATAAAGACAAAACCAAACGTTCGTTCTCTCACCTGCGCCTCACAGACCAGCAGCTCCCCGACGTATCCCTCCTCCACCAGCTCCTTCATGCGGACGAAGGCCGGCAGGAAGCGCAGCACGTTTCCCATGATGCTCAGCAGCTTGGGGTAGTACTGGGCCGCCGACATCATCCTGAAGGCATCCAGAGGCGTGGCCGTCCTGTCGCAGATCACGTTCTTTCCGATGCCTATAACAAAAGAAGAGAGGAGAGGAGAGGGCGTCATGTGAGAGGGAGGAGTGTTGTCATCAGCTTGAGCAACACACACCCGCAGACATAATATCCTCCCGAGTTTGAAAACATCCCATGAAGAAACAATGCAGCGATGCAGAATGTGGCAACTCCCAAAAATAGCTGACTCAAGAATTCCTGAACTTTCCGAACTCTCTAGTCTCTCTCCTGTGACTCAGGGAAACTTAACCGCAAAAAAACAAAACAACCTCAAACTAAAGCAAGAAAGTGAACAGGAGGAGAGAAGCTCTGGAATAATAATAAAAACAACTTCTACAGTTCAAATATAGAAGCACAGAAACAAATCATCTGAATAACAAAGATGGAAAGATGCTGCTCAGTGTTTGATTTGAACAAAACAATAATGATACTGTGCAAGTTTGAGAAGGGGCTGAAGGAAGCAAAGTTTAGCCCCCCCTTACATTGTGATTCATGTCATACATCTGTAGTTCCATACAATTCAGAAGATTAAAAATATATTGCTTTAATATGAAATAAGACCATGATTATAAATAAAAAGAGTAAAATTAGCTGTCAAGTTCTTTATAGCTGTCCAAGAGTGTATGTTTGTAGCCTACTTACTTTTAAGTTGTTGTAAGTTATTGCACATTTTTATATCCTCATCTAGTCTATTCCACATTTTTACACCACAAAAATAGATGCTGAAACTTTTGAGGGTAGAATGGATGGTAGATTGTTTAAAGTTACAGTTCCCTCTTAAATCATATAATATGCTTTCTCTGACCATAAACATTTTTTGGATGTTTATTGGTAGCAACCTATTCCAGGCTTTAAACAAAATCTGACCTGTTTTGAATTTGACTAGGTGCTCAAATCTTAAAATACCCGATTTTAAAAACAACGTATTTGTATGATCAAGGTACCCAGCATGATGAACCATCCTTATGACTCTTTTTTGTAAAATGCAAATCTTTTGTAAAGTGCTTTTATATGTGTTTCCCAGTGTGTGTGCACTGCAAAAACTCAAAATCTTACCAAGAATATTTGTCTTATTTCTTGTCAAAATGTCTCATTTCTAGTCAAAACTATTCTTTTTCCACTTTAAATAAGACTCATCGCCTAAAAATGAACTTGTTTTTAGATAATTTTCACTTGTTTCAAACTAATTTTCACTTAAAATAAGTAGAAAAATCTGCCAGTGAAAGGATGTTTTTTGTGCTTGTAATAAGAAAGAAAAACTTGCTCCACTGGCAGATTTTTCTACTTATTTCAAGTGAAAATAGGCTTGAAATAAGTAAAAAGTGTCTAAAAACAAGCTACTTTTAATGTGATGAGTCTTATTTTAAGTAGAATGAGATTAGTTTTGACTAGAAATGACATTTCAACAAGAAATAAGACAAATATTCTTGGTAAGATGTTGAGTTTTTGCAGTGTGAGCTCCAGACAGTTGGACGGGTTATGGATGAAAAGGTTGATAAGAAGACGAGTGCAGGAGAGATGGAGACGTCTACTCTACGCTGTATGAAACCTAATTAAAACCTCTTCCAGTGCATCAAATGGTCGAGCTGCACCCAAACACACCACACACACAGACCGACGGGAGGTTTTATTCCCACAGTCGACTGGATGGAGCCGGAGAAACAGGAACACTGACTGACTGTGTCTTTTCTTTTTCCTCTTTAATAATAAACATCTGAAACCTGAAGGAAATAAATAATGACATAAAAACCAAATCAACACGGGTGTCGTCTCATGTTTGTCGTCGTGACCCAGCGGTAGTGGTGATGGTAGTGGTGATGGTGGTGAAGGAAGAGGTGCTAACGGGCCGTGACGCCGGTTTTTCCAGGATCAGAACCAGCTGTATTTATAACTCTAAACTATTTCATTACTGCAAAACCACAGAGACACAGAGTCCCATCACATCGTCAAGCTCTCACGCTGCAGAACATGGACACAAAATTATAAATAAAATTTTTATATCCAGCAGATACAGGAGATAAGAGACCAACGGTGCATTTTAAATTGCAAACCACATATCAAGTAATTAAGTAACTTTAATATCTTGTCTCTTTACCCTTTCATTGTAAACCCGTGTCTTTGTTATGATTTATATTTATACAGTCGGGATCCCCTGCTTATTTTTGCCCTTATTTCATTAGGGTAAATTTCTAACCTTAATATGATGATTTTATTATTTCTATTATATGTTTTTGTGGATATTCTGTCTCTTTCTGTTAAAATAAACTCACCATAGGCCGTTCATTTCTTTTGTGGGGGAGCAAATTTACAAAATCAGCTGTTTAAGACTGATGCTTAAATCTAAAATCTAAAAACAAGTAAGTATTATCTAAATAAAATAAAAATCAAACACCTAAAACAGCGACTCCGACCCCGTGAGGCCGACAGGTCGTTTGCAAAACAGTACGATGATGGTGAAAAGATGTATTTATGCAATTAATGGTCTTGAATCCATGAAGTGATGGAAATTCAAGGAAAGAACTCAAAAGAAAAGAGAAAACAGTAAATTATCTTCAAACTAAAATAAAAACTCTTCCATTTTTATTATCATTTAAATAAAAAGGGTGAAGTTGTTGTGTGAGTGTGAGTTTCTGCTGATCTCCTGAGTGTGAAAAGCAGCTTCTTGTCCCATCCTGCTGCTACTGCTACTGGTGTGTGTGTGCATGTGTGTGTGTGTGTGTGTGTGTGTGTGTGTGTGTGTGTGTGTGTGTGTGTGTGTGTGTGTGTGTGTGTGTGTGTGTGTGTGTGTGTGTGTGTGTGTGTGTGTGTGTGTGTGTGTGTGTGGGGTTTTCTTTTGGAAGTGAAACTCACTGAGCTAATCTGCCATTAGCTCCAATCGGCTACGGCCAGGAAATTAATCCCTTTGACCCACTTCTGAGGAACGCTGTGAGAGCCCCCCCACCCCTCCCACCCACCCCCCAACACACACACACACACACACACACAGAGACACACACCACCGCCTCCACCCAGGCCGCTGCAGACACACAACACAAAGCTGAACAATACCAGTGCAACAACTCCCGGTCTCTTTCTTTTCTCTTTGGCAGCGACACTCATCCACAAACACTGACGGGGGGAAACGGGAGGAGAACACAGCGCTGCCCCCCGGGTGAGAAAGGCCTTCTGGGTAAATGCTAAACGCTCTTGACTGACTTTTCTGGCACTCACGCTGAGCGGACCCCCCCTCTGCCCCTCTGCCCCTCTCTCTTCCCTTCACAGCTTCTCTCTTCCTGGTTTTATCTCTCGTCACCGTCCTGACCCGTCGTCGTCGTCTCAAGCTGCTCGTGACCTTTCCTCAGATCAGCGATGACCTTTCGCTCCTCCTCATGCACAAAGCTCTGACAAAGGTCGACGCCGGCTTAGACGGTGTGTCGCTGTGTTGAGTCATCATATGTAGCTACAGTATGCACCTGGGCAGAAGGTACAGTAAAGGTGATGGTGCAAGAAATAATGTGAACGGAGGAGGAAGGAGACACAAAAGGAAAGGAAGAGAACAATCCATGGAGCGGTGGATATCGTATTTATCATCTACCATGTTACCATGTGTGTATCTGTGTACACTGCAAAAACTCAAAATCTTACCAAGAATATTTGTCTTATTTCTAGTCAAAATGTCATTTCTAGTCAAAACAAATCTCATTCTACTTAAAATAGGACTCATCACATAAAAAGTAGCTTGTTTTTAGACACTTTTTTACTTCGTTCAAGCAGATTTTCACTTGAAATAAGTAGAAAAATCTGATAGTGGAGCAAGTTTTTCTTCCTTATTAGTACAAGCACAAAATACCTGCTTTCACTGGCAGATTTTTCTACTTATTTCAAGTGAAAATTAGTTTGAAACAAGTGAAAATGATCTAAAAACAAGTTAATTTTTAGGTGATGAAGTGGAAAGAGATAAGTTTTGACTCGAAATGAGACATTTTGACAAGAAATAAGATAAATATTCTTAGAAAGATTTAACCAGAACTAGGACTCTGGAGCTGGTTAATTAAAGGTAAAAAAAAGTAGCATAGTTCCTCTTTAAAGTCACAAATCAACCTGCACGGGGGTCCGACAGGTGCATTTCTGCAGAATCTGCACTGATGAGAAGCATCAACCAGAGAAAAAGGAAACCAGAACTGTTCCTTTATTTTCCAAAACTGACAATATAATACAAAGATCTGAAACAATTAACGCAGCAAAAACACCACTGTGTCAAAGTGAGAAATCCCAGGCAGCCTAATCTGATTTGAAAGATCAGATTCAATGCGACTTGTGCTGTTCACGCTGTCAAAAGCAAATCAGATATGGGTCACATATGAGCGAAAAAATCAGATTCAGGTCACTTGTAACTGCAGTGTGAACGTAGCCTATGTCAGCACCACAAACAATCACGTTCTCGCAGACAAAAAGGGCAGAGTTGAAGTGAAACAGACTTGACTCTTCACCTTTAATGGTTCTCTCATCTATAATATACTGGAGGTTTCACATTTCCCCTCCAGCCTGAGAGCACAGACTGGATGGGAACAGGAAGTCCAGGCGAAGTCCAGTGGAAATAAAGGACAGTTTTTTCCATTTCAAACCATCTTTGACAGCATCTAAACTATCTGATAAAAGTCTAAATACAGTAACCGTCACAGTGTGAACAGATGTACACTATAGCTGTGACTCGTGGGACTGGAGGAGTTAAAGCTGGAAACGACTCACAGGTGAAAACTCCCCACGATGGGAGCAGGAGGAGAGCCGTAATGGAGCAGAAAAAAACCTGCAGCGCTGCAGCTCAGTCCCTCCACATCAATAATTCATGACCAGGACGGATCTAACCCAGAGAGAGACACACACACACACACACACACACACACACACACACACACACACACACACACACACACACACACACACACACACAGATAGAGGTGCATCCTGCAGAGTGATGCTGGATTATGTAAGTGACTAAACTGCAGGTTGCAAAGAGAAAACGACGACGATACGACGGAAATATTTGTCCTTTTTCACGCTGTAAATAAATGTTCGTGATGCGTTCAGGTGCCTTTGATGAGCCGAGCTTTCCTGGCTCACACACACACACTGAACACACACTAAACACACACACACATACCTGACACAAGTGTTTGAGGCAAATTCTGCTCAAGATCACCCGGTGAAAAACACAAATTAATCCTTTAATCTCATTAAACAGAGAGGAGAATGAGACGTTTGAATTAATTGGATGAAACAGACTCGTTGAATCTTCATTAAAGACGTCGAGTGCAGCTTTTTTTTTTTTTTTCACATCGTTACAGCTGGAAGCAACAGACCAGATGTCGTTTATACAATTTTTAAAAAAGAAAGAAAAGAAGAAGAGGAGCACCAGGATCAGGTGAAGCTGTTTCCTTTCTTTGTCCAGCAGGGGGAGTGTTTGAACACACATGCCCTTTGACACAGTGTGTGTGTGTGTGTGTGTGTGTGCGCGTGTGTGTGGGTGTGTTACAATTAACACAAACATTATCAGTGTTAATCTGAATTCCTTTGTATCCTGCAGATTACTGTAATGCATTTGGCTCCTGAACTGAAAACAGCCTGAAACACAGCAGAGATGATGATGATAATGTTATATAAAACACATTTTAAAGCATAATGATGATTGTCATTGTGTTTTTTATGTTATTATAGAATTTAATAACCTGATACTTCAGGGTTTAGACGATTTTGAAAGACGTTTGTCAGTTTTTCTGCCATGAACAGGTCACACAGATGAAATGAGGCTCGGCTCTACACCTCCCTCATCACCTGTGGCTGTGTGTGTGTGTGTGTGTGTACTTCTGCACTTACAGTTAATATTTTGAGTACATACGTGCGTTCAGTTCACACTGAGCAGTGTGCGAAATTGGCGCACTCAAACAGCGTCTTTATATATAGTGTACTGCAAAGAAGTGCACAAAGAGAAGTATTGCGATTTGAGACACACTCACTGCAAAAACTCAAAATCTTTCCAAGAATATTTGTCTTATTTCTTGTTGAAATGTCTCATTTTTTAGTCAAAACTAATCTCTTTCCACTTAAAATAAGACTCATCACCTAAAAAATGTACTTGTTTTTAGATCATTTTCACTTGTTTCAATCAAAATTTTCACTTGAAATAAGTAGAAAAAAAAAAGTTTTTTGTGCTTGTTATAAGAAATAAAGAAAAACATGCCCCACTATCAGATCATTTCAAGTGAAAATCTGCTTGAAAGAAGTAAAAAGTGTCTAAAAACAAGCTACTTTTTAATGTGACGAGTCTTATTTTAAGTGGAAAGAGATTAGTTTTGACTAGAAATGACATTTTGACTAAATATTAGACAAATATTCTTGGTATTTTGAGTTTTTGCAGAGCTCCAGTGTTGCTGCATGAGGTTTTGTGTGTTTGTTCACACCTCCAAACTGAACACAGGAGCGATGATGTGGAGGAAGGAAAAGCTGGAAGTGGAGCGAGGCCGGAGCAGGAAGGTCGAGGCGGGTGGAGTCGGTTCTGTTCTGGACGACAGAGCTGAGAAACTAATTCTTCTTCTTATAGTGTAGAGCTTTAAGATCTGTCTAAAGTGGAGATTGTAATATTCCTAAGCGTAGCTCCGCCTTTGCTCAATCTGCCTTTTCTTTTAAATCTGTCACATCATGGAACAATCTTCCAACTAATCTGAAACTTTGTACAGACTTCAATGTTTTTTCTCGGGAAGTCAAACAATGGATCCTAAGAAATCAGTCATGTCAGCATTAATCATTAATCATGAGCCTAAATGATTTTTAACCTTGGCAAAGTGTGAAGTATTTTAATAACTGTATGTTTCTTTCTGATATGAAATCAGTCCTGAGTGTTTGTGATGTGTGAGAGGGTGTATTATGCACATGCACTGCAAAAACTCAAAATCTTTCCAAGAATATTTGTCTCATTTCTAGTCAAACTCATCTCTTTCAACTTAAAATGAGACTCATCACCTAAAAATGAACTTGTTTTCAGATCATTTTCATTTGTTTCAAACTAATTTTCACTTGAAATAAGTAGAAAAATCTGCCAGTGAAAGCAAGTTTTTGTGCTTGTAATAAGAAAGAAAAACTTTCTACTTATTTCAAGTGAAAATATGCTTGAAAGAAGTAAAAAGTGTCTAAAAACAAGGTACTTTTTAAATGTGATGAGTCTTATTTTATGTATAATGAGATTTGTTTTGACTAGAAATTACATTTTTACTAGAAATAAGACAAATATTCTTGGTAAGATTTTGCAGTTTGTTTTTGCAGTGTGTGTATGGATGTTTAGAACGCTATGTAAATTGATAATTCTTACCTTTCTATTGTTCTTATTCACCTGCCCAGGGACTATACGGATGGAAAGTAGCTAATAAGCTAAATCCGCTACAAGGCATCTCTTCTCATTTCGAGACTAATGTTATTTTGTACATTGTCCCTGATACAAATAAACGTATTAAACTAAACTAAACTAAACTGTAGTGACTCAGTGTTACTGATGGAAACACGTTACAGCAGCTGTAGAGTGAGATATTCACTTGACTTGACTTCCCTTTTTCACCTTCTGAACTTCAATTCAGGAGAATAAAAAACCAAAATAGGCTACACATTCACATAATAATCCAAGCTGCTGCTTCAGGTCCAGATGTTTCCCTGCTGCCATTGTGACATTAACTCAGCTGGAAGCAGCAGAACCAGGTGGAAGGACGAAGGACGACAATAGGTTCTTCTCCTCCGCCAGAAATAGAAACGAGCCAGGAGGAGGAGGAGGAGAAGCGGTGGCGAGGCGGAGCGATAGACCATCTGCCATCTGCTGCACAGCGAGGGTCACGAGGAGGAGACCAGCTTTTTTAGATTCCTTCATACTGATGAACATGATTAGTCGTAGTATAGCTACAGTATCAGGCGGCCATCGTGTCCTGCTGCATGGTTTCATGTTGTGTTCAGGTGCACTCAGGAATTCTCCACACTCACATGTTGCATCAGAGCATCTTTAAGTCTTTAAACACAGAAACACGGAGGGTAAACGAGTTTAAGTGATTGACAGATGTGAAGTTTTCTCAGTTTAAAGGTTTTATAATGTTTCATATCATTGGAAAATAAAGTTTTTAGCTCATGTGGAGAGGAAACAGTGACTTAGACTGAGCTGTCGTCTTTGTTTAGTAACTTATTCATTTTGATCATTCAATTAATCTTTGAGTTATGAGCTTAGGGGTAAAAGATTATTTTCTCAAATATGAGACAAACACTAGATGAAGATACTTGTTAATAAGACTTTTTTTAAATACTGTGAATGCTGAAATACTGAAATACTGAATTAATTTCTTTTAGCAGCACCTCTGTGTCGTTTTAAATCAACATAACATCACATCTGGAGAACTAAACCTCCTGATTCTGGGCTGTTTGGATAATGTAAATAACTTTTATCTACACATTTATATACATACTACACAGGATTTAATCATATTAATTGATTATAACTCAGTGTGTTGAGTTGTGATGCTGCTGCTCTGTGAGTCTCTGTGTCATCACTGAACATAAAAACATCCCGACAAACAATGTGTCTATGTGTGTGTGTGTGTGTTAGTGTGTGTCTGCCTGGCCGCCGGCTGCTGTGGAAACTCTATTGTGCACGATGAGATGTTTGTACATGATGATCACACACTCATGTTGTATTATGGGCTGTTGTTGTTGTCGTGCAGCAGCAGCAGCAGCAGCAGCAACACAATGGGACACGAGCGGCGCTGACCATAAAGCATCCTCCATCACCGAGGCACTGGAAAAGTAATTAGCTTTGTGTGTGTGTGTGTGTGTTAAAGCCCATGGAGGTGGAAAAATGACACACACACACACACACACACACACAGAGGGTATAATCATGACGTTCAAAGAGAGACGACTGACTCATCCGTCTTTGTGCGGTCGGCCTGATAACACACACACAGAGAGAGTGAAGCTTAACTATTCTCCTCAAAGTAAAAAAACACTTCAATAAAGGATAATTTCATGTTTTTTTTTAACATATTATTAAATGTGTGTGTGTGTGTTTTACATGTTGGAGGAGGCAACACAACACTAACAATGCAACATGGCTGCGGTACAGAGACAGGGGACCAGGCCAGGCTCATCTTTCTGCTGATTATCCCAAATTAAATTTAGCTTAAAGCGATTACAAAGCAGGAGAGGAGGCGCAGACACACACAACTAACTATACATTTTTCATCATCGGCGTATAGGATGTTAAAAAAACAACATGGCTTCCTGCTGACTAACTGGCTCTCCTTGTGTGACTGGCGTGTGTAAAGTCGCTGCTCTGTAATTAGCGTGTAAATAGGCACCTTGATACCAACGACTGATGTAGCTACTGAAGGAGAGCACAGGGACACTCGGCTTTCTGCTGCAGCTGGAGAGAAAAATATAACTGAGGAAATACTAGATACAAGTCCATTAAAGAGGATAGAAGTCATATTAAACTGTAGAAAAATGGAATATATGAAAAAAGTAGGCTACCTATTTTTATGAGAAGATGGACCCCAGTTATTGACCATCTCGCCTAAGACTCTTATACCTCAAAATCCAATTTTTATTCAAATATCTACTGTTAGTGAGTGTACGTGTGCTCTACTTTTATACAGGGATATCTCTGCAAGACAGATGAAGCCAAATCTCAAGATGTTTGGTTCTGTGTGTTTGTTTTCTTTTGTGATGTTAATTGCCTGTTATTGTGCATTAAAGGGATACTTCACCCAAAATCGATAATTTTCTCACCAATTTTCTACTCACAGTCATGCCGAGGAAGAACGCTTTTGGAGTTCTTCCATCTCCATGACTCCGAAAGTTCTCCGAACCCTTCCTTGGCATGACGGTGAGTAGAAAATTGGTGAATTATCGATTTTGGGTGAGGTATCCCTTTAAGGGCAATAAAGTAAAAAAATAAAATAAAATAAAAACATAGAAAATCTCACAGAAGTGTAAGTTGCTGTGTTTCCTTTTAACGTTAACTTGATGAGCAGCCAACATAACAGCTCTGATGAATGTCGGAGGTGGAGATCTTCAGCCCGTTAGCAAAACATTGATTTTCCAGTTAGTTTGTCGTTATGAACAAAAGCTGAAATCTGTTATCAGAACAGGAACGCAGCTCTGACTGATTCATATCCCACTGGATCAGAGAGAAATAAGTCTTTATGCACTTTGATCTGCCTTTTTTTTCTTCTTTTGCACTATTCACACTTCTCTAGTTTTGCATTTTCCACTATTAAGGCTGTATTTACACAGTATTTCTATATTTGCATAGCCTATTTTTCTACTCTTTTTTTTACCCTGTATGTCACAATGCTACTACAGCAACCAAATCTCCAGTTATTTTTTGATGGTGATGCTGCAACATCAGCAGCTGCATCTGAGCCGCGGTGCATCCATCCATCCATCCATCCATCCATCCATCCATCCATCCATCCATCCATCCATCCATCCATCCATCCATCCATCCATCCATCCATCCATCGTCTACACCGGAGCTCCAGGTCCATTAGTGCAGAGCAGAAAACTATGAATGATGACGAGCATTAAGTCGCACTCAGCCCGGCTGCTCCCCCCTCCACCCTCCACCCTGCAGCTAATGCCCCCGGAGCTGCTGCAGCCCAGAGAGTTTAGCATTCCTAAATGTGTTTAAGTGCAGCCATTAACCTCGGTGCAGCAGAGCCCAGTGACCGACCGACCGACAGGAGCCACGAGACGTTTTCTAATGCAGCTGCACAAATGAAACGGCCACGAGTTAATGGTGGAGGACGACGGCTGCACACTGATCTCTGACCTGTTTCCCTGATTCACTTTCTAGAGATTCATTCAACGTTTAAACTGCACAAACCCACCAACATGTCTACCAAAGTCACGTAAAGGTTATCTTTCACTCAGCTACACTGTAAATTAGCTCGTTACCTCGAGTTCTCAGGTTAAAATACAGGTTGAATGAATAAATGAACATGTTTTCTCCTTAACGCTTCAGTAGATGTAATCTGACGATGTTAATAGTTTCTAAGCTGTTAAATCAAACGCTTCATCGTCAGATCAAGACTTTTCATGTTTTGTTTTTGTAGTTTCTAATTAAGCGACCGGTTGATTAACAACTGCAGCCGACATCAGAAACACAAACGACCACAACAGCTTCACATTACGTTGGAGCTGCTTAAACACACCTCATGTAAAAGGCAAATGTGTGTGTGTGTGTGTGTGTGTGTCAGGCCTCCACCTGCACCCCTCAACCCCCCACCCACCCCCAACCCTGTGGTCCTCCAGGGTCTAATTAGCTGCTGTGCTGAGCTGCTGCCCCTCCTCTCTAATCACTCACAGCATCCTAATCAGCCTCGATGCTGCAAACACAACAACACACAACAACACAACAGCAGCAGCAGCACAAAAAAAAACAAAAAAACATGGCCGCCGTCTGCTGCTCACAAAGACGCCTCAGACCTCAGACCTCAGACCTGCTCTCTTCTCTTCTGTTCTGTTCTGGTCCCATTTGCATTTTACAGCCGGAGCAGCGTTCGTCCGTTGGCCTTTTGTCAGGTGGAGGTCGAAACAGAAGCAGAAACAGAAACACGCAGCAGCTTTTTGTTCCTGTTACCGACGAATAGAAACCAACTCAAAGAGAAACTGAGCCTCGTTTACATACTAATGAATGAATGAATGAGAGGCTGCTGAGGTGCTGCTGTTTTACTACGACATGGCTACTACAGCAGCAGCAGCAGCAGCAGCAGCAAGGCATCATGGGAAAATGAATGCGAGACAGACCGGTATGAGCTAGCTGCTTTTTTAAAGAGCAGAGAGTGAACAGCAGCGACTCAGTCTGCCAGAGCTCATCAATAATAGAAAGGTGAGTGATTCATTACCGTAGAAACGGTGTCGTGACTCCTGCTAACGATCTGCTGACAGAGTTCAGACTCGGTGTGTTTTAGTAAATGTCACAGTGAGGGAGCGGCTCCATGATAAAGTCATAGAGTCAGAGGAAGGAAACTCTGCAGGTTTGACCTCAGAAAGGATAAAACTTCATCGCTGCACAGTTTATTAAAATATATCCAAGGTCACACTAAGGCCAAATCTCCAGAAGTAAAGGACAATATAGGTATTGTATAGTTTTCCTATGTCCTAAATATTGGTGGTTACATCATTATTTTTACTTTTATCACATTTGTGCATCACAACTTCTCTCAGGAGATTAATAAAGTATCTCTGATTTTCATTTTAACATATTTTTTTTGTGCAAATGGCAAAAAACAAACTGAAATCACAGTATGATGATTTATTTTGCATATCTTGCAGCTTTTACATTAATATGCATGCATATTTTTTCTGCAGGTTCAGCTGTACTGTATCTATCAGGCTCATGGGATCATGTCTTGTATTTATTATTCGGGTTGTCAACTGATGAAAATATGCTAATTAGGCATGATTAATTGCAATTTCATCGCACGGTTTTATCTGCTCAAAATGCAGCTTTAAGAGATTTTCTTTAAAGTGTTTGATAGCAGACAAATATTCTGCTTTATGCAAATGTTGTATCTGTTATTAAAAACAAACCAGAAACACTAAAAACCATCAAACGCCTCACTGCAACTGGAGGAAATAAATCTGCTGCTGCTGCATGCTGCTCCAACAACGTTAGGGCCAATAACACTGTGAGGCTTCGTTTAGGTCGTCAAAGCAACGGTGCAACACGAGAAAACACAAAGTCTAAATAACTCATGTATCTAAGTGTGTAATGTGAGTTGACCAAACTTTGTCTGATAAGATTTCTGGAAAATTCACTTTTTATAGTTTCCATAAAAGAGTCAATTTGGTGCAAACGACTTTAATCATCATCACACATCTGATCTGATCTGATGCATTAAGAGAAACCACGAGGTGAACCTGACCCTTCTCCTTCCTCTTCTGGACGCTCGTGTGGCAGCCATGAACGACGTCTTTGTGTGAAGACGGAGGTGAAGCCCCGAATGTTAATAGGTCACAAAGAGCCGACAGTTACTGGTCACTCACTGCTTTACACACACACACACACAGACACACACACATGTATAGACGTTGTTGCTGTGGCAAAGACGCACATGACTCTCAGCACGTGATGGTTATTCAGTCGACTCCTAAGCTCATTAACTCTGCACTGGGAGCTGGAACCGGCTCAGAGCACGAGGAGGAGGACGTTGTCGAGGATGAAGGAAGAAGACGAATTCCACCTTTTCAACTAACAAATCTAATAAATTAAAGGGATAGTTCAACATTTTGGCAAATTGGCCCATTGCCATAATCCCTATAGTCATAGCAGTAGGTTCGTTACCTTTATTTGTCAGTGTAAGCTGTTTTTAGAACGGCGGAGCAGAGCCGTGAGCTGCTCAGAGCTACGCTACGGAGGCTAAAGGAATTTCTTGGTTTCCCTCATCAAACTCATCAAATACAAAATCCCAAAACACTTTTGTGGACAAGTTGTGACCTGCACATTCACCACGCTATGAGATAATAACAGAACGTTACGAAACTGAGCCGTTTTCGAGGTAAATACAGAGTAAATACAGAGTCTGCTTGCTGAAAAACTGTCCCTGAACGCAACACGCATCAGCGGTTTTGCATGAATTTACCTCTAAAACAGCTCTGTCTCGTAACGTTGTGTTATTATCTCATAGTGTGGTGAATGTGCAGGTCACAACTTGTCCACCAGAGCGTTGTGGAGTTGTTGGATTGTGTATTTGATGAGTTTGATGAGGGAAACCAAGAAATTCCCTCAGCCTCCGTAGTGTAGCTCTGAGCAGCTCACGGCTCTGCTCCACCGTTCTAAAAATAGCTTGCACCGACAATTAAAGGTAACGAACCTACTGCTATGACTATAGGGATTATGGCAATGGGCCAATTTGCCAAAATGTTGAACTATCCCTTTAAATTCTCAGTTTGAGGAGCGAACGGAGCAGCAGGAAGTGACGCAGACACACTTAGTAGCTCGATAAAAGACGACAAGCGACTCATTAATAATCATTAACTTCCTGCAGCAGAGAGAAGAGACACAAACTAATGGACGACGACGGCGTCTTCACTGAGTCACTGAGGCCCGAGGCCGCGGCTATTGTACCGCTCAGTGTCGGATGAACTCCTCTCTTTTATTCAGTAAAAAAAAAGAGGAGAGGAGAAGAGTGGAGGGGGAGGAGGAGGAGGAGGGAAAACTAAATGATGCTTTGCTGAATCTGGATCGTTGTCATGGCGATGACATCCCTCATTCTCTGTGTGTCACCAAGGTCAAGAGAGAGAGAGACAGAAAAGAATCAGGTTGTGTCATTAAACAAAGAAATTTTTAATATTGGTTAAAATATATATATAAAAAAAACTGTTTTATTTTTGCTTATTTGTAATTTTCTGTAATTTCCCAGCTTGGGATCAATAAAGTATCTATCTATCTATCTATCTATCTATCTATCTATCTATCTATCTATCTATCTATCTATCTATCTATCTATCTATCTATCTATCTATCTATCTATCTATCTATCTATCTATCTATCTATCTAACTAATTTAGATTAAACATAATTTTTTAAAACAGTATTTAACCCTTTACTCTTATTCACTCTAAAAAGTGGGTCACACAATCTGAGAGCTGACGTTATCTCTGTCAGTTGGTTCAGGCAGCGGTGACATGATGACAGTTAGCAAATATTTAGCGACTACGGTGGCCCCTGAGGACAAAGTACCTACAGGAGAGATAAAAACACACAGAAGTGAAACAAACATTCACACTAGAGATAGGCTACTGTAACGGCATGAGCAGCATTGATCAGTTCTGCAGCTACAGCTTCGACTTGGACCAATGCAACATGCAACGTGCAGGTCAGGAGATCGAACAGCTGATCACACTTCACTTGGTTTTATCTATCTGCAAAGACACAGACACTGTAAGGAATATTCAATCATGCATCATAACTGATACAAGTCATTTAGCAGGAAATAGAGTCTGCCAGTAAACCTAGAAAAGTCAGTACGTTTTCTGAATGGGATTTTGGTAAAATATCTGAAAATAGGTCTGTGGTTAACGAAAGCTTTTGTTCTAGGACATAAAACAGGTCAGTAAATACCCTACTGTTGAAGCTTTACGTGTGGTTAAAAAAGCGGTTGCTAACAAGTTGCTCCATACGACTACAAACCCTGTCAGGGAGTCGGGGACATTAAACGTCACCCCCCCAACAGGCCAGAGTGTCTTATGGAGGTTATTTATGGCTCTTCAACAAGTAAAAACAGTCTCATTTCCCCATTAGACAATGTTTTTAAAATATAGCAGCTGAAATCAGTGGAAAGCTTAGTGGTGGTGACGACCGTGTAGTAGTCCGTTAAAGTCTAACGTTAGCTTTTTACTTCTGGACATCGTATTTAAGCTTCAGATACGGTAGAAAAGGAGTTCATATGTGAAGATTATCTCACTGAACTAAACTTCAAATCCAAACATCCAAAACGCAATGCAGAAATCTTTGTTTTACGGGAACCAGAACAATGATAAACTTCCGTTTTTTTCTTTTCTTTTGCTATTCTCATAAAAATACAAATTGATCCAATATGAGGTCAGATATTTTTACTATGTTTCATATTAACAATAATAAATAGCAACAACTTGTGACCTCTGGTGCCACATATTAAATCAAATCAGTTAACAAAGACATTTTCCCTTGAAGCTTTCTGCTTCATCTTAAAAGGCCGACAACAGGAATTTATTGAACAGTGTCTTTGTTTTTAATATATTACTGTGACCACAACTCCTGCATTTTATTTCTCTAATTGCTACACTTTTATATTTTCAGCCTTTGTTTTGTGTATTGTTATCTAGGCTATCTGTCTTTATTCACTATGACATGTTGCTGCTGCCCTCGTGACAGAGGTCTTGATCTCAATGGTTCTAAATTAAAGGTTAAATAAAATAAAAATAAATACATTTTAATCAGTGTGAACGTACAAACAGCTGGTGCACGTGTCTCCTCCTCCTGACTGTGATGAGTCGATCACATTAAACGTCACATGTTTTTCTGGGGGGGTTTTTTCTGTGTGGGGGTCAGTGACATCTCTGTGTCCGTGTCTGTGTCTTTAATCAATCTTTTCTGCTAAACGCCGCCCGCCGCCCACTGCGACTGACACAACGACGGTCTGATGCTCTGAATCACTAATAAACAGGAACCAGGGATCAAACGGTGACGTTGCATTAATCAACCTCCTCCTCCTCTATTGACACATTCCTGCCCTTTGAGACGAATTTCTTAAAACCTCTGTTCCCCTGGATGAGTGTGTGTGAGGTTGTAACACACTCTGAAGCAGAAACACAACGATTCATTCATTCATTCATGTGCAGCTCCTCCTGCGGTGTGAGATTAACAGGAAACATGCAAAGCAACCAGCGGTGTCACTGACTGTCACATTATCATACAGCAGGTTAGACAGACACATAATAACCATAATGACATTCACAGAGAGTCCAGCCTGCTTTATTACTGTATGATATGAATCCATTAACGTCTATCTAGAGATCCAGATGTGACACGATACACAGCTGCAGCGGCCCGTGTGTGTGTGTGTGTGTGTGTGTGTGTGTGTGTGTGTGGGTGAATAACTGAGTCCAGCTCGTCCTCTCTCTACTTTATGCAAAAATAAAATCACCTATTTGCATGTTTCTGTGTCGATCTCACATTATCACACTGTGACAGCGGATTAGACTGACTGCACTGTTTATACAAGCACTGGTCTGGTGCATTGTGGGAAATACACACCAGGCACAGTGTTTCTAAGAATTACAGGAGAGAATAGATTGTTTTATTTATTTATCATAGTTATAAAAGATCAAAACTGTTCAAAACTGCACCATGCAAACAGACATAAAGAGATATAATTATCATTTTATACCAACATCCCTTGCTCTTTCCTTTAGTTTTTAGTATGTTTTTATTTGAACAGTATTTTACTCTATTTATTGCACCCCACACTTTCTTTCTTTCTCTTCTCTTGGATACGTTTGCCTTTGTTACTGTTTTATTGGATATTATGTAGCTACTGTGTATGGATGTTTTACATGTACATGGCAGCTGTCACAACTCCCTTGCCCAAGACAAATTTCCCCTGGTGGGACAAATAACGTTGATTTTATTTGATTTTATTCACATTTTCTCAGAGTTTCTGCAGAGCTGCACTGAGGATATTTGGAATAAGAGAAGTTATTTATTATTAAACTGTAAAATGTTGAGTGTTTGTGGCTGGTTAATCAGTTATCAACACTCAAATTCAGTATTGATCACATTAGTCAGGGCCCAGACTTGAGCAACAGGCTCTGCAGTGTGTCCAGCTGCAGTGTGGGTTGCCAGATACAGTTGATGACAACAGGTTTTTAATGACACTAAACTTGGCAACTTCACTGTAACGATGAGACGAGATGATAAAATGTTTTACGGCGTATCTTCATAACTGTTTCCGATCTGATCTGCTCGTCGATAGATTGTTTTATTTATTATCTTAGTTATAAAAGATGAAAACTGTTCAAAACTGCACCATGCAACGCACATAAAGAGATATAATTATCTTTTTTGTGTTGCTGCAAACTGAAATTAATTCATTTTATTGACATTTTCCCAGAGTTTCTGCAGAGCTGCACTGAGGATATTTGGAATAAGAGAAGTTATGTATTATTAAACTGTAAAATGCTGAGTGTTTGAACCATATTTGAGAGATCGCTGCAAAATAATGTGCCTCAATATTGGCTGGTTAATCAGTTGTCAGGGCCCAGACTTGAGCAACAGGCTCTGCAGTGTGTCCAGCTGCAGCTGCAGTGTGGGTTGCCAGATACAGTTGATGACAACAGGTTTTTAATGACACTAAACTTGGCAACTTCACTGTAACGATGAGACGAGATGATAAAACGTTTTACGGCGTATCTTCATATCTGTTTCTGTTTCCGATCTGATCTGATCGTCTCAGTCTCTCCTTCTCTGTGGCTGGTTGGTTGTGACTCAGTGTAAAAATGCAGGAAATAGACCGAGCCCAGTGAAGCTGTGGCTGAGTCATCATGCATCATTCAGAACAAGAGCTGCACAAATAAAGATGGAAGGAAACAGATACGAACTGAGAGATGATAGTTTAAAAAGACAGACAGATCGCAGTTCCTCATCGTTTCCAGTGATGATGATAAAGCTGCTATTTATACTATTCAACTTTACATTTTCTACATTTCTTTACCCAGACTGATGCTGTGTTTCCTCCTTTCCTCCTCTCCTGCCTCTGTGAGTCTGAAGCCGTTTTTTCATTCACATATTTCCCTGTTTCTGTGAGTGGAACGTGACCCATTGAGACAAACTACTAACCACCGTCACTTTCATGTCATTTGCAAACTGCTGCTCTGCTGAAATCCTTGATTTTTACAACCCACAACATCATTTGACAAAGTTTCCTCTCATGCACAAAGTCACGAGACGGAGAGAAGCTAAAATAATTTTGACTTTTTCTCCAATTTTTCAAACTAAACCTGCATCGACAAAGGTGAATGATTATCTATCAGTGTTTTGCGAGCAGGAAGTGATCGAGAAGAATGTCAATGTCAATGTCAAATATGTCACACACACACACACACATATACACAAGGTTTCCACTCGGCCCACGCAGAAACAGGAAGGCAGACACTCGCAGGCTGCGGTGAACCAAAATATCGCTTCCTGTTGCAGCTGTTTGAGAGTTTGTCAGTGATGCTGCTGCTTCTCCACCTTCATGTTTCTTTTAATTCAGAATAAAATACAATAAAATATATATAAATCTGTAGTAACAGTGTCGTTCGTTTCCCCAGAGGGGCCGAGGTCAGTGCATCAGAGGCCCGAGCCGCCTCTCTGCTGCTCTAATGTGGGCAGCTGCCTCTTGTCCTCGGCCCCCGGTGGCTAATTAGGAGACGCAGATGAGGCCTATTCTTGAACATAAAGGAAAGAAACGTGAGCAGAGCGGTGCAGATCTAAACGGAGCTGCAGATTCTTCACCTCTGGGAACGAGGACGAGGTGGATGAAGCAGAAACAGAAACAGAAGCAGCAGCAGGGTGAGGGAGATGGACGACGCTGCTCAGCTCAGTGTGTTTGTGCAAGATGAAAAACATTTCACAAGTGATTTCGCCACAGTCGGGCCGAGCCGAGGTGTCTCTGTTTTGGCTTGTCTCAGTCAGCACACACACACATACACACACTGACACAGAGACAGAGAGGGTGTGTTTCACAAGTCTCATCAATGAGGTATTTTAGTGGTTAATTACCAGAGTTTAAGCAGCAGCGAGTCGAGACACGGAGGAAAAAGCTGCAGATGAACAAACATCAGGAGCTGAACGAAGCTGAATGAATTGTAATGTCCAGATGTAGAAGATCGACTACATTTAATTTTTTACATTAAACCTAAAAAAGACCCAGTGTGTCTACTGTTTGGACTGGCGGACACACAACTTAAAAGTGCACATCCCAAAAGACTCTTCTCTATTCTCACTTTTTGTGCAAAGAGGAACATATTCCCGAAGTGGGTATCCTCCACAATAGCTGGATGGCATAAGGGTAGAATACTTAAAATACTGGTCCAGGTGTATGACTGAGGTTTTCTATAGAATAGCAGCCATTGTGTTAGAGTGCCTGGTGGACCATAAGCAAGAAAATACAACACATAGCGGGTTACATGAGTTATTATGCACTTGATGCTGAAGAGATAGTTCAACATTTTGGCAAATTGGCCCATTGCCATAATCCCTAATAGTCATAGCAGTAGGTTCGTTACCTTAAATTGTCGGTGCAAGCTATTTTTAGAACGGTGGAGCAGAGCCGTGAGCTGCTCAGAGCTACGCTACGGAGGCTCATGGGATTTCTTGGTTTCCCTCATCAAACTCATCAAATACACAATCCAACAACTCCACAACGCTCTGGTGGACAAGTTGTGACCTGCACATTCACCACGCTATGAGATAATAACAGAACGTTACCACACAGAGTTGTTTTAGAGGTACATTCATGCAAAACCACTGATGCGCGTTGCCTTCAGGGACAGTTTTTCATCCAGCAGTCTCTGTATTTACCTCAAAAACAACTCTGTCCCATGAGCCTCCGTAGCGTAGCTCTGAGCAGCTCACGGCTCTGCTCCACCGTTCTAAAAACATCTTGCACCGACAATTAAAGGTAACAAACCTACTGCTATGACTATAGAGGGATTATCTGTTTACCAACAAATCAGGATGCGTGCGCAACCTGACTGCAGAAAGAACCGGTTGTCATGGTTACCTCTATGGATCTAGTGTAGTCAAAGCGGTGTTAGCTAGCGATGTTGTCAGCCTACTACAACAGTTTATCACCTACTGATGTAGTGTGTGTTTTATACATAGACTGTTTTATAGTTTTATAACGGCAGGGGGGGAAAAAAACGTCAGGACGGAGGATCGAGTTTGTACCGCGGCAACGGCAACTCAGCCACGGGACAAGCCACGGACACTCACAGCACGGCGTCGGTCATCGGTAAAAACAACACTGTCACTGTGCATCCCTAACGTTACTACAGCTATTTAACAGACAATAATGTTCAGGAAAACACTCACGATTACAAAACTCAGTGTCTGTGAGGACTGAGCTGCTGCCTGGTCAGAGAGGGAAGAGGATGGACCTGTCTAAAGTCTGGAACAACTGCATAACGTAACTGTAACGTTACATGCATGGCTGAGTATGTACCGGACCGGTAATCTAAAACAATGTAGCTTAACGTTAATTAATGTCAGCTTGCTTTCCATTAGTATGTGACCTCGTCTTCAGTCACTGTCGTAGTAAACATTTCACAACTCATTCGCTGCAGTTCTACAGCTGTGTGGGCATATCTAGCTTTATCACCATTCAAACCAACGTATCTAACACGTTATATTGCTCGAAATTAATCGCCAATGTACTATTTTCTCTCTCGTTTGCCTTGAAAGGGGTGCGAGTTGACGCTATTCTGTAAATTATGCGCGTTTTGTTATTTTTATCAAAACAATTAGTGCAACTAACAGCACAAAAAGACATGATCACGGCTCTTGCTGCTCTCTTTCTGCAGGCGACATGCGCAGTAGAACGTCAGTGACGTAGGCTGGTAATCCCTCTATAGGGATTATGGCAATGGGCCAATTTGCCAAAATGTTGAACTATCCCTTTAATGATGCTGCTGTTGTGGAATGTAAGAACTGGATGCTGTCTTTAGGGGGACTCCCCCCGCTCTATGATTCTTTTGTTTATGTAAGGGATAATGTATAGTTCGGAGGTTGTTATGGAGAAATAAACCCCGACAGGTTGTATGGAACCCCGACGCGAAGCGGAGGGGTTTCATACAACATGAAGGGGTTTATTTCTCCATAACAACTGACCAACTATACATTATCCCGCTTAGAACACGGCCTACAACTAAATCATTCAATAATGTAACACAAAATAATGATAAAAAGAGATTTTATTCATGTAAAATTAGACCGTTGCTCGGGACGCCGCTCTGACCAGCGCAGCACAGAAAAGAGAAAGTATGCAGGATATTTACTTTATGTTTCACTTTTACCGTCATTAAATAGCTTCGGACTAATTGTGATGTTAGATAAACGACTTGTAACCTGTTAGAGGGAGAGTGGAGGCTCCTTATTTCCACATCGTGGCTGAAAAGTAAACTTGCATCAGAACCTCTGACCGTGTCACAGCTCCTCTCCTCTCTGTAGCTCTGCGACACAAACGCACCCCATAATCTCTTGTTTATGACAGGTACGACTACGGTAATCCATCGATCCACTGATTGATTATCAAAGGCTTCAAATGCACGAACGGGAGGAGGCTCAGCAAAACAGTGGCCGTGACCCATGGATGTATTATGCCGTGACCGGACATGCAGAGTCGGCCGTTGCTATGGAGTCCCTAGCAACGGTCCGCTCAGCGGTGGTCTATCGAGAAATAAACACCGCAGAATATTGGTGATTGATCAATCAGAATCGAGTATTCAAGAGAGCCGTGTTCTAAGCAAGGGGGCAGTTGTCGGTCTGAGAAGTGAAGCTCACTTCCGCGTTCAAAAAACTGCAATCCCCCCGGATTCCTCTGGGGGCTGGTGTCAGAAGGGAGCATTCCTCATAGACCCCCATGTTAAAATCACCGATTTTACATCCTCAATAAACATGTTAAAAGCCTGGTGTCAGAACGTTTTTTCGTCTCAATCAATAGTTTCTACCCCCGCACACACTCTGAGGGGGGTGAATTTTTTTTTTAACTCTACCGTTTTACTGTTATTAGGTTAAAACTCTGGCCAATTAGGGCGCGGAAACGTTGAGTGACAGGTCCGAGCAGCTCCGTGGACAGCTGCTTCGAGGCCAGTGGGCGGGTTCTCGGCCGGCCAATCCAACATGGCGCTGTCCAGGCCGCCATATTTGAGTCACAAAAACTACTCCCCAAAACCAATGGGTGACGTCACGGACGCTACGTCCATTCTTTTTACAGTCTATGGTTCTAAGTGATGATACGGCCCCCTCCCCCGTTGTTGTGGTTGTTTTTGTCTAAGACGGCACTGTTTGTCTATTTGTGTTTGTGTATATTTGTATATGTGAAGGAACAGAAACTGTACTTCCCTATTTTTTGTTACACATGGCTTCGATTCATGTCCCTCCCGCCTCGTGCTTATATCTGTATTGATCTTTTTTGTTGTTTTAAATTGTTTCTGTTTTATGAAAAACTCAATACAGATATTGAACAGAACAAAAGGTCAAAGGTCAGAGTCACATTTGGCCTCTTGAATCAGCATCACACTGAGACCATTTGTTCATATTTAACATCAACATTCACAAGGACTCGAGGTTGATTTTTGGGGCGGTCAGCGGTCAAGGTTGTGGCGACCTCAAAGATGAACCTGCTCTGACTTTGTTGCTCAAAGGTCAAAGGTCAAACTCACCGTGACCTCACAAACCGCTCCTTTGACCACAACTCATGAATTCATTCACAGTTTCACAATAAATGATGACGACATTTAACACCCAAAAGGCCAACTTCACTGTGATGTCATAGTATGTTTCATTATTCTCTATCTGTGACCATATTTTCCTTCTTTAAAGGGATAGTTCACCCAAAATTCAAATTTCACTCATTATCTCCTCCTCACCCTCATAATCTGCTGGGAAATAAAATAAATCCTGGATTTAATAAAACAATGTGACTCCTCATCCACAGCAGCTCTGCTTTGGACTGGTAAAGATGAAGGTTTGGGGGGAGTTTGGGGGGTGAGGAGGAGGAGGAGGAGGAGGAGGAGGAGGAGGAGGAGGAGGAGGACATTCCTGTTTTCCTGAGGAATGCTCACTTGTCAGCGCAGCGTGGCGGCCGGCTGAAAGGCCTCGTCCCCGTCCCGCCATTCAGCGCTCACAAAGGCAATTTCACAGGAAGACGAGCTTTTCTCTGCTCCGCCATTCTCCTTCCCCTTCCACTCTCTCACACACACACACACACACTTACACACACAGACACACACACACACTCACATGCTCCCAGGCCGCAGCATTAGCATGTTAATGGACGTCCAGGAAGAAAAAAGAAAAAACACATGAACGTGAACCAGTGGGAAACTTTGTGGTAAAGAAGAAGAAAAACAACGAGAGAAGCCTGGGAATGGCGGCAAAAACCTCCTCCTCTTCCTCCTCCTCCTCCTCTTCATCGTCTGAGTCTGCTGAACCCGAAGGCCCTAATCCATCAGGCGGATGAATACAAGAGGAAAATAGAGCCGCCTGGAAAAGTTCTGGTTCTGTTAAAGGAGAATTCCGGCCATTTTTGACCCCTAACGCCCCTTTCAACCCATCAACTCATTAATCAGTCAATCATATCTATTACATCCGGTTTGCCTGTTCACCTGCTGGCTTTAATTAACATCCCTTGTTCTCTTTTAGTTTTTTTTTGTATGTTTTTTATTTGAACTGGTTTTATGAACAATTTATTGCACTCTCCGCACTTTCTCTTTTTTTTCTCTCTCTTTTCTCTCTTGGATATGTGTGCCAGTGTTGCTACTGTAATGTACAGTATGTATTGTGTATGTATGTTTTACAAGTACAAAGCAGGTGTATTATGCCCAAGACAAATTTCCCCCCCGGGACAAATAAAGTTCATTTGATTTTGATTTGATAAATCATTGTCCTGATGGTCACCCAGTGTTGGGGGGAGCAAAAAATGCGACTAAAATTGATGTAGGCAAACCGGAGTTACACCATGGCTTATTTCTTTAAAAATAAACGGTCGCGCAGTGCAGTGGTAATGTCCATAATATCTCTGACCGTTTATTTTTGTAAAGAAATCATCACAACAAGGACAAAGTGTTAGTTTCTGTGGCGGGGAGAGCAGGCGCTCTGCGATCGGATAGTAATTTAATTGAATTCTAGGATGTTTCAGAGTTGGGCTATCTGAGGTGAGTGGCTACATGCAAAAACACAAAGTTTATACTGTTTATACTGTCCACTATATGAGTTCAGTGGTGTCTCTAAGGATTCCAGTCATGTAGCCTATCATAGATATTTGAATGTTTTCTGTGTGTTTGTTGTGGTTAGCCATGGTAACTCTGGTTTGCCAGCCCTGCATACATTTTAGTCGTGTTTTTTGCTCCCCCCAACACTGAGGTGAGGTCGCTTTACTTCATCTTTGCTGCAACTTTGAGAAAGTTTTGGGTCTTTCTGCAGCAGATCGATCGACTTCTGTTTCCAATATTTGACCAGAAATATCCAATCGTTCAAAGAGAAACCAAACAGACTCAGTACATTTACACATGACAATTGAGGAAACCGAATTATTGCCTTATAGTCCGACTAGAACTGGACAACTGAGTGCATGTAAACGGGCCCGTATTAACCTGCTGGGTGACCACCAGGACAACGATTTAGGGATCAAAAATGACCATAATTCTCCTTTAAATCTGAGTGAATCAAACTTCAGCTTCAGTTTTCTTTAAAAACATCTTTAAAACGTTATATTTCTCATGCTACAGTTCAGTTTGGTCCGGTCACCAGGCTGCAGGCTGCAGGTGCTGCTGGGAGCGCTGGTCCCTTTATGGAGCAGAGCAGAGCGGAGCGGAGTGAAGCTGCCATTGAGCTCGTCACGGGTCGGAAGTGTGCGGTTGCGTAACAGCATCAGCGGTGGGAACATGTATTTATGATGACGCCTGCCCTTTTGCAGTCGGGGTTATAAATAGCCCTTCGCCTTCGCGTGGCCCTTTAACAGCAGGTGTGAGTGTGACAGAGAGAGAGAGAGAAAACTACGACTGCAGCTACAGCTCAGTGAGGGTCAATACACACACACACACACACACACACACACACGTCACATGTTTACTCTCACTGTGATAAGATCTGAAACCTCCTCACCTGATCACAGAGTCCACTTCAGACTTTCATTTATCGTCTTTAAGTGACCTCTGACCCCTGAACCACATCTGCCCGGACTGTAACTGGATTTAAACAGAAGCTACAACTGCTAACCTGTGTTTTTTTGCATCATTTCACACTCTTTCTCTGCTTGTTTTCATTCCCGTTGATCAAATTCAACAACCTCTGTGTGTGTAAATGTGAATCTGCAGCTGTAAATGTTTCGTTTTTTCGTTTCATTGACATTTATCTACAGTGAAACAAGCTCATAACTCAACATAAGAGACGTATCATCACCTTAGAGAAGTGGTTGTGGTTGATAGGTGTTTGACTCAACAGCCGTGGTCAGTGTGAGTTACCTGTGACGCCTGAACGCCCCGTGAAAAATATCAATTAGTGCAGCTTTAAGG
This sequence comes from Trachurus trachurus, assembly GCF_905171665.1. Classification (NCBI taxonomy): domain Eukaryota; kingdom Metazoa; phylum Chordata; class Actinopteri; order Carangiformes; family Carangidae; genus Trachurus; species Trachurus trachurus. The sequence goes on along the minus strand of NC_139911.1, from coordinate 3,570,781 downwards.
ATGTAAAATAAAACACACAAAATCTACAAAGCAAAGGATCATGGGTAATAATTATAATGGAAAGCTGCTCATCATCTCCTCTGCTTCAAAATATTATTGTGGTGTTGTTGTCGGTGCTATTCTTAGTTTGGTCCGGTCTGCAGGGAGGAGGAGGAGGAGCCGCTGATACTCGATATTCTCCATCACGGACACAACACGGATCTGAGATGTGTGTGTGTGTCTGTGTGTGTGTGTGAGTGTGTGTCAGAGTGTGTGTGTGTGGTGTCTAGACTGATGAACTGACCCCGACATGTTGCTAATCAAATCATCTCATTATGAGGAACACGCTGAGATGTGGTCAACTTCCTGTTCACGGGTCACATGAGACGATTTACGTCATTTCACTCCACGTCAGATCAGAATTTGTTTCATTTCACAATCTTATACGTTATGGAGGAAAAATACAACACTCGAGGGGATTTTTACACACACACACACACACGTGGCGTTGGCGTTCACACTTCTTCCTCCTTCCACAGAGGAAAAGAAAACGCACCTGAAACTCTGGTGGGTTCAAGTTTCACTTCACTGCTGCTGCTGCTCCACTGACAAAATAAGAGCGTGACCTTAAAACACCATGCATGCACCCTCTGAGATATGTGACAAAAACTGATCAAATATTGAATTTCACACCTTGCCCTCTGGCTCCAGGTTTAGTTTCCCTCCTGTTAAGAGTAACAACAGGTACAAGCAGTATTTTATCCCTGCAGCAGCCATCTCTATCTTAAACTCTGGTGAGGGGAGGAGTTAGCCAGCTCTTACCTGACAGATCTCTTCCGTGGCTTAGGCCCATGCTATATGCATTCAGTGTTCTTGCGCCTTACTTTTAAAGGGATAGTTCAATATTTTGGCAAATTGGCCCATTGCCATAATCCCCTATAGTCATAGCAGTAGGTTTGTTACCTTTAATTGTCGGTGCAAGCTGTTTTTAGAACGGTGGAGCAGAGCCGTGAGCTGCTCAGAGCTACGCTACGGAGGCTCATGGGATTTCTTGGTTTCCCTCATCATCAAACTCATCAAATACACAATCCAACAACTCCACAACGCTCTGGTGGACAAGTTGTGACCTGCACATTCACCACGCTATGAGATAATAACACAACGTTACCAGACAGAGTTGTTTTAGAGGGAAATGCAGAGACTGATGATGAAAAACTGTCCCTGAAGGCAACGCGCATCAGCGGTTTTGCATGAATTTACCTCGAAAGCTGGAGCAATGTGTTTTTATTTTGTTTATTTACTTAATTGCTTCATTAATTAACCAAAAATCTGTTTTTCTACTTTTCCTTCAGGTTTTTTTTTGTGTTAAATCTCACTTGCCCACTTAAACCTGAAAGTCTTGTCTCTATAAGGCCACACCTGAGACACCTAGAGCTACTGTGTAAACCTATAGGAGGGGAAATTAACTAGGACACCACACACACACACACACACACTAACACACACACACACACACACACCAGCCGGTCTGCAGTGTGTTGGAAATGTTGGAAATGCAAATGTGCCTGAACGGTCCAAGAAAGAAAACAGACAAAAGAACGAAGAAGAATCTGAATCTGGTTTAAGAATCTCACTCTGACCGGCCGACGGCCAGGAAAGAGGAGAAAGCCTGAGTGACATCAGACGCCAACGTAGTAAAAAAAGAAAGAAAAAAAAACTGAAAGGAGGAAAAAAAAAGTGTAAGAAATCCTTGAGGAGAGAGAGAGAGAGAGAGAGAGAGAGAGAGATGCTGCTGAACTCGACCGACTGGTTTGTTGTAAAGAGAGAGGGAGAGTGTGATCCCGTCGGGTCAAACCTGAAAAACACGAGCAACGTTTTTCCTTCGTGTGACGTGTGTTTTTCCATTTTTCACTGTGACTTCACAGAGAGTTTGTAAAAGCCCTGCGGCCCTGAACGCATCACGAGACAACAATGGGATACAGACATGATGATTATTATTATTAAAGGGCAAAGGCCTTTTTAGTTTTTGTTTTAACGAGCAGGTCTGACATCCAGTGCACATCTGCTTTTATTTTGTTGTTTTTTTATATATATATATTTACATCTTTATACATTCATCTCAAACTAAAGCACTTTAAATGTTGCATTCTGGGATTAGATATTTGATTTTCTACCTGGAGACAAAATGACCGAACATCAGATTTTTACCTGTTTGACTCTTTTTTTTATTTAGTCTTTTCTTTTCTTTTGGAGGAACTTTGCTACACAAACTGCAAAATGAAGATGGAGCTAGCCTACATCCTATCAAAAATAGTCTTTTTTTTTTTACTTTTATACAAATGATTCCAAAAATAATTCTTCAATATTTAAAAAGCAAAAACAGAAACAATCTCTCTGCATACAGTTAATCCTCTCTGACGTTTACTGGGACATCTGACTGAAACTCTGAGGTGAGGTCGCTTTATTTCATCTTTGCTGCAACTTTGAGAAAGTTTTGAGTCTTTCTGCAGAAGATTGATCGACTTCCGTTTCCAATATTTGATCAGAAATATCCCATCGTTCAAAGGGGAAACCGAAGTTACCGAACTGACTGATGCAGGTTTGTGTGTGTGTGTGTGTGCAGCTTCCATCACCTCTGACTCTCCGCTGAATGAACAAACTCTCACACACCCTGACAGAAGAGGAAGTAGCTTTGCAGCATCACACACACACACACACACACACACACACACACACACACACACACACACACACACACACACACACACACATCACAGTGACGCAACCGACTGAAACTCAATCTGATGAACAACAGAGGTCAATTCAATGGAAATGCTGAAGATTATTTCATAATGAGTGAATGAATTTTCACAGTTTTACGACTTTGAGGAGCAGAAGTTGCACATTTCATCCAAACTTTAGCCTCCATTTCAGTCTTTAACACTCAAATCTGACACTTAACTGGCGTATGTGAGGATAAACACATTAAAATCCAGCATCGGACCAATTCCTAAACCTATTTTGGGACGTTTATCATATGTATTCTTGCTAAACTTTGTTGCAGCATTGCACATTGTGTGTGTGACCAGCTGCAGAGTCGGATCAATAACAATGTCCTGATCGATCGGTCACCAGCCAGTCGGGATTGTTTCACTCTAACTTTGTTCAATGCACCGGCAGCAACTGATAGAAACTTAAAGATCAATATCTGCACTGATATCAGCAACAACAAAAAAAAACTGATTGAGGAATCTTTGCAACTTAAAGCAGATATCAGTGGAATGTTTTTGTTAATATAAGTCCTAAATAGTCCTATTTTCCGTCAGCAATCACTTACATGAAGTATTTCAGCCTAAACACGAGTCTCTCCGTCACTCTGCTCTGCTGTAACCCGAGGAGAAAATTTTCCTTGTGGGATACAAGTGTTATCCAATGAGGAGAGAGAACGGCATGAAGGGCTGTGTGTGCAGCCAAGGGATGCGCGTGAATGTGGTGACGTAGCACGAGGACCAATTGATGCCTGACAAGGGCGGGGGCTGCTAACTCATGGTGCGTTCAAAGAAACTCGTACTTTGTGTTTTTCCTTCCTGTGAAGTCATACCAGTTCGATCTGGTACGAGTTACGAGTGGCCGTTATAGGGAACTTTCACAGACAACAGGATGGTAAAAACACGAGCTACGGGTTACCTGGAACGCTACCAAGTCGTAGTTGTGACTTGAAGCTGTAACTTACGGTTTCAAAAGCCTGCCTTGAACGCAGCATTAGCCGAAACGGCCGTGAAGCTGATATCTGCTTTAACAAAAGCTCTGTTTGATCGTCGATTTGTCAATAAAAAGCTGCGTCTTTGTTTCTTCTCTGCTGTTTCCAACTTTTCAGCTGCTGATAAAGTAAAGAGATGATTTATGGCGGGAAGTGTCAGCTGTGATGTCATCAAAGTGCACAACAGTGATTGGAGTAGGCTACTTGTAGTAGTAGATTAACGGCCTCGCTCCCTCACAAAGCACATATTGACATATTGACTCGATCTAATCATCAGAGCCGCGTTCAAGAGATTTTGCAAACAGTGTTTCATGTTTGAGTGCAAACAGGAGCTCAGACTGAGAGCTGGACGGCCGAGGAAGGAGGAGGAGAGGAGGAAGGAAAGGAGAGGAGAGGAGGAGGGGAGGAGGAGGAAGGAGATGAGAGGAGGAGGAGAGGAGGAGGAGAGGAGAGGAGGAGGAGGAGAGGAGGAAGGAGATGAGAGGAGGAAGAAAAGAAGAGGAGGAAGGAAAGGAGAGGAAAGGAGGAGGAAGGAAAGGAGGAAGCAGAGGAGGAAGGAAACGAGCCGAGGAGAAGAAGCAGAGGAGAGGAGGAGGAGAGGAGGAAGGAGAGGAGAGGAGGAGGAAGGAGAGGAGAGGAGGAAGGAAAGGAGGGGAGAGGAGGAAGGAAAGGGGGAAGGAAAGGAGAGGAGGAAGGAGAAGAGAGGGGGAAGGAGAGAAGGAAGGAAACGAGCCGAGGAGGAAGAAAAGGAGGAAGGAGAAGAGGAGAGGCAGAAGGAGAAGAGAGGGGGAAGGAAAGGATTAAGGAAACGAGCCAAGGAGAAAGGAGAGGAGGAAGGAGAGGAGGAAGGAGAAGAGGAAGGAGAGGAGGAAGGAAACAAGCCAAAGAGAAAGGAGAGAAGGAAGGAAAGGAGGAGGAGAGGGGGAAGGAAAGGAGAGGAGGGGAGGAAGGAGAAGAGAGGAGGAAGGAGATGAGGAAGGAGAAGAGAGGGGGAAGGAAAGGAGGAAGGAGAGAAGGAAGGAAACGAGCCGAGGAGGAAGGAGAAGAGAGGGGGAAGGAAAGGATTAAGGAGAGGAGGAAGGAAACAAGCTAAGGAGGAAGGAGAAGAGGAAGGAAAGGAGGAAGGAAAGGAAGTAGGAAAGGAGGAGTGTGTGAAACCAGCCGGTTCAGTCCAGTTCACCGGAACACGATGAGCGAGTCCTGGTTCAACCTCCTGCAGGATGGAGGCAGGAATTCACTTCCTCCCCAGCGTGTGTGTGTGTGTGTGTGTGTGTGTGTGTGTGTGTGTGTGTGTGTGTGTGTGTGTGTGTGTGTGTGTGTGTGTGTGTGTGTGTGTGTGTGTGTGTGTGTGTGTGTGTGTGTGTGTGTGTGTGCAGCCTGTGATTCATATTGACTCTAGTGTGTAGTCGACTCGTCACGGTGTAAACAAACACCTTCCTCTCTCCGTCCCTCTTGTTACCTCGCGCTGCCACCGAGGCCGGTGAGTAAACACGATGAAGGCGTCAGAGTGAGAATGAATGGAGCCACAGAGGCCTTATCTCTGACTGGAGACACACACACATTAACACACACATTAACACACTAACACACACACATTAACACACTAACACGCCCTGTTCAACCAGGTGAACAACGTGACTCAACGGTTTTGTGGTATTTTAAAAAACATTGTCTCATCATCTGGTCGTTGTGGGTTTAAGGTGAGACACTAGAGGTGAATAGGGTAAAATTTTTAACTAACAGATATCACCATGAAACTTCCCAAATCTATCACTTCCATCAAGACAAATATTTTTTGTATTACAAGTTTTGTCAAATTTTATGTTTAAATATGTAAATGAGGCAATATCTGATGGAATATACGCTAATTTGCCATAACATTTCCAGAACAGAAATCTCAACAATGGATGAAGCTACTCTCAAAATCCTTGTTTTATTTTGTTAGGGTTAACCCTTGTATGCCCATATTTGGATTAGATGGGTGTTACAGTAGGGGGGGGGGCTCCACTCTGAGCGTCAGAAAACACTGTTGTTAACGTGACGATTTCCTGTTTTTAATCAATAGAAACTGAATAAAATCAAAACTATTGATCAGGACAAACAATCCCGTTTCCTCTCTGGATGTTTTAGTTTTTTATACCTTTGGACCCATTTTGTTTTGCAGCCAAACACCTGACGTCTGTGGCCAAGAGCCGAGAGCCGGCTGAGCTCTGTGTGAGTGTATGTGTGTTTGTGTGTGTGCATGTGTGCATGTGTGTGTGTGTGTGTGGAGCTCAAAAAGCTCCTCGACTCCCAAATGTGATGTGATCTCCAAAATAAGCTGCTGCTCCACATTTAAACTGGAACAGGCTCTTTGTGAGTTTTATTCTTCCTCTCCTCTCACTGCGTCTCAGTTTCACTATGACAGGTTCAAGTGTGTGGTTTGTTTTAAAGGGGGGGCAACACACACACATATGCACACACATATTATGCACAAACACACATATGCACACATACATAGGCCTAACTGCATACTGTCAGCAAAGGTCAAAGGTCAAACCTCAGCTCCTGTGCCAATAACACTGCAATAACAATGCACACTGCAAAAACTCAAAATATTTCCAAGAATATTTGTCTTATTTCTAGTCAAAACAAATCTCATTACCGTATACTTAAAATAAGACTCATCACAGAAAAAGTAGCTTGTTTTTAGACACTTTTTACTTCTTTCAAGCATATTTTCCCTTGAAATAATCTGATAGTGGAGCAAGTTTTTCTTTCTTATTACAAGCACAAAAAACTTGCTCTTTCTACTTATTTCAAGTGAAAACTTTGATTGAAACAAGTGAAAATGATCTAAAAACAAGTTAATTTGTAGGTGATGAATCTTATTTGAAGTGGAAAGAGATTAGTTTTGACTAGAAATGAGACATTTCGACAAAGAATAAGACAAATATTCTTGGAAAGAGTTTTTGCAGAGGCACAGTCCTACAGATCTGACCCCTGATGCACCTGAAGGCCTCACACTGCAAAAACTCAAAATCTTTCCAAGAATATTTGTCTTATTTCTTATCAAAATGTCTCATTTCTAGTCAAAACTAATCCACTTAAAATAAGACTCATCACCTAAAAATGCACTTGATTCACTTGAAATAAGTAGAAAAATCTGCCAGTGAAAGCACGTTATTTTGTGCTTATACTAATATAATAAGGAAGAAAAACTTGCTCCACTATCAGATTTTTCTACTTATTTCAAGTGAAAATATGCCTGAAAGAAGTAAAAAGTGTCTTAAAACAAGCTACTTTTTCTTATTTTTAAGTAGAATGAGATATTCTTGGTAAGATATTTGAGTTTTTGCAGTGTGTATCTGACCCTGATTCACCTGAAGGCCTCATACAAGACAATATGACGCACAAAGTTGTCATGTCAAAGCAGAAGACGCGTCTGCATCATCATCATCATCATTATCATCCTCATCATCTTCCACCCCCCACCACTCCACCAGGGCCGCAGCATCCCTCTCTCCCTCCTCCACCAGCAGCAGCAGCAGCAGCAGCAGCCGCCGCGGACTCACCCAGCGTTTTGACCGCGATCTGGCGCGTCAGCGGCGGCGGCAGGTTGATGCAGACCAGGTCCACGTCCTGGTGCAGCAGCACGTCGTCGATCCGGTTGGTGTAGAAGGGCACGTTCATCTCCTTGGCCAGCTCCTCCGCCTCCTCCTGCGTCCGGCCCCACAGCGCCTTCACCGCAAAGCCCTCGTTCTTCAGCAGCGGGATGATCACCCGGGCGGTCAGGCTGGTGCCGAACACCCCGACGCCTGGAAGCATGGCACCGCTTGTTTTTTCTTTCTTTTCTTTTTTCTTTTTCGGGGGTTTGTTTAGTTTGTTTTCAGGGCTGGAGCCTGAGCCGGCAGCAGCAGCGTCAGGTTGGCCATCCACCTGCAGCCAAACACCCGCTGCGCTGCATTTCTCTTTCTCTACCCCACCCCGGAATAGATATAATAGCCTAATAATAACAATAATCCAAATCCAGGCGTGTTTTTAATCCTCTTGTTATCCTTTTTTAAATTAGTCTGGCGTTAATAAACACAGACAGACATTAAAACGCACCATTCATTCCGCCTGTGTGTGTCTGTCAGCAGCAGCAGCAGCAGCGCACCGACTGCCTGCGCCAAGCGGTGAAGGGCATGTCACCTCCTCCTCTTCTCCTCTACTCCCTACACCACGGTGCCTTAGTTATTCCTCCTCCTTCCTCCTTCCTCCCTTCACACCGAGCGGCTCTGAGGCACCGACACCCCGGGAATGAGCTTCATCTGTCGGCGACACCTCCGTCCGTCAGTCCGTTCCTCCCGTAGAGTCGCTGTTTGTAGCTGAAGGCGGCTGCTGCTGTTGATGGTGCTGCAGCTCCACAGCGCTGTCAAGCTGCACACACTCACCGGAAGCGATAGTGCATGAGAACTTCAAAATAAAAGCTTTGTCAAAGTCTATTTCGAATTTAAAACAACGTTCATTTTATTAGCCTATTGTTTTATTTAGCTTTATATGGAGTCAAACGGAGTAAAAAATGTATATTTAGGTATATTAGATAGTAGATTAGCCTACATGTAGCATTATTCTCAATTAACATAAATGCAAAATAACCATTACATGTTTTGTAACATACAAGCACAAATAAATGCCATTGCTATAAATATTATTAATTATAATATAATAATAAATATCGCTCTGATTGTCATGAGAGAATAGTTTTGTCTATATTGAGACAGCAAAGTTAGTTATTTTAAGAAGACAGGTTATATAACCTTTATATAACATTTTATTTTTATCCTTCCTGTTTTTATAATTAGGATATCACTTTTATTTACCTATCTATTTATGTACGGATGACTGAGTATTTTCCATGTATTTTCCAAACACAGTGAGTCAGTGAGCCCTTTATATCCAGATTTGCATCAGACACAGTTGCACTTATTTGCAAGTTAAACTATCATCATTACATAAAGCAAACAAATACAACATTCATTTCACATTCTGCCTTTTAAATCTTCCTCTCTACACCCTCTCTCTTATAAACAAAAAACTTTGACCTGTCCTTTTATAATGATAATGATTATTACCGTATTACTATAGTCAATACTATAAATAGTAGCAGTAGTAGTGGAGGAGGACAAGTAGTAGTAGTTTTCTATTTTCTACACTTTTAATGTTTCCCTTTGACAACTTCCGGTATCTCTCTGATTCTACGTCACTTGACGCGGCTCTCAATGAGGTCTCCTCCCACTTTAACCCTTCAGTTTCTGGACACAATTGAGCAGCTTGTTCCCCCCTGATAGTGGAGACTGATGGAGCTGGAAAAGAAGCAGCAGCAGCTTAAGATCTGTCCTAAAATCTGTGTTATTTATTAATTATGGACGTCTGAAGGGTGCTGTTTCAAACCAATGAGAGCCATTATTATTATATTAATATAGGCTAAACACTTTATATTGCTGCTGTATTGTTTTAATGCATGTTATATCATCATCCCTCATCTTCCACCTCAGTCAACAATCACTCCACTACTACATAAGCTGCTGCAGAGGTCCAGACCCGGCCGTGACCCTGCAGCCGTTGGTTCACAGTCACACGCAACTGAGCCTGACAGTGTGTGTGTGTGTGTGTGTGTGTGAGTGAGCGGGGGTAAAAAGACAGAAAATGATTGTTCTAGGTTTTTAAAGCCATGATGGAGCTGAGCTGAGCCTCTTTGCATCCTGCAGCAGGGATCAGGAGCCTTTGAAGTGAGGAAGAGGATTTGAATTTCATCATCATGGTTGAGTCCACTGTGCTGCTGCTGCCGCCGCTCGTCTCATCCCCCTGTGGGTTTAACGTCTCATATATACTAATATATACACACTGCAGCTTCACCACTGCCACCACACAGCTGATTTACTGTATTGATCTGGACTGAATGTGCTCAATAATGATTTAAATGCATGACTGTGATCAATAACAAGTGTTTTACCGGCTGCATCCTCAATCTTTAGTGCACCAAACATGTGAATTTAAAGATAGTTTGTGAGGTAAAGCTTTTAAATTGTGTCTTATCTTATTTTATCTATGTATAAAAGAGCAAACAGAGGAGAGACGGACGCTGCTTTAGATTGGCAGATTGCTCAGAGGTCAAAGGGCGTCCAAGGCCAAAGCTCAGGGCTGCTCTTGTCAAAGGAGGTTTGACAGTAATGCTGAATTTTAACTACATAAATAATGGTTTCCTGCTGAAATAAAGAAAAAAAACACAGAAGCTTTAAGTTTCTTATTCTTTTTTTCTTCCTAGGTTCATTTTGCAAGACGCTTCTGGTTCAGGGTTGATGAAGCAAGAGTAGAGACATAATTTCCTCCTGAAGTTGCAGCAGCAGCAGTATGGAGATACATTAGTGTCTTTATTATTCAATCAAAAAAAAAAAGTTGATTTAAACAAAAAAGATATTTTAAATCAACTAATAACTCACTTCAATCAATAAAAACCTTTTCAATCAAAGAAAAAAAGAGTTCAAATGCATTTTTTTTTGCATTCAAACACTTTTTTTGGATTGAAGTGAAGTTTGTTTTGATTGAAAATATGTTTTTTTTGATTGAATAATAAAGACACTAATGTATCTCCATACAGCAGCAGCAGCAGCAGCAGCAGCAGCAGCAGCAGCAGCAGAGTGTATGGGAGAAAAAAACAAACTTTTAAGCTTTTAAAAAACATCAATACTACATTTCCCTGCAGCATGCATAATGAATGCAGGCTGAGGAATGGAGGAATGCTGACAGCAGCTTCTGCAGCAGCTGCTGAGGGATGAGCTGCAGCTCTGAAGGACGTCGCGCTCTGACACCGGCCCGGCTCGGCTCGGCTCGGCTCGGCCTCCTCTCCTCCTCTGTCATGGTCACGCTCTAATTGAATCAGATGTTGGTATGGTTGGTTTGTTTGTGTGTGTGTGTGTGACACTGTGGCAGCACCATGTGACCGGGGTCAGGCCTCCTGTCTGTCTGTCCGTCCCTGTTGTTGAGTAGCAGGAAGCTGAAGGCTCCCACTGCAGAGAGGGGGCAGTGAACACATCACGGTGTGTGTATGTGTGTGTTATCACATTATCTGTAACTGAGTGTCTGATAGGAAGAAAAAAAATGTGAACATGCCTGATTTGAATCAGAGATGATCTCTCCATCAACAGCAGCAACATGAGGACAGTTTGCAGTTTGACAGGAAGGAGCCGCCGCCCTCTGGTGGATGAATGTCGTCACTGCAGCAGCTCAAACAGCTACACACACACACACACACCTGTTACCTGTGTGTTAGAAAGACTTCCTGTCTGGTTAAAGAAGCTCAACCTCCTTGTGAACTTTTATCACATGATGCACGGAGAATAAATTATACTTCAACATCTGGAAGTCGGCCAACAGCTGGACTTAACGGGTCAGAAGTTTCTTTCTCTGTCTAAATGAGAAAAAAAAAAAAAAAACACATTTTAATTTAATTCCTATAATAACATCTGGACTTGTTCAATCAGCACAAACGCACACGTTCTGGTTTATTTCAGCACTTTTAATAATTACTCAGAGGCACAAATACAATTTACAGGTCTACCTCCTTCTACATGTGCGCCCACAAGTGACTTCCTGTTCCAGCCTGTGAGGCCTGCAAGCTGAGCCGGACGACAGCAGAAACACACACACACACACTTTGTATGTCTCTCTCTTTCTCACACACTCACACACATACACAAGTAGACACACACACATGCTCTGCTGGTCCTCTCTCACTTTGCAGAGGCTTTTATTTTATTTTTCCTTCCATGAATCCACCTACAACATCAGTTCTGAAAGAGAGATGTGATCGAAACAGGTTTGAATTTCTTCAGCCGAGCCTCAGTGACGACTTGAGGTAGATAACAATCTCCAGTCACCTCAAACATTAGAGCTGTGAAACACACACTGCTGACAATCCTATTATTTACCTCCAGAAAAAAACATGTCTCTTTTTTTCCTTTAAATTTATTTAACAACTTCTGTTTAAGGTTTTTTTTTTTTTAATGTAGTTTATGTTTCCTTTATGTAACAGCTACTGCTATTCAGCTCAGTAACCAAATTAAAAACAAGAAGAAACTCTGTTAACAAATCATCTTTCTTTCTTTTTTTTCTTCACCAATTTCAAACTTCTTTAAACTTCTACACAAATTTCGGTTTATTAACGCAGAATTACATATTTTCTTTTTCTTCCCGTGGCTAAAAATAAAAAAAAAACTGAACAAAGAAAAAACTGAAACAGTTTTGAACTTCATATAATGAGTGAGAATTAGTGAAACCATTCATGTTCGCTGCCCCGGTCGTTTTGCTCTGTCGTATTAATACTTTCAGTCCAGGGGTTTTCAGTCTTTTGTGTTTTTGTTTCTGAGGTTGGAACGAAACACACACACAAAAAAAAAAAAACACGACAACTTTTGCTGTCGCCGCTGCCATCGCACATACAACTCCTCCCTCCCTCCCCCACTCCCTCTGCCTCAGTCCACAGAAATCACACAAAAAAACAAAAAAAAATTAACACTTAAAGTAACAGGAGATCAGTTATAATGTAACAAACACTACAGAGACCAGAACTATATAGTTTAACAGGCATAAACATCGACAACTTAAACGAAACACAAAACAAAAACACAGATGCTGCATATTAACTGACGATCGATCGATCAGAAGTTCACGTTTCCCTGCGAGAGGAGAAAACATGATGCTCTGCTTTTTTTTCTTCTTTTTTTTTTTTACAAAATACTGCACAGCTAGTTCAGAAAAAAAAAAGAAACTGTGGAAGTACGCGTGGAGGAAGAGTCTGAACCCAGTTTTTCCTCTTTCTTTTGTTTTTCCTCCGTCTTTTCTTTCAGCCCACGGCGGGAAGGTTTTGAAATGCCCTGGAAACCACTTTTATTTTTTTATTTTTTCTGTTTCCTTGCAGATTTTGTGGATGAGTTATGGCAGAAGTAATGATGAGTTTCCTCAGGTTAAAGCTGCACTACGCTACAAGAAGCTCTGTGACGTCACCGTACCCCCACAGTTTCTTTTTTATTTATTCATTTATTATAGTCATTTTGGCACTTTTTCCACCTACACATGCTCGTTAACAGTTCGTCTGCTCAGTCTGGGACTCAAAGCCAAAACATTTTTTTTCTGTTTGGTAAAAATATCATTTAAAAAAACAAAGCAAACATTGAAAACATGAGCGTTGAACAGCGTGGAACTGTTTTTCTGTCGACCGGGTGACGAGTGCACGGCGATTTTTAAGTGCTGAACGATCGGGTAGTGCAAAGTCCACGGTGCTGCAGTTAAGTCACTATTAAGTTTTAATATTGGGGGTGAAACCATGTAAAAAGAAATTTAGAAATCAAGTCACATGTATCCGTTTGTGCTTTTGCATTTTTCTTTTTCTTTTTTAAAAACGTTTCCTTTAATTAAGATTTTGTGTGAAACAACGAGCCAATCCGTTCATCCACGCTGTCAAACAGCCCTTCACTTAAAAACTATATAGTCGTTCCCAACTGAGCACTACTACTTCAGACACCATAAATATACATGTGCATTTAATATGTCGTATTATAAAGCTCAAAGAGTGCTGACAGTATTAACTATGGCTATTCTCCCTATTAAAATAACAGCATTGCACAGAAGATCGTCATCAACATCCTTTTGGCTGCTGCTGCTGCTGCTTCGTTACGTCACGACGACCGCAGAGCGACGACACTACAGCGTGAGAGGAGACACGAGGCCGTCGGCCGTTTACGACCGAACCAACCAGGATGTTTTAGCAGCTTCTAAACTGACCCGATGCTCTGAACTGATATTTATGAAATGAAACGAAAAACAACAACGAGAACGAACGGTGACGCTGTGTCTGATTGTGAAACCTCAGTGTGTGCTGTCAGGACTGAGGATGTTGGTTGTCTTGAATCCAGTTTTATAATTTAGTATTTTAGTCGTCTCCCTCGGGTTCAGCCGTCGTCTCTGCACCAACGTGACGCAACATGATCGACTACGAGTTTCATACCAACAGCAACGTTCATCACTTCTTCTCTGCTTTATCTTTACACAGCGAGCGCCAGCAACTTGACACAACAACATCGACACAACAAGAGGGAAAGAAATGAAGATATAACAGAAAACAGAAAAAAAAACAACGTTTTCAGAGTTAAATGAAAAATATAAAGTGTCTCTATGCTCTATCTTCCATGTGCGGGGATTCTGTGGCCCGGCGTGGTCACACTCTCAAGTGGTCCCGCCCCTCCAACAGCTCCCCCCTCTCGCCCGGCCTTTCGTTTTTTTTTTTAATACAAAAAAAAAAAAACCCAGTTTGGTTTCTTCCCCCAAGAATGCCCGGTGACCGGTATCCATGGCAACAACAGCCCATGTGTGTGCAGCGTGGGGTGAGAAAGAGTTTTTTTTTCTAAATTTTGTGTTTTGTTATGTGTGTTGTTTTGTTTTTTCTTTTTCTTTTTTAAGAGTAGATGGTGATGACTTCACGGCCACCGCCTCGAACCAGGAGGACCCGGTTCAGACCCTCGAGGAGAACCTCCAGGAACTCCATGTCTGAGAGACGGAGGGTCAAGGAGCACACACAGCAACACAGCAACACACACACACAAGCACAAAAAAAAAAAAAACTGCACAAAGGAAAAAGAAAACGCACCTGAAACTTGTGTGGGTTTGAGTTTCACTTCACTGCTGCCCCACTGACATGAAAACCTTTCAAAATAAGAGCACGACCTTAAACCAAGAAATCCCATGAGCCTCCGTAGCGTACTGTAGCTCTGAGCAGCTTGCGGCTCTGCTCCGCCGTTCTAAAAATAGTTTGCACCGACAATTAAAGGTAACGAACCTACTGCTATGACTATAGGGATTATGGCAATGGGCCAATTTGTCAAAATGTTGAACTATCCCTTTAAAACATCATGCACCTGCTGAGATACGTGACAAAAAGGAATGAACAAACCATTCTCTGTGACATTTAACTGATCAATAATCTTCTGTTCTAAATTTCTCCTCTTATGCAAAATGTTCTAGACTCGTCCTGAGCTTTCAGACACGTCTCACAGTTTTCCTCACAGATCACGTGATGCAAATTAAACGAAAACAAACTCCATCCACCGAGGAAGGTCATGAAAACAGGTGCAATGTGATTTTATTTTTAACTTTTGCTTCAGGTATTTTATTTTAATCTTTATCTCACTCGCCCATTTAAACCTGAAGGTCTCGTCTCTATAAGGCCACACCTGAGACACCTACTAGCAGCTACTGTGTAAACCTATAGGAGGGGAAATTAACTAGGATACCACACACACACAGGAGAACACATCACGTTTGGTTAAGGATACAGTTCTCGTCCCCTCCTCTGTTCCTCGGGGGTCCGGGCATGTTGAGCAGAACCAGGTGAGCTCCCTGGGACTTGTTGACCACGATCTCGTTCAGCTTCACGGCCGTGTGCATCCGGCGAACGTTGGACTGGTTCCTGGTGCGACAGGAAGTTCACAGTGACAGTGAGAGGAGAGGACGACACTGGAGAAGAGATCATTAACCAAACTAAACTAGGACATGAGTTATATCAGCGATACAAAATATAATATATCAATATAATAATATTTATTTAATAATATTAGCTCCTTGAACAGACCACAACAGACCTTTGGGCCCGGTTCAGACCTGGTGAAGATCTGGTTTCGATTCACATGTGGCCAAAGTCAAATACACTTAAAGCGTCCACTATCATTGGACACACAGAAGTGATATGTGTGTTTTAATGTGTGTGTGTGTGTGTGTGTGTGTGTGTGTGTGTGTGTGTGTGTGTGTGTGTGTGTGTGTGTGTGTGGGATGAGATCAGATCGTTACGGGTCAGTCCTGAGACACCAGGTGTGAACGGACCTTTGACTCGTCACAGCAGAAGAAGCTCCTGTGCTGCGACGGGTCGGTGTTTGTATTAACAAAAGGCCTGTTGTGGTCTGTTACAACATCCTAAACCTTTATTTACACTATAAATTTACACACAATTCAATTTATCAATCAAGTTCAAGTTTCATTTTGAAAATACACGTTAGTCTCAAACACAAATAAATTAATAAATGCGTTGTTAATAAGCTGAAGCAAATGGAGGCAGCATTTAAACACAAATGGGACATGCAGTATCACATCCATTATGTCATTTAAAATTAGTTTAGTTTGTCACAGCCCAATTTATTCATTAGTCAAAAATCTTCTACTTTACTCTTAAATGCTGCCTCTTTATAACGACCTTCACATTAGATCATACAGTATTAAAGCACATTACATCGACTGCCACAAGCTGAATTATATAAAAAGGTAAAGCACAAAATTCTGCTTTCCACGTTCTGCAGAAGAAAAAGCAAATTTAACTTTGGCTTCAGGTCAAATCAACACATGTTTACATCTGCTCATCATCACTGTCACACAGGACGACCGAGGGAAAGCACAATTTTGCTCAAGCACACACACAATGAATGTCATAAAGCTCTTCAGTCACTGACACGGCGTTTGATGTTGCAACGGGAAGTTCATGCACATTATGACACACAGACAAAGACTCGGACAAATGCACGCACACTTACACTTACACGCACACACACGAGCTGGAGGAGGACACTGAACAAAGCTACAGTACAGTCACCACAGCAGCAGCAGCAGCAGCGGACACACACACACTCACACACACACACACACACATACAGACCGCCTAGGGCAAAGAGAATGCGACTTACAGACTCTCCCACTCTCTAGAAGGAGGAAAATGGGACAGAACAACAGAAACAGGCTTTAGATGCTTCTACGGCAGCGCTGTCCACCACACTGCATCATGCTTCCCGCTGTCCCACACACTTCTCCCTGTCCTGCTTTACCACCATGATGCAATAATTTGAAATATAAAACAGGGTATATACAGGAATCTTGAAGTTAATTTCAATACCTTTTTAAGACTTTTTCAAGACCTTCTCAATATTTTTCAATATCTCACCGCCACTTCAAGCTGTAACCATTTACATCAGTGACACTTTTTTCCGTTTTAGTTTGTGATAACGACTATAGACCACTATGATATAACAGAATTCAAAATAGGCTGGGATAATAAATCAAAAGCAAAGTTTATCAAGAAAAAAAAAAAAAAAAAAACATTGCTCCAAAACAACAATCTTCTTTTCTTTTTATGTACCGGTTCATCTTTGTTTTTTAATAAAATGAATAAATTCACACACTTTCACAATGTTTTTTAGGACTCAAACTCTTGGCTAATTCAGAAAAAATACCTTCAAAATTTAAGACTTTATAAAGTTGTGAAAAGACTTTTTAATACTTTTTAAGGGTCTTAGTTTTCCCAAAATTGATTAATCACCTTTTAATACTTTTCAAGACCCCGCGGATACCCTGTAAAACTTTATCGATGGGGGAGGGGGAGCCAATATGAATGGGAATGGAGCGGGACACCAAACTTCACCTCACCTCACACTGACAGTACGTCGGACAGTATGGGATGGAAGAGTGTTAGTGCACGTGTGGTCTCTCTAGGCCATGCACTAAGACTGAAATGGCTTGAGAGTGTGTACACACACATGCGCACACGCACGCACCAAATGCAGCCTGAATGCACACGCCATGCGCGCACACACATATAAACACAACGTCGTCCCATTTCAGCCTGTCAGGCTCATCGCTACGACTACGACACCACACAGCACCATCGTCATGCTGCTGTCCCCCTGCACTGAGGCCTTTTCACCATCCTCAAGTGTCGTCACCACCGAGCTCTTTAAACCTCACAACGTTTTACTCCTCATTATGACAGAGTATTAGGGCCACATTTAGAAAAAAGTTTTTCACAGACTTCTAGAATAAAGTCATAATTTTACGAGTAAAAAGTCACGATTTTACGATAAAAAGTCATAATATTACGGAGATAAAGTCATAATCTTAGGAGAAAAAAGTCACAATTTTACGAGAAAAGTCATAATTTAACTTGAATAAAGTCTCAATTTTACAAGAATAAAGTCATAATATTACTTACGAGACAAAAAAACCACATAATTTTACAAAAAAGTCATAATTTTACAAGACAAAAAGTCATAATTTTACAAGAAAAAGACATAATTTTACAAGTAAAAAAGTCATAATATTACGAGACAAAAAAGTCTTAATATTTTGAGAAAAAGTCATAATTTTACAAGAATAAAGTCATAATTTTACTAGAATAAACTCATAATATTTTAATCTATTCCGCAGAAAGAACCAGAACAGAACTAGAACAGCCTACTGTATCCACTTACAGGTACAAATACAACCTTTTTCTTGTAAAATTGCTACTTTGTTCTCTTAAAATTATGACTTTTTTTCCTCTTGTAGAGATTAAGTTATGACTTTTTTCTTGAAAAATTATGGGGTTTTTTCTAGTAAAACTATGACTTTATTCACAAAGTCTGTGAAAAAAATGTTTTCTCAATGTGGTCCTAATACTCCGCTGTACCTCTTAGATTTTTATAGTTCAAATGGTGCAAACGTCTCACGAGGCACATGCAGTGTTATCTTCACAGTTGTGTTCAGTGTGTTAAGTTTCACATCTACAGGACAAATCTTTCCCTCTCACTTCTTTTTTTGTTATAAATACACAGATATTGTTTTTTTTATTTTTTAAATCTTGTTCTGAGTTAAATACAAATAAAAAACTCACGGTTTCATGTTGAACAGGTCGCGCACAGCCACGTTGGCGTTGCACTCCCGGTTGCGGTTGCGCTCTGTGAACAGCTTATCCTTGGTCCAGGTCATGTGGACCCGGTCGGGCCCGGTGTCGGCCTTGTCGTTTATCGTGGCGTGAGACGCTGTGTTCCTGTCGTGGATGAGCTGGGCCTGGGGAGGGAGGAGAAAATCAGCCACTGATCTTTGGATATGAGGGTGTAGAGGAAAGAAACGGTAAAAAAAAAAAAAAAAAAAAGAAAGAAAGAAACAGAAAGGAAGAAAGAATGGGAGGAAAACTGGGGAAGAATAAGGAAACAAAGATGAAGAAATGATGGGAATCCAACAACCTTTCTTCTATAAGTGGGACAAAAACCATGCTAGAGAATAATGGAGACAATACAAACCTGGTCAACACTCACATGATGGACAATAAAAGGATAAATCTACCTCAGACATCACAAGACAGTCTATCAATGGACAGCCACATACACATGATTTATATTTTAGGTTTCAACACATTTGTTCACTTCTGTTCCCTGAGCACAAAGTCCTCAGTTATAAAACCAGAATAAATTATAGGTTTATTGTCACCTGTCATCATAAAGGTAACAGATAACTGCCTCTTTATTTACTTAATGCCTGTTCATGTGTCGTAAAAACAAACATCAGCTTCCCGATTAAAACATTTGATTGTCAAATTCTCCACATTGTTGGTAAATAGGTGTAGATGAGAGACTGTGTGTGTTAAGTAGCATGCACATTGTTGAGATGTTTCTCTGCTTGTTGTGTTTGGAGAACATTAGCTGTGACTGTTTGTGGTGTGTTAACGGTATGAGTGAGTGGCAGGCGGGTGGGGGGAGATGAACATAATGATGAATGAATAGGGTTGAAATCATGGTTGAGCTTAAATGAAAAAAGAGAAGACAGTATTGTCAGGTCCTAATTAAGAGTATGAACCAGTCCTTTCTATAAAATCGTGAAAGTCAAGACTGCGATGGTCGTTAAAACAGCTGTTGGAGGAAATGGCGTTGCTGTGTTCATCCTCTCATACTCATACTAAGCTCCACGCTGCAGAGAATACTGTCCACTCTTGTTATTTAGGGAAGTGGGGGGTGGGTGGGGGTGTCATGAAGGCAATGGGAGTGTTTTTACTACAGGGTGTAAACGGGCTGATGTTCACAAAGCGGCTCTCTGTGACTACGCTGGACTGGTGGTGGTTTTAAAAAAGTCAGATGCACGAGGATGGATGTTTCTGCTTTTCCTTTCTTCTCTTCTCATAAGGTCGTTCAGCAGTGACCTTAAGAAAGAGACTAACGGCACTTTTCAAAACTACAAACACTGGCTTGTAGTTCTGTGCTTCAACACTGATGCATAACTAACTCTATCTCTAATCTTCGTACCCAGGACTGGTGTCAGTAAACTGTATGGACATGATATATTAACCATTAGGTGAGTGGTTTGGATATTTTTTTCTTTACAGAGAAGATTTGTTAACAAAGTTTTCCCAGAATGAGAAAATTCTGTGATATAAATTTACTGAGAACTGAGCTGAAGTTTTTAAAATTAACAACAAACAAGAACTTTTTCTTCATAATCATAAAACACTACTGATTATTGATTACAGCTCTGACTCTCTGGGTAAAAACTTCACTGTATAATTCAGTGACTGTGTCCACATTTCCTGTGACACCACTAGTTTTCCACCATGACAGATTTACTATTCCTCCATCCATTATTCCCATCTGTGTAAGTTATTACACTGCACATTGCATCTCAGTCTGATGTCCACAATAAAACATACTGAGAAACCTGACACTGACAACTTGCACATCTGTTTTTTTTAACATCTGGCAGTACAATAAGAAGAGATTCTCTCCAGTCCAGATTTTTCAGGTACAGAGTAGACGACAGCTGTAGCCAAAGATCCAGCTTTGTGAAGATGGGCCGGTGGCGTCTAACAATGAGGGACAGTGGGTTTGACAAAATGGGCTGCTACCTCGTCCTCCTGAGTGTCCTCCAGCGGAGAGGACTCCCGGCTGAAGCTCGAGCTCTCAGCAGCGCCCTGGTTCTTCCTCCGGATTGAACTACGCGACTCGTCAGTGATACTCTGAATCTGAGCGGCGCGGCGCGGCCCAGAGAGGCGGTGGCAGATGAACAGGGAGAGGGGCCCATTGTCATATCACGCAGCAGTCGGCCAGATTTAGCCAAGATACTCTTGTTTTGTTTAAATATATAGTCTGATATTTATGGAAACTACCTAAATATTTTTTCATGCACAGTGAAATATGTCTTAAATCTAGCCGTATTGTAAATTGTCATCACTGTGCAACACTGATGCAAAGATGCAAACATCTTTCAGTTCAAATAAATTCATCAGATGTTTATTTAATCATCTCATTTGAGACAAAAGCATAAAAAAATCAATCACCCACTTGTGTGGAACTGGAATCGGGCACACAGGGCTGCGAGTGCAGAGCTGTGTTCAGCTGGGTAACGTGTGTTTTACCTCTCTCTCCCTCTCGGTCCTGGACAGCTGCATCTGTTTGAGCATCTGGGACCTCTGCTCCATCACCAGCGTCTTCTCATAGGTGAAGGCTGAGATGTCGTTATCATGCTGCAGAGACAGGAACAGAGAAAACACAGTCAGTCACTGCATAGGTCAATTAAATCAAAAGCTAAATGCAGGAAGTTCATTATATGAATCATTCTGTTCCTGACATTGTTTTATCTCCAGCTGTAGAAGAAAATAATAGGATAAACTGAAGCTACTGTAGCCTGACAAGCCGGACTATATCATTAAAATGTCTAGTGTGGCAACGACCGGTAGACCTCGGCTCAATCCAGGGGGCGGGATGAAGGCTGTCTTTCAAACTGCCTCTGCACGCAATGGGCTCTTTGCACAGTTCGACTACTTCCTGGACTTAATGCTGCTCCTTTGTTTCCTGTTTTACGGTACATTATTGGACAACCTGATTAATCCAGGTGTGTCTGACCATTGTGACTACTCAGACACACCTGGATTAATCAGGTTGTCCAATAATGTAAGACAGGAAATGAAGGAGCAGCACTAAGTCCAGGAAGTATTGGAGTTGTGCAAAGAGCCCATAGGGTAGCGCTACGACTAATCAGAGCAAAGAGCAGGATGACGTTAGCCTGACAAGCCAATTACAAGCCAATTAAAATGTGTGTCATCTCTAAACAGATAGAGCGCTGTGATTGGTGAACACAAATGGTGTTCGAGACTCAAAAAGTTCCTATGGCTCGTTTCTAGACCCACCTACGGAGCAAATATGTTTGCTGCCGCTAGGGTGCAGCTAGATTTCTAGGCTAAAGCTACTGGTGACATCTCTTAGAGTCTCACCATCTCCACCACTTCCACTTCAGCATCCAGTCGTAGGTGGTAAAGGAACATCTGGAGATCTTTCTTCATCTGGATGCTGTTGTCGTCCATCTGGGCCACAGTGAAGATGCGCATCTTGCATTTCCTCCACACCTAGAAAGAGGACAGATAGTTGTTATGGAGGCAGAGGAGATGGAACAACAACACAGTGGACGGATTCATTTATAAATACGACCCAGACAGAGAGACCGAGAGACCTTGTGCTGTCGCAGCAGGAAGGGCAGCAGCATCAGCAGCCCTCCGTCGTGGACCACCCACCACACGTCGATGGTGCCCTCCCCGAGCCGGTCCTGGTTGGTGGGGAAACTGTCCACGTTCTTTGCTACGAGTAAAGCCTGATGGGCGGCCGTGGTCTCCCGCACCGTCTCTGTTGAGTTAGAGAGAGAGAGAGAGAGAGTCAATGAGACACTGCCTGTTAATCCCTATGTGTTGTCCATCAGACATTAAAGCAGAAGTAATGTTTGTGTTAATATAAGTCTTAAATAGTTTTATCTTCCGACGGCAATAACTTCTATAGAGTGTTTGGTCTGAAACACGGGTCTGTCAGTCACTCTGCTCTGCTGTAAGCCGAGGAGAAAACTTTCCTTGTATCCTACAACCTTTATCCAATGAGGAGAGAGAACGGCATAAAGGGGCGGTGCTCTCTGTGTGTGCAGCCAAGGGATGCGCGTGAATGTGGTGACGTAGGGACAAGGGCGGGGACTGTTAACTCCATCGGCTGACAAGAAGTTAGCCAAAACGACTGGATCGCTTACTTCTGCTTTATTTCACTGCGATCAGTGGAGTGACTCCATCATAACATGTGCAAATGTGAAATATGATATTTATTATCATAACTTCCGCTGCGTTCATAGATCAATAGCTTCCATTGATTTTCCACTCTGTTTCTATACTTGTTATATTACAGGATCTATTATACACTCTGTCCGAACTGTCTCTACCTATGAAATTCTTCCATGACTGCGGGTCGTTAGATTGCCTCCAGGTCCCGGGCCAGGCCATCAGGACTGAATTGTGCTTCATGCCTCCGAGGCCTGCAGACTGGATGAGGTGGGACATCCCGTCTCTTTGGTTTGAAGACACCACGACGTGACAGAAACCCTTGGTCTTCTCTGCCGACATGGAGGCCTTGATGTTCTGGAGGGGAGGAGGGAGAAGGAAACTGACCAACAACATCACTGACCCAACTGAGTTATTATAATAAACACTGATCCTTTGGATATTCCTCAAAAATTAAGACTCGTAATGCTCGTCGTTAATTCATACTGATGGATCTGAACAATCCCTGTGTGAATACAGCAGTCTGTATAATCTGGATCTCAGTCTCTGCACATGATTACTTTCGTAGAAAAAATAATCCACTGATTAAAAATGCTTTTGAGGACACAGATGAATGAGGCTGCCAAAAAAAAAAAAAAAAAATGATGAGTTGCTCAATTTGGTCAGTAGGTGGCAGAGTTCACCAACAGTGTGTGACTGCCCAATAATGTTGACTAAAACACTACTACAGAGTCTTTTATGAAGCAAAGTCAACATTTGAATTTGCGGACGGGGTGACCCCTTGGAACAGGTTCTGGGATTACATAAAGGTAAATAATAACCCTCAGTAGGGTACAGGACTGGTTTTCTTGTTTTGTTAGACTTCCCCCAGGGGGATCTGGTGTGTACCCCAGCAACATGTCATTATGATGTGCGTGTGTGTACAGATATGATATGTTTAGTTGATATTATTTTGTACTCACTATCTTTTGCAATTCCTGCCCCTTGAGGGACAAAAATGTGTCTGTAACCGTTAACTCTTAATAATGACTACCTGTTCTTGTATGGAGAAACATAACTAGTTTTGCTATGTACCAAGCCTTGGAAAGTTCAATAAAAACTTGAATTCAAAAAAAAAAAAACATTTGAATTTGCATTTTTTTTCTATGAATAAATGCATTTGCATGTTTGTGTGTGAACTTCCACTGCACCTGCTCCGCTCTCTTGGACTCTGTGTCCTTGGTGAGATATGTTCCCTCTAAAACATTTCCCACTATCGTCAGGCCCTTTCCTGCCTTCAGCTGAGTGGTTAACGACAGCAGACGAGGATGTTTCACTCCCTGATCCGAGTCCAGGTTCAGGAGCACCAACACCTGAGGCCTGGACGGACACATCAAGAAGAAGAAAGACAGAAGAAAGAGAAACAATGTCAGATTTATTTTCTCTGTAAAGGAGCAAAGTATTATTGGATCTCACACACAAAACAAATGTTTATTTACACATGAGACCAGTGGTGTTATAAAGTGCAGCTTGACAAAAGAAGAGGAGGTTTTTTGGACATGACAGTGAGTGAGTGAGGTCAGTCAGCGAGGGCCTCTGTATAGATTCTGACAGATTAGGAAAAGGACCGAGAGATTAATCCAATTCTCCCTCTGCGTCTATTCCTGTCTCTTGTTAGTCCACCTCGGCTGTGACAGGTGGCCTCGTGTCAGCTGTGAACACACACACACACACACACACACAATACTGTACCTCCAGTTTTTGGTGTGTGGTGGAGCCTCCTCAAGGCGGATGAGGGCGTAGCGGGCTGCGTTCAGGGACAGACCACGGATGCCATCGCCCCACTCCTTCTCTGCCCTGAAGCAAACAGATGATTGACAGTGAAATAAATGAGAAGGACACAATGAGGACACACACAGAGTGACATAAAAACAATGACTTTTATATTGTCTTCATACAGTATCGTCGACATCAGGATGATCCGGAAAATGATACTGTTTGTTTTCATTCTCCATTCTTGAAGACTTCTGAATCAAAGAAAATAATGTGTAAGGGATTCTTACCCCCTGTATTCGATGTATTTGTAGATGCACCCAGCGATTGCCATGGCAACAATGGCATAGTACCAGGAGGAGATGAACATCAGGGCAAGGCACAAACTCATTCCCAGGAAGGACAGAGCCCTGGAAAAAAAAAACAATATTCATGAACTTTATACCCGTCCCATGTTTCAGGTTGTCCACATTCCTTTAAAGTGTTTGTGTTTAATGTGTCACCCACCAGTGGTAGTATTTGAAGCGTGGTCTCCAGTTGGGTGTTCGCAGCAGGGTCTGAACAGCACAGGCCAGGTTCACAAACAGGTAGCACATGAGGAAGAACCTGTGGGAGGGAGATGATGGTAGGTAAGCCAAAATAAACTGACTCGCGTCTTTGTCTAAATCTCCTTGTTATGACCCGCTTTAGGTGGTTTTAAGAAGTGTAATTCCCCAGGGGATCATAGTATTTATCTGGTAATCTGATTTTATGGAATGAAAACATGCTATATTATTATTATTACTAGGGAGACCGGTACTGACATGGAGAGAATAGGAGCCACGGCGTCCAGGGAGGCGATGAGGATGCCGATCTCACAGATCGCTCCAGTCAGCAGCAGAGCCCAGGTCGGTTCTCCATTAGCCTTTCCGTGACCAAACACCTAACACACACACACACACAGTGAAGAGTGAGAATTAAAGATGATTATGTAAAGATGAAGGTTCCTTTGACAGTATCTGAGCTGAATGTGAGTCTAACCTGTAGGAAAGGTACGATGCCGTCTCGTGCGATGGCCTGCAGGAGGCGCGGCGCACCGGTCAAACTCTGCAGCCCCGCCCCGCAGCACGAGAAGAACGAGCCAATCACAATGACCCAGGGCGACGGCCACGACAACGTGCCTATGACGAGGTTCCCTTTCACCGAGTCGCCAAATCTGCAAAACAAAAACGACCATACTCGTTAACTTGACCATCATACTGTTGTGTACATATGTTCATACTGTAGTTAGATTATAGACCTGATTAAATGTTTCTTTATCCTATGTTAATGAATCCCAAAGTACTGGGTGTGTATAAAAAGCATTACATCACTCCATCGAGCCATTGAGCTTCATTGTTGTCCATAAACTTTAAAAATACATCTGTGTGTTGCTGGGTGTCAAGTTCCTTCCTTACAATGAACACACACACACACACACACACACACGTTGTGGTTTATTTTGACTGCCAAACATCTATGTCCTGTTGCCATGAATATAAACAGTAGAACCAAATATAACTTAATCCAACAGCAGCAAATAGACTCTAACAAACTCAACGTTTATTCCTGTTTGACTGTTTGGTAAAAGCTAGTTTTATTATAGCATTTTGGCATTTTATAAGAGGATGTGCACACAGCGTTGTGCTAATGTTCATATTCCCCTCCAGTGGGGCCACTCTTCTCTGAAACTCTTACTTGTCTCGAAGCAGAACGCCCTCGATGCTGGCGCCGAACAGAACCACACAGGTGACGTCTGGGAGACACCGGTTAGGGAAGTAAACTTGAGAAGCTTTAAAAACACAATATTAAAACTTTACCTATTGTTTTTTTCTTGGTCAACCTGATATGTCCTATTTCTGTTGATTTATTTTATTCTTTATTTTGATTTGTCCCATTATTTCATGTATCTGTTCTGTATGTTCTGTAATAAATGTGTTTGTATTATAAATGGCAATAAAAAGACATTGAAAAAAAAAAAACAATACCACTCAACTACCACAAACTTACAGGTGGTATCCATTGTAATAATGTGTTCACTGTGATTGTGATCTTTAAACAAAGCAGGGAAGGATCTATATCAGCCACTTACAGTAAGTAATGCTTACAATTTGACTTTATACTAATATATTTTGTAAAAGTAAACTATCATTTTTTTTAAATCAACAGCTCTATGTAGTCATTTCATTGTAGCAGAGCCACATTAAAGGCTTAAGGATACAGATGAAAGAGGTGGTAGCGATAGCCAGGATGGTCCCGATGGGGATGGACTTCTGGGCATCTCTCAGGTCACCTGACCGGTTTGAACCAGCCATGATACCTGGAAGAGGTTGGTCACACACAGTTGGATAATGAATAAATAATCATAGAAGTAAAACACAAGTTGACAGAGTAACCAGAGTGGGTCATTTATCAGGCTCACCGGTGACAGAGGGGAAGTAGATGCCGACCAGCAGTGTGAAGAAGGTGGTGATGTCGTTGACCACGTAGGGCAGGTAGATGTCCTGGGCGGGGTCACTCGTCCCAACAGATGACAACCTGTCGTTTTCCACCAACATGTGCAGAGGGCCGTACACTGACCACATGTTCTCTACAGGAGAGACAGGAACACAGTAATTAGCAGCGTTATCAAACAGTTTTTTTTATTCATCCCAACTGGCAATATCATGAACTGTCTTTAAATGGACTGACAGATCAAGAGATACAAACTCAGCGTATTAGTTAAAGGGGATAAGATGGCTGTAGATTTGGAGACACCACTGTTGTGAAACACTATCAGGCCAAATCAGAGTATTAGAGCAAGGAGAAATAAAAACACGCTGCTGTTACTGAAGCGAAATAGACATAATTTAACACATAATACAATTTAATACATTTATAAACACACAAATTGTTGTGGTAGATCAAAAGCAGCATGAGGAAAATATGTAAAATCAGTTTTATGACTTGAATAACAGCCAGGCTGCTTTGATGTAGTAATCAATTAGTCCAGTGCATTAGAGCTAAGTGATACAGCAAGTGAATGGCTGGTGCTGCTGCTGGTGCTGGTGCTGGTTGTTATTAAAACCATACAAGAAGGGGAATGTGTGCAGCTGATGTAATCTGTCCAGAGGTTTCCAAACAAACATAAAATAAATTCTCCTCCTTAACTGATTAAGAAGGGGAAGGAATATATTTCTGTGAAAGGCAATAAAAAATATGGTTAAGGAGGAGTGATTTAAGGAGGACTGGAGAGGAGCTAAAGAAAATAAAGGCAGAAGGCAGAAGTGATATGAACATATATCATCACTTCGTAGCTGCAGACAAAGACCCCGGTAACCTCAATAGAAATATGACAGGAATGCATTTGCATAGGCCAACAGTTACATAACAGGGGGAATGACCTGTCTGTCTGCGCTGTGTTTAATAAAATATCGCAGTCTGTCTTCAGCTGTGTAAATTTCTACTAAGAGGTTAGTGTTTCACAAATGCCTGAGCATGCTGGCTGCAAGGGATTAACAGAAACAAAAGTAGATTCTGGATGATTTTTTGGATGAAATTAAACATGCGCTCCAACCTGAGATGACTCCGCTGGTCAGCCCAGGGATGCCCTGCACCAGAGTAGCGTTGTTGTTGACAAAGAACTCGTTGCAGGTGGCGTTGAGCTCAGGACCGTCACAGAACAGCGCCCACAGCTTGGTCGTGACGGTCACGTTGTCCACGATGTCCGTCTTCAGACACTTGTCGAAGCCGTGGTTCTGCAGAGTGCGATTTCCCAACATGCAAACGCTGTGTGGAGGAAAGAAGGATACGAGTTAGACATCTGCAAATGAGACACTATTTTTAAAATATGGCAACTGCTATTTAATGAAGCTAAAAACTGTGACTGTCAATGTAAATCTACGATAGGTATTCTAGCACACTCCTTCTGGGCATGTAGTAAAGTTCATTCACATTGGAAGTGTATTTTTCAGTGTTTTTCTGAGGCTCTTGGTAATAATCTGGTACCCAACCCTTTGGTGGTCATCCTGAGGGCCACAATTGTCCTTTCTTCCATCAATAAATATAAAAGAAGATCTATCATCATCTGTAATGTAATGCTGCGTATGTTTTATCAGTCTGTCATTGCAAGTGTTACATTCTTTGCTATTGTCTGCTGGGGTAACAACATCAAGGTCAGGGACAGGAACAGACTAGACAGGCTCATCAAAAAATGTAGCTCTGTGATGGGGGAGGAAGCGGAGCTGGTAGAGGCTGTGGTTAAGTGGAGGATGGGGTGTAAGTTGAAGACCATCCTGGGTGACCCCCAACACCCTCTACACAAAACCCTCTCAGGTCAGAGGAACAGCCGCAGTAAAAGGCTCATCTCACTGACCTGCAGAACTGAAAGATCTAAGAGGTAATTTGTTCCTGCTGCAATCGTTTTATATAACACTTGTTAAAATGTTTTTTGTGTTCATATTTTTTGTGTCATTGTTGTGTGAGCTACTTGACTAACTTGAATTTCCCTGCTTGGGATGAATAAAGTATTCTCTATCTATCTCTATCTATCTATCTATTTAATTTGGGATGGTGATGTGTGATATGTGTGGAAAATGGACTCTGTAATCCAAGATGTGCTGTGTTCTGTTATGTGTTATTTTTTCTTTCCCTCTCTTTTTCTTTAATTTTTCTCTTGAAAATCAATAAACATACAGTAAGTACATATTTCTAGACAAAAAGAAAAACTGTCACTGTAGCTCAACGAGGGGAAAGGACACTGTAAACCGGACTCACGGGAAATCTGGTGGCTCAAAGATGGTCTTGATGACTCCAGCGTAGATGGCGAGGATGGACAGGATGACACAGGCCAGGAAGACTAAAGCTAGCTTGTTGACATATTTCACCCCTACAAAGACGACCACAGACATCAGCGCGAGGCAGCACGTGCCATAAACTCGCATGTTATTCAGCAGGGCATCCACCTCGTCCTCCTTTTTCTCGGCCACAAAGATGGCCGCTTTAGGCACAATGTAAGTCTGCAAAAAACAAACAAACATTACTTCGTCTTTTTAAATGGAGGTTAAAAACATTTCTCTTTTCATGTGCTTATGGATGAGCATTTTTAAAGAACTTTAAATCTTAATCTTGGATTTTCACTGTAAATTCTCTAATAAATACAAATCAATATTTCATGCTACTCATATTTTATGCTCTATATTTCTCTCTCTCTTTCCTGTACTTTCTTTTATTCTTTTTTCTTGCTTTTCATTGTATGTTTAATGTTTCCAATTTTAACTATTTGGGGTTTTATTTACATTTTTTAAAATGTTTTTTATGCTTTTTTCCCCATTTTGAATTCTTACTTCTTACTTGGTAAAATGCGCTACATAAATAAAGCTGCCTTGCCTTGCCTTGCACAATGTGAGTCTGGGTAAGTAGCATGAACTCAGGTGGATGAATTGTTAATAGAGGTTTGTTGATAAACCACCAGGTACAAGCACCTACCAGCAGAATCTCTATAGTACCCAGGATGTACATGGAACCAGCAAACGTTGTCCCCAGGTAGAAACAGAGGCCGACGGCTCCACCAAACTCTGGACCAAGAGATCTGGAAATCATGTAGTAGGAGCCTCCAGCTGTGGAGAAGAAAAACAAAACACAGCAGGGATGGTTTTTTATGAGGAAGAGGATGTTGTAATTAATTGAGAAGGAAGAAAGAGTTGGATTTTATGTTCAAATATTTAAAGCTGGGAAATAGTAAAACTCCATCTGAAGCTTGTGAACACCAGCTTGTGAAATATATTAAAACAACAAACAAAAAAAGAGTTTGTTAAACTGTATGTTTTAGCACCAAAGCGTCATACCTGGCACCACACCATTGGTAGCGATTGCACTCATGGATATGGCCGTCAGCATGGTCTGTGGGGAGAGGAAGGGAAGAAAAACATCAAAGCTTTATTGATAGATTCATCAATATTTCTTTAAACGTATTGCGACAAGGTTATCTGCGATGTCATTATTGCCCAGAAGTAATGTCCTCGTGTGGAAGAGTGAAGATCAGAGGTGAATTGATAATTAACACAAAGCTCCTTGCCCACCTCATAATTATTTCCTTCCATGAACTTTGGAGATTTTCCCCAACAATAGGATCTTTGAAGAGGTCAATCTGGCGCTGAGCCTGTTAAAATACTTCTTAGGGGCTAATGCTCTACTAAATCTTGCGGATTGGTAATGGATACAAGCCATTCTGTGAAATCAGTCATTGTGGAGGATATTTACATCAGCCTGTTACCTAACAGTGCTTCCGGATGAGAGAGAGAGAGAGAGAGAGAGAAAGGACAGAGCAGAGGAGAATGGAGATAAGAAGAACAAAGAAAAGAAATGCATAAAAGTTAAGAGATGAAACAAAGAGAGGAGGGGGGGGGGTAGCGTGAAGGTGAAAAGGCAGGGGACAGGAAGAGGACAAAGGAAAGAGGAGAAAGTGTAATAAGGACAAGGACACGGCCAAGATAAACCTTGTGTGCTCTTTGCTGGGCGTCGGGTTTAAAGTGGCAGACGAGCTGGAGTAAAGCCAATTAAACTGACAGATTTACCTCCCACTTCCACTGAAGCCCTAAGCAGCTACTGTAGCTGGACCTGACCGTAAATTAATCAAAGTATTTACAGTAAAACACAGCACTGGCTGTTACACCCTCACTAGGGAAACGTGAAAAAGTTAACTCACAGTTCCCATAATTCATTTGAACTCAATTCCTTTTGTTTTGTTTTGTTTTACAGCCACCTGAAAAGTGTAGGACATTTATTTAACGCTGAAGAAAGCCAAGAGCTGAAACACGTCCGTTCTGAAATTAATAGTGATTTGTGAGTGCTGACACTTCGATTCTTTCCATTTTAGGAAATTGATTTGCAATGGGACTTGAGACAAACTCAACCAGAAGAACAAAATGTTGATTTTCTTAAACGTCAAGGTCACACAAGAACTTTTCTACCCTGAGTGTTGAAATTAAACTTCATGTATTACCATTAGAGCTTTCACACTAATCATAATGAAGGGGAGGAACTGATTGATTAGTTTTTAATCGTGTCCATCCACTCGATGTCGGTGGAGAGCTGCAGCCAATCCCAAATAATAATAGAATAATAAAATAGATTTACATAAAAGTAAAAACAAACACTCACACCAGCGTTACACTATGTTTTACTCTTCTTGCTGCAGGGCAACAGGGCAAACCACTGGACCACTGTGTCACCCTTTACTCTCTACTGCAGCTTTCAATGTGTAAAACAGCGAATGAATGAAGATAAATTATCGAATGACCATAAGAGCACACAACAGAAAAGATTAAACACAGCCAGCTGTTAGGGGACACAGCAGAGTAATAAACCATTACTGCTCTGAACTGAAGTTCAATGAAATTCCCATTAGGTTATTTTTAGATATTTCTGGTGGTGTTGGACCCACGGCATAAAATGTGACCTAAAAGCAGGTGGCTGACGTGGAACCATCAGTACAAAGTCAGATGGGGTCTAAGCGGTGAAAATGACCATTAATCTGTTTGACTAAGCTTCGCTCTCTTATTATGTAACAGCAGTGATGCCATGGCAGGGGAGGGGGGGTAAACCTGCTAACGCATTTTAGCTAGATTGTAATATATGAAATGGGGCGGCAATCTTACAAGGCAACGATTCATAAAACTAAGAAATCTGATATTAATTCATAACATTACTATTTCCTTCTGATCAAATTTAAAATCTGGTATTTCTGACAAATAAAAACACAAATGAATGTCTAGGAATCATAGAGTCTATTGTATTTCTCAGTTCTTGATGTATAAATTCATTTTTCTTGCACGGTTTGGTGTCACTGTCACTTTTTCAGTCTAGTGAAACTAGTTGTGTTACGTCCTTAGAGCATTTCATTATGAAGCAGAGAGCATTCATCTGAGAGGTTTTGTTTTGTACTTTCCCTGATTAAACTTTAGTAATCCATTGTCTGCCCTGGGATTGGCAAATATAGCCACTGTGTGAGTGTGGCACGTCGCTACATTTCTGACACTTTGCAGATGGACGGATTAGACGTCAGGCCGCCAGGTGCCATTAAAAAGTTAGAGGAGTGTATGGGAAATGGAGAGGAGACACAGTGGCTAAATATAGGAGGGATCTGTGGCCACAGACAATTCACCAGTCATTCTGGTGACTCTGCTGTCAATCCAGCAGTTGCATCAGTCCGCCATTAAAGGTTGAAACCGCTTCTGCCCCCAGTGTCAGCAAAAAACACTCTTGTGTGCTAATGTATTCATATTAATGCACTAAAGAGCTTGGTATGTACATTAAGTTCACTCTTACATAATCTTTGTCACTCTGACTCTAAAATCCCCTCATAAAGCATAAATAATATCCACAGCAAGAGTCCTGTTTGTATCCTGTTTGTATCCCGAGTACTCACACAGGAGCAGCACAAGCCGACAATAGCCAGGGACTCCAAGATGCCGGCTGTGCCGACAATCCACGTAAGGCGGAGAAACAGGATGACCCCCAGGATATTCTGGAGGCAGGGGAGGTAGACGCCCATGAAGGTCCCCATCTGTGGGCTCTATAGAGGATGAAATGGGAAAGAAAAGACGATTAGAATATGTTTATACACAGTTGTATCTATGTCAGCCCAACACAATGTGAAGCCACATAGCAGTTACTGTATGTCAAATACAATTTAGATACAGCATCATTTATTAATTGGCTCTATAGACATCACTCTGTCTTCTTGAGAAATGTCTTGCCTAAGGCACAATCTGATTGGTTTTATGTCAAGAGTAGCAGCCTATCAACACCGGGGGGGCTACTGTACACACGATCAATGTGCATTAGTGAGTATTAGGAGATCCAGTGAGTGTGCAGAGCTGATATTGGTGAAAATCATCATCTTTAACATCCAAAATCTTATGAACAAGACTATTTGTTGTTCCAAAACACACTGAGCAGGACAGAGAAGCCATCAAACCAGCTACTGTGCAATTAACCTTGATCATGTTGGAGGATGGAGTGTGTGGTGCTGTCGAGGTGTTTCGCATTAGTGTCTGTTATTTACCTTAAGTCCAGTGATACAAATTGGTTTCCAAAACAATAGAAACACCTGAACAGCTTAGAAAATGTGCATAAACTTGGTGCAGCATTATGAGAATTGGCTCGGAAAGAAACACATCAGTCAACCTCTAGGTTCAGTCTTGGACAGTGTTGCTGATTCTTCCAGTGCTTAATAAAAAGGACAGAAAAGCTGTGGTTCAGTCCATCAAAATCTAGTCCTAACCCCTCTTCAATCATAATGACACAAAAGAAAATGCTAAATTTCCAAAGCAAAAGTTGCTGCCATTAAAAATGTGAGGAGCGTAATGTGAGCTAGCGTAAGAAACGTATGTAAGACTTACATCTCAGTGACAGAGGCATCATTCATATAAACCACTTTATACTATCCAATGACCAGTAACACAAGTTGTTGAAAATCCTTCAATCCTTCCACACTAGTTTCGCAACAGCTTATATAAAAAAAACCCAGGCAAAGAGGAATATATTAAGCTTTTCTATGAGAGAACAAAAAAACCCCCAACAACATCAAATCGATCACCTCAGATTGACAAGCAGCTACCTTTTTTGCCATTTATCTCCAAATGCACAGCATTAATCCCACTGGTTCAGACAAAAGAGGGGCGACAATGGTGTCAGCTTCATCCACTTATTTCTTTAAGATGTTCCTACGAGCCAATGGGAGGAACCAGAGGCCTATTTCCATTCAGGGGGGACAGGATGGCGCAACTGGCCTGGGACTGAGGCTGCGGTTACAGAAGCATCTACAGGCCGCATGGCAGAACTGTGGCTACTTTTAATTCTTCTCCCCTAAAAAACTGAAACATGAGGAGTAACAGTACAAATGGTCGGAGGGGGGACGAGAGTTTGTGCTGCTGACTAGAGGCCAGACTGCCAGTGTTACATTTTTCTTCTTTAAATCCATGTCAAAAACTGTAACAGTACACCCCCTCCCACCTCCTTCTCTGACCCAACCAACAGGGTCAACAGGTCATACAGGTATTTTGTGAGCTCTGCAGTGTTTATTGCCTTCTGAATAAGATATTGCATTGAAGGTAACTTGTTTGTTGTTTTCAATGACCAAGGACCTACAGTACTCTTACGACCCCTCCACAATAAGTTTACGCAATACAAACTCCCTGATTAAATTTCCATGTTTTTCCATATTCGGTGTTATAAACTGTTTATCTATTGCACGTCTGCCCGTCCTGGGTGTGGGATCCCTCCTCTGTTCCTTTTCCTTGTTAAAAGGGTTTTCTTGGGAGTTTTTCCTCAGGGTCTAAGGGCAGAGGATGTTGTAATGATGCTGTGTAAACTAAAGCCCATTGAGACAAACTGCTACGCAAATAAAATGCCTTGCCTTGCCTGACTGGATTTGCAATAACACTGCTGCAAGATTTAACTTGCAAAACTGTTTCTGGTATGAGAAGTTTCCCCATTGAATATATCCAAACTTCCTGTTATAGGGCAAAAAGAATAAAAACAAAACAAAAAGGGAGAGCACCTTTTATATTATCTGTGACACAGATTTCATATTAGACAATTACCTTAACAGCTTTCTTCTTGGGCCCCTCATCTTCATCAGCTTCTTCGTGCTCCTGGGCGCCCTGCGTGAGGTTGGTGTAGTTTGCCAGTTTGTTAAGGAGAGATGACACCATGGGGTTGCTGTCCATTTCCTCCTGCAAGTAAAGATTTTTTTTTTTAACATGCTGAACAACTTATTTTATATCCAGTATTCCTTTATTGTTGTCAACAACATGGAAAATCATCTTTGATGTTAAAAAAAAAATACTTTGTCAACTCTAAATTGGTCTTTTTTTTGTGGTTAGTTACTGTTTGCTTAGAAGGGCAAACTCTACACGGATCAAACTGAGGAGCGCAGTATTTAACTCGCTAACATCTAAGCATCTTAGAATAGCACGGTTGGATCAGCTTCATGGCAAGTGGTAAAAACAGAAGCCGCAGTGCTTAATTGATTCTATACAAGGGCCAGTGACCACAGAGCAGCAAGGTCTGCCAAATGGCAGCGCAAAGCACCTGGCAACGGGTCAGTTGAACGAACTTAAAGGAATGCACGGGGCTTTTTGAGACAAATAAACTCTTTGACTGATGCGCTGTTGAGTTAAGAGAAAATTGGTACTTTCACCTCCTTGAGTACTATTTATTTGGTTCACCACAACTTACCCTGATGCTTTAGTAAACTCTGCATTAATGAATGGCCTCAGCTTCGTAGGCTGGCTCTAATTTAAACTGCAGAATTATGGAAGTGAACGCAACCTGCAGTTTCTACCCCACAGTTTGGGGTTTTTTCATTCATGGCTTGTACAATCTTGCCAAAACAAATCAGGCTGCTTTGCTTCCTTGTTCGGCAAGTCACCCCGGTGAACTGTGTGTCTGGGTTATCTGAAGGTGAAGATTGTTGAGAGCACTGTTGCACATTTTACCTCAAAAAGAGCCATGTTGGTGCCATCGTAGCTGTTTCCTTTGTCGATGTCTGTGTTGTTGATGAAGGGACTGTTTTCCTTTGGAAGTCCATCACCTGCGGAAACACAGGAAGAAACGTGGTGTAGGTTTACACATCACTGTAACCAAAGCACAATATGTGGGCGTTGCCTGGCAAATAAACACACTCAGTGTTTTCACTGTCAACAATGGATTGTAATAATTTTGGTCTCAGGTTTGCAGGTCCTTTGTATTCACACTAAGCACAGGCTGTAAAGGTGTGTAGCCCTTAACCACATACACACACACACCTTAGAAAAAAAATACATTTAGTGGATTCATAACCCACTTGATAAATAAATTAAACAACACGATCCACGTTTCACTTTAACACCAGGATGTCCATGTTTTGGACCTTCGTCAAGGTTGCCATTAAAAATTCATCCAAGACACATTTAAATAGAAACAAAGGAAGAGCCAGCTGTACGACTGAACCGTCCAGCTCATGTAGCAGCAGATTATTTGAACACAATGTGACACTGAGGAGGTCGTGTGCTCCATGAACAATGTCAAAGCTGTGAGATATGCTGAATAAAACTATTTAGATACAACAACATCAGATGGGACAATCACACATACTGCAAATGACGTGGCAAAATCTGAGCACGATGACACAACAACAGTACAAAGTCAAGGTGGCTTGACAAACACATCAATACTTATTTAACTAATTTGCATGCCAAGCCACTGTTTTCTTCTTCCACAATCAAGTAACAAAAACTATGCAGAATAAAAATCTACTTTTAATTAACTCAGTCACAATCAGGCATTGATTTTTCTGTCTGGTCCCTGTGGTTATGAGACATTAAGGTAATCAAATGTCTCGGGTTTCACTAACCGGGCATATTTAGTGATGATACAATAAACAGAGAGATGTTTGTTTTGTTAGAGAGATAACTAACAACACAAACATGTGACAAGCATAAGACATAAGACTTTTACTGATCCCATAAGTGGGAAATTCACTTGCAACAGTAGCAAAGAAAGTACAGGATAAGTAAAGAAATAAGTCACAATCAATGCAGTTTGTAAACACAGGCCTGTGTGTTACAGTTATTTATGAAATTAATTAAAAGTGTGGGATCATTTCAAGAGGAGAGTATTGTAGGTGACTGGACCCCTGTGAGCAAGGATTTCAATTCATCCGTCAAAAGCACAGATAATACACTGGAGGAAAGATGCATGATATTGCAGCCAGCAAATAAACGCACCATCTTCCCTTCATCAACTACTTGCCAACCACAACAGAACACACACACGCACACACACACACACAGTCGGTCCTCCTCATAACACTCAGCAACCAGAGCTGTCTTCAGACCGAGAGGACATTCTGGCACCAAACTGTGAATCACACTGTGTCTTTGCTTGTGGTGGCCGACAACCTGCTCAGCAACGCACTGAGCAAATGTTTTGAATGGACGGACAAGTTCGAGTGCAGAGGCTAAGATAGCAAACAGGCTGCAGTCTGGTCCAAGTGTAACCAGGGGAGGGTCAGCACACTTCCCTTTATTAATTCACATAACTATATGATGCTTCCAATAAGTGTACTTAGATATACACAAATAACCATGAGGCAAGTGAAAGGGAAAAAAAATAGAAAGCCAATTTCAGCAGATGAATGATTCATTTCATCTAGTTAATTTCCCATTATCAGATCTAATTATATAATATACAGAATAAAAACATCCAAACTGCTGTTGAGTGTTGTGAAAAGGAGAGAGGAAAAGTCAGCAGTCGAAGCAGATCCCAGTTCTGCCACGCAACAAGGGTAATAATAAAACTGTGCTGGCGTAAGCCTTCGCAAAACAAACAGACAAAAATGTGACATTGTGCTTTGTGGACAATAAAACACTATAAATAAAAAGCCAATGAGACAAAAAGTAAAACAATAAACATGAGGTTCAAAAGTCATAAAAGAGGAAAAATACAAGAGGAAACGGAGCAGAGGTGGTGACTGAGGAGCAAAGAAAGAGTCCGTGGTCCTAACCTTAAACTAACACAACGGATAGGCTAATAGACGACAGACACAGCAATTCCTGCAGAAACAGTGAACCACCATCAAACTGTCAACTGTTAATGACTCAAACTATTCAAAGCCCCAGGAAATGTTTCATTCAAGCTTCTTTGTATTAACTCTTATCTGATGCTCACCAGGGTTATTACAGTTTGGTTTTTTTAAGTATATTTTTTTTGGCTTTTTTTCATGCCTTTATTTGACAGTACAGTCGAGAGACAGGAAATGGGGAGGCAGAGAGAGGGGGAATTAAACGCAGGAAAGGGCCGTCCGATGCGGGATTCAAACCGGGGCCGCCTGCACGAGGACTATAGCCTCAATATATGGGGCACCTGCTTAACCCACTGCACCACTCGACGCCCCGCAGGGTTATTATAGTTAACCCGAAACTAAGACTAAAACTAAAACTGGCAGTGAAAAAATATTAATAAACTGAAATAAAAATAAAAAAAGCCAATGAACCTTAGCCTAGTTTTACTTTCCTTAGAGATGTCTAAAGCTGCAGAAAGAAAACGCCACAGCTCAACATGGGACGACTTTGAGTATGACCCACAGGTAGATAAGAGTGAATGTAGCGCGATGAGGACTCATTGGGAACATTTATGGGATGCAACTAAAAGGGAACAAATCCCACAAATTTGGAAGTCCATCTTCAGAGGTTTCAGAGGTTTTCTCCTAAAACCTGAACAACTAAGACTAAATAAAAACTGCTTAAAGCAGATATCAGCTTCACGGCCGTTTCGGCTAATGCTGCGTTCAAGGCAGGCTTTTGAAACCGTAAGTTACAGCTTCAAGTCACAACTACGACTTGGTAGCGTTCCAGGTAACCCGTAGCTCGTGTTTTTACCATCCTGTTGTCTGTGAAAGTTCCCTATAACGGCCACTCGTAACTTCCGACCCGTGAACTCGTACCAGATCGAACTGGTATGACTTCACAGGAAGGAAAAACACAAAGTACGAGTTTCTTTGAACGCACCATGAGTTAGCAGCCCCCGCCCTTGTCAGGCATCAATTGGTCCTCGTGCTACGTCACCACATTCACGCGCATCCCTTGGCTGCACACACAGCCCTTCATGCCGTTCTCTCTCCTCATTGGATAACACTTGTATCCCACAAGGAAAATTTTCTCCTCGGGTTACAGCAGAGCAGAGTGACGGAGAGACTCGTGTTTAGGCTGAAATACTTCATGTAAGTGATTGCTGACGGAAAATAGGACTATTTAGGACTTATATTAACAAAAACATTCCACTGATATCTGCTTTAATCACTTGTTGAACAAACTAAAACTAAACTAAAATAAAAAATCTAACTGAAAAACTAAATAACCTTGATGCTCATGACAGTTCTGTTATTATAAGCAAATGATAAATGTGGCATGAATATCTAACCGATTGATAAATTAAATGGTTAGCCTGTGTTATGATAAAACAGTGAAAAAGCTGAACTTATCTGGTGTTTATGTTATGTTTATGATCTTTATCCAAGACTTAATGTTGTGTAAACCGTTCCTTGCTTCCTACAACTTAAACGGTCCAGAGCCTCGGGAGAGAACGAGAAACACTGAGAGCCGTATATCACCGTTTGCCAGGGTGGCCCTCACATTGTTAAGTCAACCATAACCACAGCTCTCTGGACCTCTCCACCCATCCATCCATCAGTGGAGCTGCCTATTGTGAACTCTGACTGCGATGGGGATTTCATGGATAACTTTTACTGCTTGATCCAGCTGCGGGGGGAATAAGAGGCTTGGAGCGTGGTGGCTTAGCTCGCTGGTAATCACAGGGAAAGTCACTCTGTCCTTGCGCTGTGTGGCTCTTTGAAAAAAAAAAAAACACACACAGTACGAGTGGGATAGTGGAATATAATAGGTTAGAGCACAGTCGCAGTGTTTCATTAAGCCGGGATGACAGGGAATGAGTTTCATGATCATGGCCATTCTATATGATACTATGAGGAAAGGATGCAGCCAAGGGTGAGTCAACCCGTTATCCTGTCAACGCAGATGCCACACACCCACACACACATACACCACAGGTAATCATTGTCTTAAATGACACTAGCTTTAATCCTCTTTGACGCCCGGCAGGAGGCTAAAACTGGCAGCACTGTTTCCGAATCAGGTGAAGTCTCTGCTTTTAGAACGTGCACATGTGTAAGGTGCTTTAGATGTCAAACAGGAAGTGATCGCTATCCTTTACGGTCGGTAACTAAAGGTAACTCTTGGCGATGAATGACTGGAGTACGACTGCAGCCAGGAAAAGCGCCACGATTACAGTTTAGAAAATATTTAGTAACACAGAGCCCTCTTAAATTATCTGCTCACTCATTTAGTAGATGAGAGACAATGACATATAAAACAAAACGGGACAAAACAAAAACAAGACAGAACAGAAAAAGGCTAAATAACTAAATAAAAAGGAACTTCAATTTGAATTCTTTTTTTAAATAAAGTGCAAAGCCAATTTCTTTTGGAAGAAATAATCGCAACAAATCAAGACAAGGTAGAAAAGCATAACAAAATCAAATGGGAAAAATTTAAGTTTGATTAAGTAGTAACTTTCAATCTAATGTTTGTATGTTTGCATCCTTTTTGTTTTCTTTTTATCCCTCATGTTGTACAGTATTGCCAAGCCAGATCTGTCATGATGGACAACACATTATTACATCACTTAAGGATTGTGTCTTATTAGGAACTTGAACGATTAGTCAATCATTTAAGATAGGTTGATAAGATGCTTCCCCCCCACTATTTTCTATAATATCAAAGGCTAAATAATTAATCAATTTAACTTTAACTGTAAAAATGTGATTGAGAAAATTATCTTTGACCGGTGAATGCACTGCATAACTGACAGAAATCACACAGCACTTTCATTGATTGGAAATTAAATGTAGGTCAAGCAGAAATGAACCACTAATTAAACTAGCAATGAGGTAATGCCCCTTTAGGTTAAAAATACCTAAAAAGGTTGACGGGTGACGACGAATTTTATGCCACCTCCTTGTCATTAAATCCTCCAGTGACCTGTAGTTGAACTTCAACCACGTCACCATGCCAAACTAGGCAGAGGTGCCAGCTGCCACAAAATCCTCCCAATAGATACACACAAGTCGCTGCAGACGGCGCTGAAGAAAAGGGTTTAATAACATCTGTCACTGCAGAGGAAGATGCAGATGATCTGTGCTATCGATGTCCGTCAGTCAGTCTACATACAGTATAATCCTGATCATTGGTGTGTAAATGTCAACGTGTATGTGTGTGTGAGTGTCCGTAGGTCTGCTGTGGCGAACAGTCCTAGGGGACATGGTCCAGATTCATATACAGTAACAACACTCTGGCCTAGTTAACAGATGTTAGCCTCTGTGCACATTAGAAAATGCTGCCACAGTTACCTTGGACTAATTTACTCGGCTTCCTGGAAATTCATGTTTATGTCCAAACATGATGAGATCCGGTTGCACGGCGCTTCCTCACTCACTGAAACATCTGAGTCCTTTACATCAGCTGTCCTCATTACCTCATGAGTCAAAGCTGCAGGACGACGGCAACGACTGACCTTCAGCTTTACCCACTTTACACACTCTGCTTGCAATTTGTGGGGCGAAAAAAAAAGATTCAGATCACATTGGGCCAAAATAATTTCTACAACCTTGTCCAGCTCCACATCCCAGCTCAGTTATGATGATGACTGACCAGGCAGGCATATACTGCAGAGGTGGCAGCCTGCTCGTTGACGTTATTACCCATCCTGCATTGCCAAAAAGTCCTAACATCAGCTGTTCTCATGTCAGACCAGCAATGCTGAATGTGCACCACTGCTCATATGAACTCGTTCAGAAGGAGTCAAATGAAATATATAGATATACTGTATATATTTCTATTAACAAACGTGCACCTGGTCTGCAGCAGAGAGAGGAGAAGAACTGAAGAGAGTGAGGAGGAGGGTGAGATATAAACCATGTCCGGTCTTAAAAACACATCAATGTCTCCAGCTAAATGGATCTTCCAGACTCAACCTATTACTATAATGTATGTACCCTGATATGGAACAACTTATAAGAGAGGTATGGGAACACTTCCACATCAATAAACCGGGGCAGCATCTTAGTGGAGCTTCTGTCAGTGCTGAAAACATCTGCAGAGCTTGAATCTCATAAAACCTGCGACCACAGTGAGGAATTGAACCTGATTTCAGTCGATGTTCTGTGTCAGGGTCACTTCATTAACTACGAAACGTCCAACGTCTCGCACTGAAACACTGATTGTTTTTCTTTCTACTTCAATGAAAGGTGTTTATGTGCTGCATTTAACGATCTGACTGGCAGTAAAAGAGTCCATGCACTGCTGCTGCTACGATGCATCTCCTTTATTGCGTTTGCTGCCTTCTTCTTCTCCACACTCCCCTTCTTACTTTTGCATATAAACTTACTTACTGCTGCTGCTTGAATAGAAAACACAGCTAATGGATGATTCAACACATTCAAGTCAACAAAACAATCAAAGGATGAGATCCCAACCAACTGTAGACTATGAAAGTTTTGATTTAACCTTATAATGAACTTTATTCTCTTATTTAAAACAAATATCTAATATTTTGATGGCTGTTTCTTCAGGTAACAGACCTGCTTACTTAGTTGGCAAAGTTTAAATGTTTAGTAGTAACTGAATTGCTGTGGCAACTATTTTTCCTCTCATATAAGAGATAAAAAGGACAACCATACCTGTACCTGCAGTAATGACCCCAGTGTGAATTTCCCCCAGCTCTTCAATGCTTTTACGGTTTGCTAATTTATTGCAGTGTTTACTCTCAGACTCTCAGCGCTCTCTTGAAACCCATTTCCAGCTGCAGCAGCACACACATATATTTTCAGCAAACAAGCTCTGATAAATCAAATGCTCACTACCTCTTCCAGCCTCTTACATCTGGTAATGGTCCAGAAATTTCTCTCTCCAGAGTTGCAGAAATCCACAAATGAGAGTTTAAAAAAGAGTCACATTCGTCAAGTGGCTAGAAACACAACTGCTGTTACAAAGTCTTTATGCACTGTAGGATTTGTGACTTAAAACTGATCTGTGTGACCTTATTTCACCTATATAACAAGTAATTTCATAACTCTCTAACAGCAGCCTCTGTCTTAAAAAGGTGGAATATTCTTTAACATCAGTGGGTTTTATCAGGACACCAACTATTGTAGTAATCAAGAAGGTCAATATATCAGCGCTAATACTGTATACTGATGCGTAAAATCAACACCTACTGTGATCTCTAGGTGGAGAAAACCTGGGTGTTTCTATAGTGAAACTACAAACAGGGATAAACAGCAATTAATAAAAATAAATAGCTATTCTGACAGTTGTAGCTGCAAGTTCTGGGTACAGAATCTAAGCAAACCACTGATGTTGGTATAATAAAAAAGGGAGTGAGGGGGCGAAACCTCTTGTGTAACTGTTGATGAATGAATGCAGGTGTTTTTGATGGCGAGAGCTTTGTGTGTGTGTGTGTGTTCCATTTCTGCAGGTGGTGCGGAGAGCGTCCCGCTGCTACAGCACATTATGGTGACCCTGCCTGAACAGTGTGACATTGGTAAAGGGCATTTACTATGAAAGAGGCAATGACCATATTCAACACCCTCTGATAAAAACATAACAATCTGAGATCATTCTCAAAGCCTATGTGCTAAAAAACCTTGGTATGATGATAAATATTATTACAATTTTGCTGCCAACTGCCCCCTTGGGACCCAAATGGATTTTAAATTTCCACTTATAATTGATGACACACTTAATAAATAATAGATTATTGGTGTCTGCTGCAAAGACAGCTTTTGATCAGGACAAAAAAGGACCATTTTGGTGGTTAGCTATCACCCATAGAATACTATATATTGTCAATATTCTCCATTTAAGTGTTGATCAATTGATTCCCTTAACGATGCAAATCAAACTGTCAGCACCTAAAATTCCTTCAAATAGGTACACCCAGGTACAGGTACATCTCAATAAAAGTAAATATCATGGAAAAGTTAATTTGAATCAGTACCGGTAAGTCAATTCAAAAAGTGAAACTAATACATTTTATAGATCCATTACACACAGAATGAAACATTTCAGTTTCGGTATCTCAAATAATTTGAATATTACAAAAAAACTACTTCTGATAAGTATGTCCATCTATTTGACTTGAACTACTGTAAATTAACTTTTCCATGATATTCTAGTTTTTTGATTTCTTGTATATTATATACAAATGTAAACACGTCACTATTTTGCCAGTTACGAGTGTGCACAGTTTTTAAAATCCTGACTTGTGGTGTGTGCTGCTTTAACATCGGAGAGTTAAAGAGCATTATTTGACATTAGAGTCAGTGATGTTACATAAGGGGGGAGAGAGGGATTCCCTGATCCTGCCACAGCAACATTACACAGGGCAGAGGATGATGATGGTTTTGAGTCAGACTTCATCAACTTCATCATCATCAGATTCACCTGCAGGTACAGGTACAGGTACAGGTACAATTCAGGAAGTGCTAATGGCTATAGGCTCAGCCTCTCTGGTCACTGTGGTAATAAATGACCATGCATCCTATTTATAACCACTAAGCTGCACACTGTGACGACACCGTAAGCTGCCTAACGCTGCCAGAGTTAGAGTTAGCCCGTGGCTCTTTATACCAAACCAAACCATAAAAGATACAAGAAAAAAGATGGAGGTAAGGAAGATATAGCGAGGCTGGACAAGTCCAAATCTGTTCGCTCAAGATTTATGTAAAAACACACAATTATCAGCTTCAAATTCAAGGAAGCAGCAGAAACAAATCAGCTAATTTCACTTAATTTACATGCACTTTTGGTAGCA
The DNA here is from genome assembly GCF_905171665.1 of Trachurus trachurus. Classification (NCBI taxonomy): domain Eukaryota; kingdom Metazoa; phylum Chordata; class Actinopteri; order Carangiformes; family Carangidae; genus Trachurus; species Trachurus trachurus. The sequence continues at coordinate 3,525,968 of NC_139911.1, read as the reverse complement.
CCTGGTCGACTGCTGGAGATCACCATGAGTGCATTAATTTTTAAAGTGGATTTATCAACTGCAATTAATAAAGTCTGTGCTGTACTCGGTCCATTCATTCATTCATTCATACAGTTCATGCACACAGCCTGACTTTTGACTCCACAAAGCACAACAAAGCTCCTTCTTTGCTGCTGATTAATACTTCTGTATCACTTCTGGTCCAGGGACACAATAACAACAGCAACAACTCAGTGACTCCTTTAAAAGCCAGATTCTCCCACCGGTGGAGCAATTATTTATCATTACACAAGACAAGCAACTGGCTCTAATGCAGGTGCGCTACGGAGAGCCCATCAATAAAACAGAAACAACTCATCCCTGCACACCTGCCCTATAAAAATGCTACGGATCAAAAATAAAAAAAATATTACACACTTCTTGACTAAAACTAAAACTACTCGCTACTTGCCCTTCGATAGCAAGAGAAACTTACCCTTTCGTCGAGAGCCTGCCCTCTGCTCCATTTTGAGGAGCGGGGCTGAAAAGGGGGGGTGAAAGGGAGTGGGGTCCTAGTAGTGGTCCCTGGGGAACTCCAGTAACGGGGGTCCAAAGTATAAAAGAGGCACACACTGCTAGTGAGGAGCAGGAGTCAGGACAGGAATGCTGCCTGTGCTGTGTGGATAATGTGAGGATCAGCTATTTCTGACAGCGTGTGGTGGTGTTTGTGTTTGCGTGTGTGTGTGCGTGCGTGTGTGTGTGTGTGTGTGGAAAGTGGCCTGTGACGACGATGTCAGCGACATCAGCCATGCATCACAGAGCACCCTCACCCTCCCACCGACAGACCTGCACAAACACACACACACACACACACTTCTCTCAGCTTCTGATCCCTGCTCCACACACACACACACACACACACAAAACACACACGTGCGCGTGCATGTTTGATCACAGTCACTGAGGGGGCGGAGCAGCAGAAAGCGAGGGAAGTAAAAAGCAGCAGTAAGATAGGTCGACAGTTTTAGAGGTGTGGCAGGAGAGCGAAGGATGGATGGATGGATGAATGGATGGAAGGATACAGACCGAACTGAAGAGGAGGAGGAGGAGGCTGCAGAAAAGTCAAAGTACAACCTGACTTCTTCTTTTTCACAGAAAGCAGCCGAGGACGCAGAGACAGCACCTACCGTCCGAGCTGTGCAGCGGTGTATCATTCTGAATCAATAATTGTTGACTATTTTAAACCAAAGGTGCTGCATCAGTGAGCAGTTTCATTTACTACCTGACCTCGGGACTGACCTCCAGAGACACAGACAGAGACGGTCAACTGATCAGCAGAGCACAGTGACTGGACAAACCTGGGAGCTATGACGACAAACTGCCATGGAGAGACATGTTGTTCTGTGCATCTTTACATTAAAAGTGTGTCCAAGCAAATTTCCTTCAGTACGATAAATAGTAATGTTGTGTTGGGCTGGGTTTTAACAATCGATTTTCCGATTTATATTGAACTTCATTTAAAAGATCTGATATTGAATCATAAAATCCGGCTTAGATTGATCTTTTAAAGTTCCATCTTTGGACAATTTGAGACATCAGTTTTGTGAAAATCTGTTTCATAACCAACCAAATCGGTTATTAAAACTGAAATATCTCCAAATGAATCAATATCGAATCGATTTGGGACCTTGAGAATCAATTCAGTAGCCTTAATGCCACCAAAATTGAATTCAACCTTTATTCCCACACTTAGCCTATCCATAAATTTAGTGATGGGGCCATTCAATAATATTATATTCTTCTATGTTAAATATATCATGAAATTATACCGACGGAAATTTGCTAGGACACAATTTATATTATTTTATTTTTATCCTCATATAAAAACATAAACAATGCTAGCTATTGATGAGCAGCAGCTTCAGCTTCACCTGTAATCTGAGCTCATGTGAGACAGACAAAGATGTGAAGATGTGAAGATGTGCTATACAGACAATGGCTGACCAGGCTTTTCCCCCCGCAGCCTCCTACTGTGCTGTCTGTCTACCTTTGTCTTGGCTGCCCATTAATCTGTCCGTCTAAAAGCATGTGAAGTGGGCACTAATCACTTAACCAGATTAGGCTAATCCTGAACTTTTTATAAAACACAGGGGCCACGTCCAGGCTCCAGGGTGGAGGGGAAGATATACGACTTTTAAGCCACAGACAAATTGCAGCTTACGCTCTGCTGCAGTCTTCTGCCTATCAGTCAGGTGAGTGACCTTCAACAGGCAGAAGCTGAGTTGTGTGTGTGTGTGCGTTGGTGATTCAGGCACACAGGCGCAGGCTCACAGCTCTGACTGTGAAAGATGTGAAGACAAAACTGAACATTCGCTACGAGCGTCATTACACTGACAGATGTGTCAAGGCAGAGCTTAAAGAGGAGCGATCAAATCACACAGTAGGAAGGATTTAGTAGTATCAAGCTTCACTTGGTTTGATGTCAGATGGCTGCTGTTAGTAGTCATTATGTGTGTCTTTGAATGTGTATGTGTGTGTAGCGCACGCGCAAGTTGTCTGTGTGTTGCACTTAATGATGTCCTAAGCCTTTAAACCCTTCAGGTAAACAACTGTTGCTGTTATGCAACACGCAGCATGGGAGGGAGGGAAAGGACAGAGAGACAACTGTTACTAAGAGTGTGGACTGATGTCTATATGAGGCTTTAGGATTTATTGGATGGATTAAATCATCCATACGATGATGATGATGTGGAGAGTTGCAGTTACACAATTGATCTGCTCTGACATAGCGAGTCAAATGGCTTCTGAGTGAAGGAACCTATCACAAAACAATATGTGAATAATTATGTAGCTACCAGCTGGCTTTGGAAACAGCTGGAGGGAAAGATATTGATCTTAATAATGTGGTGCATATAAAAGTTGTCACAGAAACTGGGGCGGAAATTCCTTTAAATTCAAAAAGCATCTGGAGCTAGCACATATTAATTATAAATTATAAAGCACTGGAAACATTCTTCTTCTTTCACATTGTCCTTCCCTTTTGTTTTGACCCAAAGTGCAAATGAATCACAGTCATGTGAGAGTGAATGACACCAGGAAACCATTTGATTTCTTCTTCGCAGGCAAAAACGTTCCCACAGATTCAAAGTAAACTCCACTTAAAACCAAAGAGAGAGAGAGAGAGAGAGAGAGAGAGAGAGAGAGAGAGAGAGAGAGAGAGAGAGAGAGAGAGAGAGAGAGAGAGAGAGAGAGAGAGAGAGAGAGAGAGCCAGCAGCTTACCCAGCTACTCCCACCCTTCTCCAGATGGTGTCACTATCTCACCAATTAGAAGGAAAGTGCACATTCAAACGGACTTCTCTCCTTCTACTATTAATTTTGACAGTAGTTGGCAAGTTCACTGTTGGATTGGAAGCTAAATCAGACCAAACCCATCTCTAACCCTTCTCTAATAACTCCCAGTGTGTACAACCAAGGCAATCTAGAGGGATATGATGGACTACACAGGAACCAGATGTTGGTTGCGCTACCTCCATCTGCTTCCTAGAGTACTGTATGGGTATGTTTGATAAAGGGACAGTGGAGAAAATGTCCTGCTGACTGAATTAATATGCAAACCCAACTGTGCAGCCATCACTGTGCCAACACTCAGCTGGAGTGTGACAGATTATTAAAGGTCAGCGAAGTAAAACAACCTCCACGTTGGCAACGATTACACGTCAAACACACTCCTCTGCAGAAATAATAATCTAATTCATAGATGAGTCATGGCATCATGTGTTGAACTACTCTGACTGACCTTCCAGTGTATTTTCCTGGCTTCTAAAAAACAAATGATGCAGCTGGTAAACAATTAGTAAAGAAGCAAACATTTCCTGGGAAATCAATGAGTGTCTTCCTCAGTGGTTTCTCCAAAGATGACTTACATTTGATAATGGAAACGTAATGTCAACACATCAATAGCATTGACCCAATAATACTTAGCTGTGGAGAGTGAAACTGCTGTTCATATGTATCATTGCTGACCACATTCAGGAACAAAAACGTTAATGGTTATGAAATAAAGTTTGGTTTTGACCACAGTTTTACCAAAGAGCTACATGTTTATTGTTTAATCTTTACGACTGGAGCTGATGTTCATCCGTACTGTACTAAAAAGGGTTGAGCAAGTTAATAATAATAACAACAAGTTCAAAGCTCAATAATGTGGACCACATGACAAACAAACTCTTGGACACAACAAGGCTACACACTAGTGAATATTTGGACATTATGTAACAATGACAAAGTACAGTTTATTTTTGCAGGACATCAACATTAGTGACATCTGAATAATTTATTTTGCAACATATTCAAAAGAAAAGAAACTGTGAACTTTTTGTTAATGAAAGTCAATGGGAAACCCCCATACCCCTGACCCGCCGAGGGCCTCACTTCAAGCTGACGGCAAAAGAATACGATAGACAGAGCGCAGAATAAGCCACAGAAATGTCAGTGCGTATTGGTGCAGAGGCTTATCAGAGACAACATATTGAGAGGAGAGAAGCAGTGGGGAGGAGATCCCTGAACAGGAAATAGCACGCAGCAGCACGCAGCAGCACTCCAGGATGAAAACACAGACATCTGCTGCACATCTCAATTGATAATATGATGTGTGTTCATTCATTCATTATGTATGGATGGAAATATTCTACTTCTACTGCAGGTACGAATCTTAAGTGCAGTTTTGTGCACTTGCATTGTCTCTGTTATTCTGTTTTCTCAAAACTTGGTTGAACAGTATCAGGTGCCAGTATCATGTTTTTTTCAAAACTGGTGCTGATGAACCAAATATTCAAAGGGATTTATAAATCATATTATGTCATGTCTCATTACCTCACTCACTCCCTGCATTCCTAATGTTGTATCACTCCCTTCTTCTTTCTCTTTTTCTTTTCTCTGTCCTTACTGACAACACCCACCCATCAGTATAACAGCAGAAAATCCACTTGCTGTTTCCATGTCTATGTACAGTATGTGGATACTCAATGTGAATTTTCTGCCTACAGTACAACAACCTATTAATCTACGGTAATTCAGCAGCAATACCGCAAACTCACAAAGCATTATCCAACCTTGAGCATATCGAGAATGTACGATGCCATTTCCAGTAATTACGTGCAGGACAGGGCGCATCTTAATGTTTTCATGACCCACACACAGGGTGCAAATACAAACGTTGAATAACAGTGTCTGTCTGTCTGTCTTGCTGTGTTGTGTTGCAGATGGAACAAGCAGAACCAAGTGATGTGGCCAACGCAAACACACACAGAGAGAGGGTTGAGTAACTTCTGCTGGGTCAGGCTGGACACATGCTGTAGTATAAATAAACTAAAAACACAAAAAAGAGTTTCAAAACTGCTCCTACAGGAAACTGAGACCAAAACCAGGTCTGTACGTGTACCTCTGTGGGTCTTCAAGACCTGTGCACACTGAGCGTGAAGCCTAGATAGATAGATAGATAGATAGATAGATAGATAGATAGATAGATAGATAGATAGATAGATAGATAGATAGATAGATAGATAGATAGATAGATAGATAGATAGATAGATAGATAGATAGATAGATAGGGCAGTGTGGTGTGATGTAATGGGATGTAATGGGATGGGGTCTGGCAGTAGGCTTAACTCCCCTCTATCCTAGATTTGTTCAAAGAGAAAAATACAATCTGGGAAAAACGGTGAAGATGGAGCTTCTTTCCCTTTTATAACGTTACATTTCAAACATTCATAACCCAGAACAGAATTATGTGGAGCTGCAATCACAGGTCGTTATGTTCCCACAGTGAAGAGGCCCTGCCTGAATCAGTGGGGATTTTGTAAAGCTCCCCTTTTGTAATGTTTTTGATTTATCAACCACTAACAGCAGCTTGGGAAGCAGTGCATGACAACAGTACAGGCAAAAAAACAGACAGAAAAAGACAAAACTATGTACTAAAACATCAGCATTAAGTGTAACTAGGTTTAGATCTTCAACAGTTGATCAACAAACAATCAATGAATCTGCAACTATTTTAATCAAATATTGCTTAAATGTGAGGATGCTGCCAATGTTATAGTAAATGAAAATACTGAATACACTGAGTTGGCCAAACAAGATATTTTATTACGTTGCCTTGGGCCCTGGAAAAAGGTGGTTATTCATGGGTTTATGGGCCAAACAATTAATTGATTAACTGGGAGTAGATCTGGGAGAGTCATTGTTTTTTTAAGTGATCTTTAGTTTCAGCTTTAATGACAGTAGAGATGAAAAGATTAGTTGATTAACTCGTCAGTCAACAGAGGAAAATAATGGTTTTGTGGTCTCTGTATGTATGGTCACAGCTGAGCATGTTGAAACTGAGAAACTAGTTCAAAACCAGTTATGTCTGCTGCTGCTTTTACAATGCATAAGCATGAGAGGTTACAGAGTTAACTACATAATGGCGGGAGAAGGAGAAACAGAAAATACAGATGGCCACATACACAAAACAGCTTTTAACCAGAACCAGACCTGCCTGGGAAATAAACAGGAAACACATGTCTAGGGCAGATGGGCACACAGACAGACCAACGGACAGAGGCAGCAGCAGCTTCACAGGCATTTGGTCAGATCACCTGCTTAGTTTCTGCTCAAAAAACACCGTCTGAAACACGGTTGTATTTCACTACAGAGGTTTTCCATTCAGTTTTGTAAACAAGTGGTCTATAAGTGGGTCAGAACCAACCACTACCACTGCTTATACTGTGCTACCTACCACCACTGAAGTCATATGTTCCACATCATAACATCTCTGTAATTTATTGACAAGGCGTGGCTTAAGTGTAGTGGGATCCGATTTGTGGACAAAGTGGAGGCTCATAGTTCACTCACTCACCCTCGGGGATTCATAATAGCGGTGTGCACAACGCAGCTGTTCAATCACCTATCTACCACTACGAGATTCTGATCGCTCCATCCACTCATTATGATCTCAACCCCTCATCCAGGAAATGAGGCATATAATCCCAGGTGGATTTTAGCAACCATAACAGAAAAATAAAATGAAGATAAGCCTCAAGAAAAACAAAAAGAAGCAGCCAAAACAATTCCAGAGAAAAAAACATCATACTCCCGTCACAGTCACAGATCATCACAACGTTGGTATTTGCATAAACCAACAAAGATTTGTTAGTTAAATAGAGACCTTTGATCCAGCACTGACACTCACAGCTAAGGGTTAACAGGTCAAATACACAATTATACTGACATGAAAGTGGCAAAAGACAGAGCATAATAGGTTTTAATGTGTTCTGATTTAAAAGCACATGAGGAGGAAACAAATACCACTAAATGATCACAGCGGCTCTTTACAGACTTGTTTCTTTCCCCACACACCATTTTAATTTCTTCCTCAATTGACTTTCTGCCAACAGAAAACAATAGAAGAGAGTCTGGACACACTTATAATTAATGTCAACACCCAGGGTTGGGCTGGTCTTTCTAAAGATCAATGGACTTGTCTTTTTAAATTGTGTACAGAAAAGGGAAGTGTTGCTGATAATCAGCCAATGATGCAGGACTAAGAGGCATAAGCTTGTGACATTTGGTTAGATTTGCATTTGTGTGGCCGACTAGGGAGGAGGGGAGCGTTTAGTGTACTTATTCTGATGCCTGATAACAAACTGTGGCCACAAACTGATATAAAATATAAATATTGACTATGATACACCCAAAAGCGTCAGCAGGAAATAAGAAGTGGAAAATGTAAAGAACAAGAAAAGCATGAGGAGGACAAAGAGGGAATTCAGTGTGAATGAGGAGAACTGGAGTCCATTACATTACAGCATGAGGGAGGAGTCTCACCTCCCCCCACTCAGCCAACGGGAAGCAGGCCAGCAGGATAATCAATAACAGTGACTGCTATTTGACTCAGTCTCACACAACACACCCGTGAGCCAACAACGTTTAAGCCATCGATGGACCCTCCCAAAACTGACATCCAGTTTGTCTGTATGATTTCACCACATCACACAAATCAGACTGCAGAGAGAGAGAGAGATAACCTTGAATCCATTTCACATTACCTGTGGATTTGTGTTGCCTCCCTTTAAACAAGTCAGTGCAAACTAGATATAAAGTGTGTGGTCCTGATGCTTCCATGAGCCAAGTTACAGCACATAATTTTGTGGCTTTAGATCCAGTTCATGGCCTCTTGTGATATGTCATCCTCCTCTTTGCTCTCCCACCATTGTTGTTACTACAGGCTTTTGTCAGAGAAAAAAAATGGTTGCATGAGCTCAAACATGCGCTGGGGGAAACCAAAGCACGCCACAGTATGATATCTTGCATAACCATCAAAATAAAATGTCATTCTCTCTCCCACACAGTCTGTAAAATCTCATCCAGCATGCAGCCGTAATTGCAGCTCCACAGCAGGAATTAAATACTGGGAACCGATTCTCTCAGCGCCATATGAAGTGCTGTAAAAGCACCAACTTAACTAACAGCACAGCAGTCTGGCAAAACATGGACTATTGGAGAGAGGAGTTTGTTAAATATGCACCCCATGACCTCTCCTTGCTATTTCTACTGGAGAAAAACAGAGGTTTTAAAATGTTGCCCTGGCTGTGTGCCTTCAAACAGGTTGATACCAGGTTGGCAGAGGCCAGAGGGAGCCCATGTTATTCTGATGCCAAATCTTGGTTATATTCATTTAAACGTGCAAGATGGAAAGTTGTATAGAAAAAAAGGTATTTAGATAGAATAGAAAAGTGAAAGCAACTTAAAAAGACAGTTTTCTACCAAATCTCAGATCGCTCTAAGTATCTCAAAGCACATTTTTCCTGAGTTTTACATATAAGACACCTCAGGGTCATGTGCGTATTTTGCCTGTAATCATCAGGTTTCACATAGGAATACAGTATGTGTCATATCTGAGTCAAGTCATTGTGGAAAAGTTCAGTTATCCTGTTGTTTGTTGCGCACTAAAGTTCACTGCTCAGTGTTCAGAGGTTGAGCCATGTTGGAGGTTGCATGTCAATGATAATCAACGTGGGAGAGAGGGGGCCACTGCTGTGACTGTCCCAATTAGACCTTATGTGTTTGTCCTGTTGTTAGGACAACACAAGGAAATGTTTCAAAGTAATGGACAGAGAACAGAGCTAAGTAGAATAAAAGTGGCTTTGTTGAGGAAAACTAGACAGAAAACAAAAATAGAAAAAGTAGAAACAGAGATCTGGAGGGGGACAATGGGGCTTAGGAGACTGAAGCCAAAGGGGAAACACTGGCATGGAACAAAAATTCATGCCATAATCCCGAGAGCGGCTGTGGCGTGCGAGGGGGAACCCTCATCTCACGCAGCTGCTGGAAAACGAAGAAGCCTTCCCTAAAATTCACCGTCCTCCCTAAACATTATCCACCCACACACAGACCATAAACTGTTTTTTTCTTCTTCCTGAAAACTAAACCGGTGCAAATTATCAGCTTAGACTGCACACTGTAAGCAAAAGGCTGAAACTTTCAAGAAAACACCTCTGTGCCTCTAAGACCGGCTCCACGTTGTGTCCCGGCTGCTTTTCAGGACAGAAATCTGTGTTGTTGTTTATCACAAAAACGTGTGTGTTGTTAGTTAGCGTTCTGTAGATCTTATCTGTGTTAATCGCTGAGCTGATGGAGCCAAATAAATAAATAAATCATCTGCTCTCACCTGTGGCGTCCTCCTCTTCCTCCTTCAACACATTGTTGTCATCCGCATCATCTTCCTCAGTCTCTTTCTTTGCCTTGGTGCCGTCCTTCACCGGGACCACAGTGAAGTTGGTGGGCATTTTTACACCATGTGCTTCCTCTCAGTGTCTGCTGTTTGTCACACTCTTATCGCTCTCTTCTCTCCTCCCTCTCTGGTCGGCTGCCCCCCCTCCACCCCCCTCTTTCTCTCTCTCTCTTCCTCTGTCCAATAGCTGTCACTCTTGTCTTCTTTCTTCCTCTTGTTCTCAGCTGTTTGCTTCTCTTCTTCTTCTTCTGCTTCTGACTTTCTGTCTCTGATGCACAAACCCCCCCCCTGGACAGACGTCAGGTTTTTACCTCTGAGTTTGTGTTTCTATCGCTACGACTCTACTGTAAACCCATGTGACCCTCCACCACCACCCCCCCTTGCAATGACTATCCAAATAAGGAAGAGCGCCACTGCCCCGCCCAACTCGGGCAGCAACACACTAACACACACTAGCATGAAAACATGACATGCATTTGTGCTCATGAGTGTGTGTGTGTGAGCACATATACATACTTTTGTGTGCTGCCTGAGGCCAGATCCTCTTCCCAGGAATGTCGCTCTGTCTCGCACACAAAACAAAAGCCGGCAGTGTCAGCTTTTGTTCAAAGAGAGGAGGAAACCCAGAGCTGCTCCACTGAGGAAAGTTTTCACACACAAATACTCACACATACATCTGCTCACTTCCTGAGCGCCTGTTATTTGACCCAGTGTGCACAGTCTGCAGTGGGCAGGGCCGATTTAAAGACGTACACTGGTCCTCCGAAAACCACACACCCCTATGGCGGGCTAAAGCTCACGTGTACACACATGCAAACACACACAGTCTGCTCCTGCATTACATGTACAGCTTGTTATTAATGTCCTTTATGGTCCAGTGAAAACACACTTAGAGGGAGAGAGAGGGAGGGGGGGATGGGAAACTAACTGAGTGAGGAAAAGTGAGCGGAGGCAACTGAATCAATACGTGTCTACATTATGCTCTTATCTCTTTAGAGCAACCTCGGAAATATGAGCTGCAGTGTTGACAGAGACGAACGCTCTGTTGCACCTCGTAATGACGGGAAAGTTGTTAGATTCAAAGTCTGAGAAAATACGTGTGATCATTTCTTCCAATACCAAAACTAATGACTAAAACAAGGCCACCACCATCAGAGTATTCAATCTAATTTGGTAGCACTATCTTCCATCAAGCCATCCGTCACCATTATCCAACTGCAGCAGCGGTGTGTTGCTGCTTTTTATACAAATGCATCAGCTGACCTTATCTCTTAACCCGAAAAAAGTGTGAGTCATTTCCTGACAGGGACTGATCCGAGGTTTCAGGTCTCACACCAAGTAACTGAAACCCTGGCTGTGATGGGAAACGCTACAAGAGACACATGTTAGGGCCAGATGTCCAGTTGTTTCTTAAGGCTGCAGCCCTGAGGCCTCATATGGATGGATGCTAAATATCTGGAGTCCCACGCCCAGAAATAAAAAAAATTCAGCCTCTCTCTCCCTCTCTCTCTCTTCCTTCTTTATTTCCCAAATGTGACGGCATACGAGATCGATACAGTCAACGGAAGGGTGGAGGCTGCAGCAGGAAAGAGTACGAATCAGAGACGGAGAGTCATCAACTTACAGGAAAATATCTCCAACTTAAACAAGAGTTCATGAGTAAAACTTATTTCACTTGGCTACAACTGAGGCAAAGTGAAAGTGAAAACATCTAGATACTGGGTTTAGTCTCTGTAATGACTGGATTGGGCACATGATTTATAAAGATTACAGTTACTGCCTGCAACTAACTTAGTGTTTCTTTAACCAAATCTATCATGAGACAACATATAGACAACCACATGTTTTTCAGTAGTTTAATCTTGCTTTCACTAAAATAAGGATATTAAAACTTATGTCATTGTTGTGCTATCAATTTTCCAATTCATAATGATCTTCATTTGAAAGATCTGATATCGATTCATAAAATCCTTAGATCGATATTCTAATGTACACCATCGGACTGTTACACTGTTTACTTCTGGAGTGGGTCATGTTGAATGAATGTGCATTAATGTAACTGCTTTTCGGTCAATTTAACCTGATGTATTATTAAAAAGTACTCATGTTTACATGAGATAGTTTCATCTTTGTATAATTTGCAACATCAGTTTTGTGAGAATCTCTTTCATAACCAAGCAAATATCTCTAAATGAATCAATATCAAATCGCATCGGGAGCTTGTGATTAAAATCAATTCAGTAGATCAGTAGTGATACCCAGCCCATGGTTGTGCTGCCAGTTTCTTGCGCTTGTGGTTTCCCTATGATGTTAGTACTGTATGTAAAACATTCGTCAACCAGTTCGTCAAGCATTTCTACAATTCCCAACGAGACTTAATAGTTTCAGTCTGTGTGGTCACAAATATGGTTCAGACAACAAGTCAAAGAAAAGTTTAGTGAATGAACACCGATGCTCTCACTCTCGTCTGTGGCAGCGAACCGTTTCTAAAAAATCCCAGTGTTTCTGTGCAATTACAGCAATAATCAATACAGCGACCTGTCAAAGGAATATTCACTCAGCTGTTGTGGTTTTGCAAAGGTAACAAAGAGAGCACTTATCTGCTCCACGCTCAGTGAATAAGCAGTGATGTAACTGGCATCCGCTGATTAAGAGGCCAGACAGTCTGACTGCTTCTCAGGGACAGACGGGCCATCCAGGCCAGAGGGACAATGTCTCTTTTATGAGAGTGTTCGTTCACAACAATTCACATACGACACTGAAAACTAGACCTGGTGCTTCTGTTTGTTTTTTACTGCGTCATTTCACATGTTACTAAGACATGGATGCAACTAGCATTTACTCACGTCACAAGCAAAACTCAAAAATACAGGAGCTCAAGAGTGTGTATTACATAACTTGACCCAGCTGTTGCTCCATAACATATTTCCCTCCACCAGGGAAAATATACACCGCTAAATGATATAATAAACAATAAACTGAAAAGCTGAAATCGTAATTTACATGCACTTGGGTTTAAAAAACAAATTGTTGCTCACTTGTTTTGATTGTCCAAGATGATGCTTAACTTCTGGGATGGCCAGCAATATTACGTCATCCCTGCAGCCCTCTATTTAATGTTCAAAATGTTCTGTTACAGTAAATGTCAAGTCCTTGCTATAATTAGTCAGAACATTATTAATTAGACAGAAACTGTGGTTATTATCACACAGTTTTCCCAGAATTTACTTGGCTGGCTCTCACACTCACTGGAATTATATAATAATCTCTGACTCACTGAGAACTCATTCTTCATTAAAAATGAAATGGTACGTATAGTGGCTGCAGTGAGTATTCAGAGTGACCCCTTCGCCATTCTTGTGGTAATGAAAAGAGAGGAAAATGGACAATTTTATCAATTAAAACTAAGAGCTGTAACACAACAAAGTACTGAATACTTTCTGGAGCGACTGTAATTCATCGACCAACAACAACTGTTCAGCTAAAGTGAACTTTTTCTCCGCAGGGTCAGATTTCTACTCCCGAAATAGGTGTATTGATTCTGATGACTCTACAAGGGAAGATGGGAGGAGACTAGATATGCAACAGATACACCAAGTACAGCCCAAGGACACAAGTCTCAGTGTGTGTGAAGGGAGCAATGATCTGTTTCCTAGGGGCGTAGAAGTGAGAGGAATAATACAATGTGTGAATCTACAACATCATGGCTGAAAACAGACTGAAAAATACGATTAGATAAATAAATTTTGATTGAAATACATAAATACTGTGAGAGTGTTTAGAATTGAGTGTATTGTCGTACAGGAGTGGGACTGAGCAAATGTTAAATCTGACCAACTAGGGAGCAAAGTTAGAAAACAACAGTACATCAGTCAGTAATGTTTCCTGCTCAAAGGCCCTGTAGTAATAGATTACCTGGTGAGTGATAGCGCCCTCTGGAGGGGACAGGGAGAAGGACAACTTCCCTGTTAGAATCAATACAAAATGCAATCAAAATCACATAAATCTAAGAAGGAGATCATGGTGAACATCAGGGTAGAGTTAAGTATCTGTATCCTGTCATGTGAGCTGGTTCATAGTCTTTGTCACATGACATCTTTCCTTCTCTGTATTACTTCCCCCTGCTCTTAAAACTGCATTGCATGTTTTTTTTTGTGTTTACTAACCTCTCTTAGTCAAAAGGCCGGAGGCGAGACAGAAGAAAACACATGATGTTTTATATTGTACCACTCTGTGAGCTCTTACAGTCCAATTGAGGGGCATGAAATTAACAATTCATACATGAGATGCAGGGATGGAGCCGCATAATTGGAGTAAATGTTCCTCTTAATTGTTGCTGGATCAAAATTCAGCAGCATCTCAGCTCCTTCTGGCTTCTGCTGCTCTGCTTTTGAATCTGTCAGGTCTCCTCTCATCCTGCAGGAGAGAGCTCAGCTGAGGAATGAAAATGGCACTCTGTTGCCCCCATTTGTTCCAAACTGGAAATACAACAGTTACACGACCACTATGGCAAAATATGGGGGGAAAAAACTATTTGTTCTCTGTTTTGTACCAACAGGTCGACAAACACAGTGTCCCAGGGCTCCAGACTAACTACTTTTTTACTAGTAGCACAGTGGCACCTAACTTCAAATTGTAGGACCGCAAGCAGAAAACTTTTAGGGACATAAATCGACTTGCAAATATTCACATTTCCTTTTCATTCATGATCCTCACACACATTGGCCTGACAGCTGCAATGACAGATTACAGGTTCTTTGAGTCGCCACTTCCACATTTCACCAGAGTAAAAAGAAAAGAAGAATTTACTGGTTGCACATGCGTAAGTAGATGAAAAATGTATTGCATTGTCTCAAAATTTAGGGGCCCTGCTGCTTTCCCTCTGCTAACATCAGCGAAATTATTATCTTTTGTGCCATTAAGAATTCAGGGTTGATGGATTTAACAACTGATTGATCCTACTTCAATCTGGTTTTGATCAAACCTCAAACCAGCTCCTCCAGTAGCTGCTGATCAGACCTTCACAACGTTCAGTAGAAGTTCTGAGAGCAATAAAATTACTTGCGTGTCATTAGCTATAACAAATTTGTTCATTATTGTGACCAAATTTCAGGACAGATTTATACGTAGATTGAGGTAATTCCAGTTCGCTTGCATTTATAAGTGTTACCTTTCTTTTTCTTTTCTCTTTTTTCTTTTCTTTTACAAGTGCTGGCTCAAGCGAAACTAAAAGGAACCAACGCCAGTGATCATATTCAGTCAGACTTTCCAAATGTCTGGCTGTAAGACGGCAAAATAACCTTTATGTTTCCTTTCTGAAGTTCCTTCCATGACATTTATTTACTGGTGTTTACTGGCGGAGGAGACCTCAGCCAGGTGTTAAAGGGGGAACTCAGACCTGCGCAAAACATGACTTTTAAAAAATCTATATAAAGAATATTCCATGAGTCAGGATCAGCAGCTACAAAGTCGAGGGAAAACCTGCGTATATATCGGCTGAATGCATGATGGAGGCAACATGAAGTCTGTAATGACTTCACTGCACACATGGACAGCGACACCTCAGATATCTCAGGTAACAGCAGCACACTTGTCTGCCAGTCATGCATTTAACGCTGTAGTATATGACACTACAGGCTCCAATGACACTTTCCTCTTGGAGGTGTTTTGTCATCATTTTGTTTCTTTTCACCCATTTTTTTCTTATGTAAGTCATGCGTCCTTTGTAATCAGGGCTAAGAAACTTTCACATGTTTACATTTTAATTATCTATTGGCTAATGAGTAAAAAATACTCAGGCAGCTCAACACAGGGAAGCAACTAGTCCAGGGGGGTCAAACTCATTTTAGTTCAGGGGTCACAAACAGCGCAATTTGATCTCAAGTGCGCCGGACCAGTTAAAGAAAAGCATGTTAACCTATAAATAAAAAGAACTTTGAATATTCCCATTATTAAGATGTTTACGGTTAATGAACTATCATTTTACAAAACATATATTATAAACAACGTGAAAATTCTTGATAAAAAATATGTGTGATTCCAACAATATTATGCCTCTTCTGTCTTCTATGTAATTTTCACACTTGGCAAATTCATCCTGAAGGCCGGTTAGTCAATAATTTAGACGGATGTGTTGCCCAAAACTTGTTAGTTATTGACAGGAATCAAGTAAGACTTTCTGATGTAAGATTTACACTGTGGTGATGTTTATCTACCGTATCTGGGCGGGGCACCCATATATATGTATGTATAAGAAACGTTGTCAGCAAAAAACAGAAGTTGACAAGTGTTTTGAAAGCTCAGTTCCTTTTTGTGGCAAACAGCTCCAAGTATAAGTGAAGTGCAAGACGCTGAAAATGACTGAAGTCTGTTTACTGTATCGGTTTCATCTTCAGCTTTTTGACTGTGCTGCAGTCGTTTAGGCTGCTAGAAGCAGAGGGAGGGGTGAGGAGGTTACGAGGGTTATCCTTAGGCTCCTCGTTCAGAGACAAGCAGAACATGATACCCACACAATGCGTCTCTCTACACATTTCTGACATCCGATACCCACTGACGCCACTGTGCCAAGGAGCTCCTACAATACCTAGATGTCTTTTCTGCTTGTTTATACCTGGGTCTGCCTGCCACTGTAATGTCAACACCTGAACAAGAGGAGCATGCAGAAATTAAACACAGAATGAATGCTGTATTTGTGCAGAAAGGTGCTGACTTTTCAGTTGTATGTTATTGACTTTTGACAAAAACCTTCTCATCATCTGTTCATGTTTATGTGCCCACACCCTGTATGTAGCTACTTGTTGGTTTGAGACTAAACAACAACACTTTGCCAAGTCCTGATGTCACAGACCTCATTTGGCTTTATTTTGTTTCTACAATAGCATTTATTTGGTGTATTTATTGCAATGGCAAAGGCAATAAGGCCGAATGACTCACAGTAAATGCCTTATTTAGCCTTTCATATACTGCTGACCAAGAGCTTAGCTGGAAAACCCCATGACTACCCACGCCAAATGTAGAGAGCCTCCTGGGGAAAAACAGGTTATGTAGTTTTTCCCACGTCTGTTCACTGTCTGTTCAGGACAAATGACTTTCAGCTGCTGCTGTTATTGATCTCGACCACATGCATTGCTCCTGAAATAAACGCTTGAACATGTACAAAGCATTTGAAGAGATAAGCATAGGAATTACATAACTGTTGTTTTAATATTCGCATATAAGATATACTATTACTCCATCATATTTTCTTGGCACAATGCAAAAATCGGTGGAAACCTTTTGGAAAAAATAATTAAAATATTCATCATATATTTTGTCTTTTTTTTACATTTTAATATGTAAAACCTACATATTATAGCTTTACTTCTACTGAAACTTTAGTCTGATAGTTAATGTGCTCTAAAATCGGCTGACTGAGCTCTGCCAAAAATTGAAAAGTGAAAAGACACACCACTCTACGAACTGTTTTTATATTTCAACTAGAGTGGAGACTCCATGATCAGCTGATTGCACCAACGCTTAAACGTTTTATGCATAACAAATCAATATTTTACGCTCATTAGCCTAATGATCTTATTTGGACCAAGTAGTTGGTGGGGGAAATATCAGGTATAAAAGTGAAAATGCAACCCAACGATTAATCGAACAACTTAATCTTTAAGTTTTACTGAGTTTAAACTTTCGCAAAATGCAAATGATGAATGCTAAATTGAATGCTAAAAGAGTTTTATTTTGGCCTGTTATCATGTTACTGATGAAATCAACATTATTCTGATATGCCGTCACCAGATTGTGTATTTTCCGAACCTCTCAGACACTAATGAATGCTATCAAATCATTTTCCACAGTGGCACCACTTGACCACAAACTGCAAGCTGCCAAACAGGACAGTAATGCTGTGACATTAGCAGCCTGTGGAGGACTCGTCATAGAGATTACACATCATTAAAACATGCCACAGTAGGTATCCCTAAGCCTGGGGATGCCTCTGTTATTATATCATCATTACCATCATCATCATCATATAACATCCTGTGAATATTTCTGTTAACATAGATACAACTAACACTGCAAAGAGGATCAAATATCCAAAGTTTCAACAGTGCATGTGTTCAAGTGTTTATAGAAAGCTACATCATACACATGCTATAGTCCAGTGTCAGTGAACAAGTTACACTTTAGCACAGCAGCTTTGAAACTGGGCTGCACTTCAAGCTTGCCGCTCACCGTTAACACGACATAAAACATTCGGGACGCACACACGTAAAACCGGACCGTGTTGACAGCTGCAGCATTGTGTCAAAACCCTAAAAGGTCAATTATTTCTTTCAGGATTGGGAGGGGGAGGTAAAAGAAAGGGAGGAGCAACAACACTACAGCTGGAAAACAGAATCAACGCTCGCCTGGATCTCAGATGATGAGATATATACGTACATGCATGCATTGTGTTGCGTGTCACGAGTCCACGCGGATAAGACAGGGTTATTTTTAACGGTACTGATAGATAGCTACAGAAAACAGTCTCTGACATGTCAAGACAGGAGTTGGCCTTACAGATACTAGCAATGTTCTCTACTAATTCATTATTCTGTAATTTAGAAATTAAATGCAACATGACAAATGTTTTATGACCTGGCTGCAGACCCAAAAGGATGATCAAATTTCCATTTGACTGACCCTGACAGTCTGCATGAGTGCATTGACAAAATATGCGCAACTGAAAAATGAAATAATCCTATTGCTCATAAATAAATACACTATAAAGTAAAGTGGATTGCCCTTGGACCATCAGTGTTGACCTTTGAGAACAGACGACCCCATTCAAACTGAATTACTTGATAATAAAAAAGCCCATTTCGAGGATTGAGCTAAAACTGAGCCCGAGTGTGTTTCCGAAAAAAGGAGGAGGAAAGTTTCTCTATAAAGCCTTCTGTCTGTCCGAACCAGAGAGGGAGGGACACGCCGGTACACACCCCTCCTCTTGAGTGTTGCGTGTAAATAACGAGCAACTGGAACAAACATCCCACGCAGCAGCAGCACACAGGCCACACAGGAGCAGCAGGAGCAGATATAGTGGCCCAGTTGGTGTCCATGTGCTGACTGCTGAGCTCCAAATAAAGCAGAGGGCAGCACATGATACCCAAGGTGCATGCCTTCTTCTTAAACATGAATGCACATAATGAGTGCAAACATAATGCTGTGTGTGTGTGTGTAGCGATACACACTCGTTCTGTGTCCATAACTAATTTGACGGCATCCAAAAATACGTCAAACACACGTTAACTTTGTCTGATGAAGAGAGGGGAAATAAACACATTACACAAGCAATTAGAAAAGAAAAGAAGCTTCTGAGAGTGAGTCTATAAGGAGAACATTTAACTATATCGTTGCATAAGTTTCTCAGCTGCAACAGGTGGTAAAGTGAGCATGAAAATCTACTACAGCAGTGTCTGTCTATCTCTATCCCTGTTAAGTGTGTGAAGTGTCAGAGATGAGAGATTGACAGTCTCAGTCTGTTGTTAACTGTGGCATCAAGTTTAAATCTGACACCTTCTGGAGACCCTTATCCTCGCAGAACCTCATTTATCTTCCTCTGTCTGCTTAATCTCCAATAAATCCAAATGTAATCTTAGTCATCCTCAGCATCTGGGTGCTATGAAACCCCTTCAGGCGATTTCATTAGCTATTGATATATTCATTACGTCTCTTGTTAGGACATTTGTGGGTTTTTAAAGCATATACTTGAATAATGTCATACAAATAGATACTAAATAATTCATACGGCGACATCGTACGACATTTATCTTGATATATTTATTCACTTTGCTTGACTTTGCTCACAGCTTGGCCTTTGCCTCACTCAGTCTGAACAAGGAACAAGCAAACGGCACATTTAAAGATCATCAGAAGCCAGGGCTTTTAGAAGTGGGCAAGCCAGCGAAACAAAACCACCAGTATCATTCAGACAACACTATCCTTTTGTCTGGGACTTCTACTTCTTCACAACTATACTGCTGCTTCCTTCTCACTCGATATTCACCCTAACATCTGCAACCTTTGATTACACTGATTTAACGATGAATGAATGAATGAGATCATCTATGGAAAATAAGTATGTGTATATTTCAATTCGTATGGTAACTAGGAACAACCAGTCTGCTTTATCTGGAGCTTATAGGTATTGTGTATTTTTAGACAACCTACTTGACCACCAAGTAAAAAAAAAAAAGAAAGAAAAAAAGAAAGAAATATTCTTGCTGGTGTTGCTCTGTGTTGCTGAAAATAGTAAACGCCGGTGCGTCATTCATGCAGTGGAAAATGCCAGACCAACCATTATCTAAACATTATCTAAAGTCATTACTTGCTACGCTTGTCAACTTTATCATGGACGTAATTTAATTTAGCAGCATCAGCCAGAAGCCCATTAGAAAAAATATATATCACAACAAAGGGGAGTGAGTGCATATCACTGCCATCAGTCATGTGCTGGTGGTGGAGGAGGAGGTAATGGAGGGAAACTGAAATCCAGAGCACAAAATAAAAAGTCGCTGTTTAATATAAAAATATTTGACAGACACAGATGCATGACTCATGGTGCCCTGAGTTTTTCATACCATACACTTGTTCCCATTATATCAAGAATGGTTGAACACCCGAGTGTCACATCCACTGTCCACCTGCCAAAATTAGTCGGCACTTTAAAGTACAGTGGAGTAAAAAAAAGAAAAAAAAGAAGCAAGAATAGCACGTTCCCAGCCACAGGGATTAAATGAACTGTGTGCAAACAGAAATGGTTGAAAAACATAATCATACTGTACCTCAAAGCCATGTTCCGTCAGTGAACCATGGCTGAGGTGTGTATGTGTCCACAGAGGGTACACAATCTTCTTGGGAGTCATGTAACAAATACTCAGGAGATTAAAATGTTTGCTGATGAAAGCTCACACACAACCACACACACACAATATTGTCTAGCAGATTTCAAATGTGCGACAAAGGACAAACATAAATACACCACCACTAAACAGTGTGCACGACTACTAACCCTCTACTTTTTTAACTTAATCTGATTTTAGAAAAGAAATTCAATCTAAGCATTTAAACTGAATAGGCAGGTTTCAACCTGTCCTTGTGTCATAGAGGAGGAAATCATGTGGAAGACATTTCCATGGCTTTTGCAGCAGCTCAGACTGGACCAAGCTTCCAGTCAAACACACCCTTTATCCCATCCAAAATACAAGGTTACTGATATAAAACAATACTTCTCCAGGCACCTATCTTACACTGTACATGCCAAAGTAAACAGAAGCATTTGAATTATGATCTTTACGGTTTAAAATCTACACAAACTAATACATGTTCATATTTTGTCAAACCTCCATCAGCAGATTTTTGCAGGACCAGAGGCAGACTTGTTATGCACCAACCCAGTATCTTGTATTGACCCTGAGCCAGTGGGAAATTTTTCGTTTGGACCTAACACAACAGACTGTCACTACTATGTCAATAGCAACACTCTGCTCTGTCACCACGATTAATCACAAGCACGACAATAAAGGCCAATGTGATCTTTTATCCTTTTTATCCGTTTTTTCAGGAGGGCTTGGGGTCTCTTTTTTTTTATTTTACAGTAAAAGCAAGCGGAAAGCAAAAGCAGCATCTGATTAACTCTCTATGCAAGAGCCAGGTCCATGAAAAACACACTATATTCAGACATGAGACACCACCATTTTTGCAGCTCAACACTGTTTTGAGAAAACAGCTTGTGCTCTTAACGATTACCAATCAATACACAGCACACAGTGCAAGCAATCAGCAGCAGCAGCAGCACACAGTAATTTTTGCAGGGCTTGTTTGGCGAGTGTGCCAAGCAATTATCCCAGCGCCTTTCTAGCCTTCAACCTGTTGCTATAGAAGCACCTTGTTTGTGAGCAACTGGGCTGAGCAACAGGCTTGAGAATAAAGACTGCAGCAGCCAAATTATTATGGCTCAGAGCAACAGACATAGGCACTATGATACAGTACAGGGTGATGCCATGGAATTAGCCTATCATTAATGTAAAGTTGTCCTTTGTTCCCACTAATTGTCTCTAAGTAGTATTTAAATTAGCAAACACTAGCTACATCGACTATTCTAGTCCTAATATAAAACAGACAAGGGACTAACTATTAGATGAGGGTGAATGTACAGTACAGGGAGTTGTTTTTGTTATTTTTTAGGTTCAATCAATGCAAATATTTGCATTTGCATATAATTTCTGTAGATCCATACATTTTTCCTGTAGCATAAGCTACTCAAAAGATTATAAATAAACTTAAAATAGCAGGTAACACAACTTTACATTGATTACATTCATAGACACACTCTACCAGAGTGACATCCATATTATCCCAGGCTCAGTACAGTTTAACACAGCCTGTTTAGGTGTCAATCATTTTCAGTTAGAAAATTTCGAATTTCAAATTTATAACGTCGACGCTAATTTGAATTTTGAATTTTAACGAATAAGCTAGCAGAGAGCGAGCGTTTTCAGTTGACAACTGCAGACAAACGGCAGTTAATTTTCTTTTTCTTTTTACTCAAATTTAAGCAAAAAAGCAAATGTTTTTCAACTTTTTTTCGACATATATTACATTATGAAGCGTCGGTCGGTGTTTTATTATTACATAATTGCAGCAGTAGTAGGAGCAGCACACACACACAGCAGCTGAAGTAAAAATGCGACGGTTATAATCCTCGGATGGATTGATGAGCTAAGAAGTGGGACACGGGAGTTTGTAACTAACTAACGGGGCTTGGCAGCAGCTGTCTTACCGTACTTGTTGGGCTCCCGGTTGTACTCCAGGATTGGCACCACATCGTTGGGGTCCTGGTCCTGTTGCTGCTGCTGCTGCTCGAACACAGAGTCCTCCCCGGGCTCCTGCTCCTGCTCCTCCGCTGTGCCGCCGCTGCTGCTGCCGCTGCCGGTGCCGCTGCCGGTGGTGGTGGTGCTGTCCGGCGCCGGGTCAGCGACCACCGCGACCGTGTGCTCCCTCTCCCCGCCGCTGACACCCCCTCCTCCTCCTCCGTCTACCGGCACTACCACAAATCTTTCCCCCATGTCCTTCCCTCCTTCCTTCCTTCCTCCCTTCCTTCTTTCCTTCCTCTTGAGTGGAGTGGAGAGGAGAGAAAGAGAAGACACACCGACCGGCTTTACCCTACTACTCTGTGGAGAGCACACACACATACACACACATACACAGACACAGGCTCACGCGGTTATCAGAGGATTGATTACAGTACAGATGTGCCCGCCCCCTCGCCCTCCCCTCATTGGTCGAGGGGGCCACGGAGCGCTGTCAATCACCCACTGTTAGCCAATCAGAGTGGTTGAATTTTGTTAATTGTAGAATGAGGGAGTTCTGAAATTTAGACCCTCAGCTCGGATGCTCCTTCAATTTGTAGGCTACCACATAGACCACATTGACCCCTGGACGAAATTTAGATATCAGTTACTCCCAAAATATTTGTGATACATATAGGGCTGGGTCTTGACTAAATATGAAAATTACTTTTGACATGGGTTTCAAAATTTTTAACCCCCTCCTGGCCAGTTGTTTTTGCTGCAAAAACACAAAATTTCTATGGGGTTTATGGCTGGTGGCGACAGTAAAAAGAGATATCCAAAATCCCCTCGGTGAAAACCTCTGACTATAATATGTCAACAAAATAAAACAAGAATTTTGAAAGGGGCTTTATCCATTGTTCAGATTTCTGTTCTGGAAATTAGCACATATTTCATTAGATATTGCCTCATTTACATCTACTTACAACTACACAAAAACCATAGCGGAGTTGGACATTTTGTCCACTTGAAGGTTCATGGATGTGGTTAAAATGCATTACGGGTCCAAAAAAATGGACTTTCATTCTGAAATTCGGGACATCCAGAGTTTACCCAAAGATGCACCTCCAAGCCAAAAATCAGGCCCCAGTGACCTTTCATTTGACCATGGGGAGTTGGGAATGTTTGAGAGGGGTAACAGGATCCTCTGGTCTTAAGTTCCTCTGTCATTTATTAGAACATAATAAAAGTTCATATATTTTACATATAGCCTACCACAATTGTAGCTATTAATACATAAAACATTTTTTCTGTTGTTTAATTTTAATTTCATATACAAAAACTACACAAAGTCCAGTGATTTGTGATAAATAGGTTTATCTATTCATTAGGCCAAGTGGTAAAACAGCTGAGCTCAACAGAATACCAAACATAATACAGCATGTGAGATGGGGCCTGGTGGAGCACATGTTCTGGCATGTCACACTAAACTCATTACAAGCCTCTTTAATTGTCTCAAAATGATGGGGTAATTAACACTCACTCTCCACATCCTCCACTATCAATAGCCTGCCACAGACACTCAATAAATAGCGCTAATTTAAAAAAGCAGCGATGGTTTAGTCATTTACCAACATCTTGCCATAATAACCTTGGTATGTTACAGCTCAGAATAAATGGTTCGTAAAAATATCTCAGGATGGAATGATCTCTTATTTTTTCCAGACAGTTTATGAGAAACGTAGTGTCACAAAGACAGGTCTCAAATCTCCCTGCTAACTGCTAACAAAAGGATAAACTCTCAATGTACTTGGAAAATACAAAGCAGCTCAAAATTTGCATTTGAGCATTTTAGTTTGTTTGTTTTTTGGTTTCCATTTCTGTCACTTTTGATCATCTGGTGCTGGAAATCCCAAGATAAAAAAGTTCACCAACCGAATTCAATTAATTGTTCCTTGGGACAAAGAAAAGAAAGCCCCGTCTGTCTGTCTTGCCTGTTTTGCGAAATTCAAGGAGAATCCATTCACACACACATCACTCTGACAGACACAGTGAGAGGGTTGCATGTATAACCCGTTCACAGAGATTAAATAAGCAGCAGCCCTGTAAAAAAGCAACAGGTTGCCCACACTGAACAACTGGAATGCACCTTAACAAAATAGTTTTACAGAGCATGGAAAACCATCTCTGAATCTCAGGTCAATAGGTCGCACTGCAGACCTGCTGAGGAGTGTGAGGTACCTTCCTCCCATGGATATGAAGGCTGTGAACCTTTTGGACATAGCTTAAATTGTTTGTGAAGCAGTAAAAAGGCCAAACTGTTCTAAAATACTGATAAATAAGCGTATCTAATAATCTAATGCTGTTGAATTATAATGTTTTACACTGAAAGGATTCCTAGACTGTGCTAATAAAGCTCAGCTGTGATACTGATTCAGCTTCATGACAAACTTCTCTCTGTCTCTTTCTCTGGCAGAAACAGGAAGTGTCGTAAACCTTTCGCAACCCTGGTTACTCCTAAAGACCCAACTCACAGAGTCTTTGCTGACTTTCCTGTTTCGGGTTTTGTTTGTCATCATCACGTTTTTTAAAATCGGAGTGGTGTAGATGGTGGCTTGAAAAAGATTACACATTAGAAATACTTTTCATACGTATTTGTTATAAGAAAACAAGCACTTCTAGATCTTGTGAGTCATCAGGTCCACCTACTATTATCATATCTATTATCGTATTAGATTGGCAGAGCATTTAAAGGAAGCGAGAAGATTAATTATGGTTGAGTTATGGAGAAGGGGTGGGACTAACTTCAGCCTACTCCTTTTCAGACATCGAAATGTAAAGATGTATTATCTCAAGGAAATTTAAATCGAACGCAACTGGACTTGGTTATTTGTCTTGGAAGACATCAGTTCATGTTCACATTGGACCAGTCTCAGCCTGGTCCGATGCCAACATGAACTGATGAAGCCTCTTGGATGAGAGGTGAACCGTCTTCCTAGACAAATAACCAAGTCCATTTGAGTTCCTTGAGATAACTATGACCTGGACAAATGAGAATATTCACAGGCTTAAAGATGTATTTGTTCATCTTACAATACACCTCCTGGTTATACTTACTCATAATGTCAGTTGTACAAGTGAAAAGTTCTGCTACCGATTACAGCAAATTCATATTCACAACTATTCATTATGAGAAAGCAATTAAGGCGAGCTCTTCAGGCAAAGATTTGCTGTGACTGGGATTCAAACCTCCACAGTCTCCCCATCCAAAGCCAATGCCTTTACTCACTGATCTATCCAGGTGAATGTGTTGATCACAGACTCCTCTGACTCTCCACACTCACTCACACACAGATGCACAAAGACAGGTTGACAGCAGCAGTGAGCTCAGATTAACAGTGCTGTTACATATATATGAAAGCTTATGTGTTTTTCCTTGCGGATCAAAAAGCATCTAAGGGTGGACGGATGGACGCAGCCCCAAACAGGGTGTGAGACTAAAATACAGGGCTGACAAATTGACTTGTAATCCTTCATGTCCATGTTGTTTTACTCATCCGCAGCTGAACTCATCACACGTTTAAAATGACTCAGACGCTTGGACGAAATGAAATGTAGATTACTTTTTCTTTTTTTTCTTTTTTCTTTTAAGCTGGGGGAGAGCAGATGAACAGATGTGGCCTTTCACAGCAACAACCACAGCTGCAAGTGTTCAGGGCGACAAATGTCAGCCTTCATTTTCCTGCATTTAGCAAAATGGAAAATGGGCTTTGAGTTGTTCAGTGAAAATAAATACATGACGTGTTTGTTGTGTCACTGTAGCTGACATCAATGTGCCGTAATGCTCCTGAAAAGCACCGATTATTCTACTGTAAATGAAAGAATAAGCTCATGTAATCAAAGTATATGAGTCTCTGACATAGAAGGAAAGTGAATAATGGAAAGAATAACGATGTTGTAGGTTATTTTGTAAAATAATTCAATGGAAAAATCTAAATCAAAAGTTCACATAAATAAATAATTATGCACAGTCATCATCAGTATTGCAAAAAGCACTCAGATTCCTCTTCCTTCAAAGTAAAATAACATTTTCATTACATTACATTTACATAATCACATCAGATATGACAAGAACAGGAATATTGCATGATATTCATGGTGACAAACAAAAGAAACAGGCAGATTCATGCAGCAGCCGACTGTAAAAAGCATGATTAGTCTTGACCCATTAAAAAATATGGATGAGCAGCCTCCTCCTGTCAGGCCCCTCCCACTCCCACTCCCACTGTCGCCATGGATACCGTCCTCTGGGAGGTGGAGGTTGCTGATCTGTGATGGTTAAAGTTAAAGTGATAGTTCACCCAAAATTCAAATTTCACTCATTATCTACTCACCCTCATGTGGTGGGGCTGAGGGCCTAAGGGCTGGGAGAAGTTTCAGAGTCCTCCGTGGCTTCTCTGAGTTACAGCGGGGCTCCGTGCAGCACTGCATGTCCATATGACGGTTGAGAACGGAGCTCACTTTTCTTCGTCCAAAAAGACACACCAAAAAAACATCCAAATGTAATGTCCCTCTTGTATTGAAGCCCCAACATGAGAAATTGTTGCAAATGGATACCAACTGTCTTCGTAACAAAAAGACACACCAAAAAACATCCAAATACCTCCATGCTGCTCGTATGTAATGTCCGTCTTGTATTGAAGCCCCGAAATGCGAAATTGTCCCGAAAAAAATCAAATAAGTCTATATTTCAAGCTTGTTTTGTAGCGGAAGCTTCTCGAAGCTCCTCTTCCTGGTTCGTCAAATTTGGACGAACTGGGAAGAGGACAGACCCTGGTTGGTTCAAATTTGACGAACCGGAAAGAGAAGCTTCCGCTACAAACAAGCTTGAAATATAGACTTATTTAATTTTTTTCGGGACAATTTAGCATTTCGGGGCTTCAATACAAGACGGACATTACATACGGGCAGCAAGGCCGTAGCTACCATTGAGGACACCGAGGTCATGACCTCGGTATTTTTTTCGGCCTAATGAATGAAAAAAAAAAAAAAAAAAAAAGTGCAAAGTATTAGGGAGGACAGATGGAAGGTGACTGAGTGACTCCTCTCTTGTCCAAACAATTCCGGTAGGCCTATAATGCTCTTGTTTATTGACGCCCTCACATACGCTGGTGTTTGTTTACTGGTCGCGGGAAAAAAGGCGATTCATTCGGAAAAAGCGAGTGATACAGCGCGTCGCGGAGCCTGCGTGCATGGAGGAGAAGGCTACTGAGTGAGTTGGCTCTAGATAAACTGCTCTTTCCAACCAGTTGTTACACTGTAAAAGTTTCGTACATACGTGCACTTGAAGCGCTGTATTATTTCGGGACGGAACCTCATGTATGCGGAGAAAACAGCTGTTTAATAGCGTCAATTCAGCGCCGTTTACTGTCTGTGTCCTGCACTATGCACTAGTTGAGCTAAGTGGAGGAGAGCAGAGACCTCTTTCCTGCAGACACTATACTGAGGGGGCATCTGCTGCACTGTCCATTCTTCCATCAACTTTATGTGAAAAGCACAGTGACATGATAAATTTTATGTTTACAGACAGGGGCGTCACTAAGTTTTAAGGACAGGGGGGGCTTAGCCCCCAGGAGATGCACAAGATGTGAGCATATGTGGTGCACAAGCACAAATATTTCACAAACAAAAACTGTGAAATTGTTTCTAAAAAAATTTGGACAGATTTAACAAAGAGCATATGGTGTAAAGTTTAGGCAACCATTAGTTTTATTTCAGTCTTTTTTATTTATTTATTTATTTATTTATTTATTTATTTATTTAAAGAAAGCTAAGACCGGTGAGATTACTACAGACATGTCTGGAGTAGGCTACAGTAGAAAATGTAAATTTTTCATCTCTGCCTAGTAAGAATACTAACAAAAATCACATTAGAGTAAAATCTACCTTTGAATCATGGGATATCAGGCAAATGAATAAGTAATGTGTAGGCTAACTGTGTAAAAGTAGATGCTAAAAAAATGAACCTGAGCAATTTTGCAGCTGTTTTATTATCAGAGATACGTATGTCCAGGTGGAATTTGACCTTTGGAAAACTAATTAGGCTATATTTCACTAATAGCCTGTGTCATAATATTCACTCCATCCAAATACAACTGTTTTTGGCTCATTTTGATTTCACCTAGACCTCTTCATATTTTCCCATTCAAAGAAGACCATACAACCGAAATGAAGTTTGACACCAATATTTTACTAATAAAAAATATGCATAGAAATGTGAAATACTACATAGCTAAACAACGTGAATAACCAATTATAACACAAACCAAAATTTGCTGCAACAAGGAGCAGTCAGATGTATGTTTGTGGTAACTATAAGGAAAAGCAAACAAACTTCCTGGGCCTGTTTCAAAGTGAGGAACACAGCTGACGCTCCAGAAGGAAGTCACCCAAAAATAGTAGGCTATAGCTATGGTAAAAAAGAGTGCACACTTCACCATAGAAACCTGTTCATCTTTATGTTAACAACCAGGACCTTCACATTTCAAGCTGGAATTAAACTTTATAATATAATATTTTTGCTACTCTGTGGCTGCTTCGAATGTGAGGAGCTAGTCTACTGTTTGTAATAGGTGGTGTGTTCTCATCAGAATTCAGTGAAGTTGGGTCTTCTCTGGATGATCACTAGTGATGATAATATCATAAAAAATGGCATTAATCTAATATGATGTGTGTAGTTTTTATCTGTCAAAGTGCACCAGATTGAAGCCTTTTAATATAAAATTGCCCCAAATTTCTGACGCCACCCCCTGGCTACGGCCCTGCGGGCAGCATATTTGGATGTTTTTTGGTGTGTCTTTTTGTTACAAAGACAGTTGGTATCCATTTGCAACCGTCATATGGACATGCACTGCTACGCCGAGACCCCCTGTAACTCAGAGAAGCCACGGAGGACTCTGAAACTTCTCCCAGCCCTTAGTCCACATGAGTAGATAATGAGTGAAATTTCAATTTTGGGTGAACTATCCCTTTAAGTTTAGGTTTTTTTTTTTTTTTATACAACCAGGTCATGTTACAGTAACTTCACCCCACATCCATACCCTGTGTTTTTCCTACAGTTTTCCCCATGGAGCCAATCACAGTATCTTATTGTATAAAGCTTCAGCTGCATTGGTGACATTACTGGAGCCAACGATGCGTGCCCAGGGGTGTATGTGGGTCAGCACTATAAAGGAAGCTTTTATTGTGAAATGGGTCCTCCTAACCCCCCCACTGCTGCTGCTGCTGTGTCATTGTTTCATCCCTGTCACCGCAGACAGAGGTGGGTCGGGTCGGCGGCTGCACATCTGAGCAGATCTCAGACCTCAGATCTCAGATCTCACAGGGGAAGGTGGTGATGTAAGAGCGAACAGAGGTGCAGCAGCTGAGTCACCTCCATCAGCCCAGAGCCAAACACGACACTTTCTACTGAGGTTTAACACTGTTGAGACAAATGTCTGGGTTAAAATGTCTATACATCATCTGGTCTCTCAAAAAAATCAACTGTTTTTTTTCTAATTAGGTAAAAACTCACATGTGATAATCACCTGAGACAATGAACTAGTAAATGCACCCAGTCACAAAGAGTAACACTCATATTATATACATGTATATATTATATCATACACTGTTGCCTATAAAGTTGGAAAATTTTGGTTTTTTCGGACACATTCCTCTTTTTATTCCTATTTATACACATCTGTAATCACCTTTGGTCAGGTGCAATGAGCACAGCATACTGAGTCCCAGTTGCCAGTTTTGAGAAGATATACAATGTATTTATCAAGAATAAATCCAATTTATGGGAAACAGTGTATTACACAGTTAAATTAGAATTCTATATACAGTATATTCTATATGCATATCTTTTTTTTCAATTACTTGTTCCATCACTCTTACTGACAACTGAGCACTGATGATGAAGACCATGAGATGTGGCTTTAAGCTCCTGTACAAACCGAGTAAGTGAACATTAGGAAAAGACTTTGTCAGAGATCAACATAGATGATTATTTGATTAGTCGACTGAGAGATAATTGATAAGTTTGTGGGTGCCTGGTTATTTGTTCAAGTCAAGTTTGGATAAATTGTGACAAAAAAAACAAAATAGGAATGAAAAATGAAATAAATTCTTTTCAGTTTCAGCTTCTCAAATGAGAGGATTGTTTATTTTGTGGTATTATCTTTAAAAACTGCATATGAATAAAGGTTTAAAATCTGAAATGTGCTCACAAACAACAGGTGTGGTCTCCTCAGGGGGACGTCAGTGATTAGGACCGAGGGTTTTAACAGGGGGACCAGGACGGGACTTGTTTTTGTCGGCGTGCAGATGGTACAGAGTGTGTAACGAGATCCCACAGGCTGCACTATTCATCAGAGACAGATGTGTGTGTGTGTGTGTGTGTGTGTGTGAAAGAGACAAACACACACAGAATTAAGAACAGCTACACTTTACATCTGGACTTGTGTCAAACAGTCTGCAGTGACTCACAGCTGGATGAGTGACAGGCAGCTGGAAATATGAAACATGATGCAGACACGACAGCAACATCAGCCATGAATTCACTTCTGTGGATTCATCCCTATATATTTAAAACCTTACATCAGGAGTGGACTTATCATTATACTACTATGTGGTGCCTGTATTTACACACATTATTCTATTTCTGCTGACAAAAGTCATTATTTGGTCTAGAGAGGAGTGTGAGATTGACCAAGCTCATGTTAACCAAAGGGGGGCGCTGTTGAGAACCAACATGTTTTCACATTTAAAACACTTTTCATCCTCACATTGACCTCTGTTTCTGTATCTATAATTGTTTTCCACTGTGGTTGTGCAGATGTGGATAAAATGTGAAGAGTTTAAACTTCAGATGAGACTAAACTTTAGCTTAGCTGCTGCTGCTGCTGTGGATGTGGACGTGTGCAGAAAATACAATGACATTTGAATGCTTCCTCATGAGTTTCCTGTTTGAACTCACTCCAGTTTGTTTCTATTGGGGATGTAGCTTGTGAGCATTTAGGTTTCATTTGCTTTCATCTTGTTTTTATTTTCTCAATCTGTTTCTACTGTTTTTATTTCCCTTTCTATCTTTGTCCATCTCTTTTAAAGCTGAACTCTCCAAGTCTAACCCTCCTCTCCTCCATGTGCATTTGTTTTTTAACGAAGCCGGTGAGAAATCAAGGGTTCTTATGTGTCACTGTTGTTTGGCTTTTCTACCATTGTTCTTCTATGTTTTTGCTTTTCATGTTAAAGGGATAGTTCAACATTTTGGCAAATTGGCCCATTGCCATAATCCCTATAGTCATAGCAGTACAGTAGGTTTGTTATCTTTTATTGTCGGTGCAAACTGTTTTTAGAACGGCGGAGCAGAGCGACGCGCTGTTCAGAGCTACGCTACGGAGGCTCATGGGATTTCTTGGTTTCCCTCATCTAACTCATCAAATACACAATCCAACAACTCCACAATCCAAGTTGTGACCTGCACATTCACCACGCTATGAGATAATAACACAACGTTACCAGACAGAGTTGTTTTAGAGGGAAATTCATGCAAAACCGCTGATGCACGTTCCCATCGGGGGCAGTTTTTCGGCAAGCAGTCTCTGCATTAGTGCTTAAACATGTCAGCTCTTACAAATGCAACATAAATAAGTTTTTTGTTGACACAGAGACAAGTGATGGACTTCATCACCTTGGTCCAACCTCTAAATAAGTTTGATTATCATGTTCACAACAGTAGGAAACCAGAGGTGGTTCTGTACTGAGCCTGGTTTGGAATTACCCAAACACCTGTGTTTCCATGTCCTCCCGTTGCCCTCTCGTCCTCACCCCCGCCCCCCCGCCCCGCCCCTCCTAAACTGAACTGACCAGATACATGTTACGGCTGCTTTGCTTTGTCAGATGACTGATGATGACTCACTGGCATATTCACAGCCACAGCAGCCGTGAGTGACTGAGGAGCTTTTCCTATACGAGCATCATGGAAATACAGACTCAAATCTAACACAGTGTGAGGTCTCGGAGGGAACAACCACGGATATTTCAGATGCCACAGTAACTAACAGCACTAGTGAGTGAGTGTGTGGGGAACAGGTTATCCCGGTGTTCCAGCTCATGCAGCAGTGAAATGTGATCAGCTATAATATCCTCCCCGGAGATCTATTAGCTGAATCACATTTCCCTCTCGTGCTGGTGCTGTAATCCCGGCGGCCGCGGTCTCCCGGTGTGAAGTTTAGTCTCAGCTGCTGGCTGCCGGGGTGGGGGAGAGTTTTTTTTGGGAAGTAGACAAAGAGGAATGGGATGGTTGGAATACCAGTGGGGACACGTGCTACCGTGCGTGCACACATCCACCGCCGCACATGCACACACGAATACATACGCACTTTACTGGCCCGAGGAGGGGAGGGGGGGGGGGGGGTGGGAGTATCGTTATGTAATGTGTTCGTTTTATCTCCGTCTCTCTCCACCCCTGCTTGATTAGTGAATGTGGTCACACAGCTGTTTATAGACACGTCCAGCAGAGGTGACGTTGTGGCTCCGATCGATCTAAGGTTACACTGCAAAAAGTCAAAATCTTTCCAAGAATTTGTCTTATTTCTTGTCAAAATGTCTCATTTCTAGTCAAAACTCATCTCTTTCCACTTAAAATAAGACTCATCACCTACAAATTAACTTGTTTTTAGATCATTTTCACTTGTTTCAAACAAATTTTCACTTGAAATAAGTAGAAAAATCTGCCAGTGGAAGCAAGTTTCTTGTGCTTGTAGTAAGAAAGAAAAGTTTGCCCCACTATCAGATTATTTCAAGTGAAAATATGCTTGAAAGAAGTAAAACGTGTCTAAAAACAAGGCACTTTTTAATGTCTTATTTTAAGTATAATGAGATTTGTTTTGACTAGAAATTAAATTTTGACTAGAAATAAGACAAATATTCTTGGTAAAATTAAGATTTTGAGTTTTTGCAGTGTAAAACTCAGAGAGATGAGAAGACAAACCAAGGTCGTCACATATATAACGATCTCTTAGATAAAAGGACTCATATAGGAAAACTAAACTGAGTGTTCATCAGTGGGGATGAGGTGGGAAAGGTGGGCTCTGTCTAATTCTTTTGGATCCACAGGACACTGAGGCTCTTCTTCCTGCAGCAACTACAACAGTCCGGTCTAACTGCTCAGTGGGGACTGCAGAGCATCATGTGCTGATGCTGCAGCACAGTGGAAAACCGGAGGGACCCGACCCGACCCGACTCGACCCGACCCAGCTGGTCAAAGCGGCTCAGAGGATTGAGAGATCCATCAGCGCAGATAAAACTCTCTGTTTGTTCGCTGCACCATCAGGGAGGAGACACTGTGGTACTTTAAATACACAGAGTACCAGGCTGAGGAGCGGTAACCTCCATGACCCCAACACACACACACACACACACACACACACACACACACACACACACACACACACACACACACACACACACACACACACACACACACACACACACACACACACACACACACACACACACACACACACACACATGCACCTGTCAATCACTGACACTGAACGACGAAAAATGTACAAGTTGTTTTTTTAATTGTTGTTTCATCTAGTTTTTGTTTGATCTTAAACATGTGAGTTGCCGCTTTTATGAAACGCACAGGTGAAATTTTGTTGTAGAAAATTACAATGACAACATAAATTATGAAGAAACATACACAATAGTACTGTGCAAAAGTATTGGGCAGCAGTGAAAAAGTGCTGTAAAGTAAGAATACTCTCAGATTATATGATTGAAGGGTGGTCACACCAGTAATGATTTAATTTTATTCTAGAAAACACTGGTGTGATGTTTCTTCTGAAATATTCATAATGGAATTAATCAGTTTCTCCATAAGGCTTCAGCAATCCAAATTTGAGGACATCTGGAGTGAATTGAGAATATACATATTTGCTGACACTTGCCTCATTTATTCATATGTGTTTATTTAATTCTTTAGTTTTTTTAATCACCCCGTTTTCCGCATTTGTTCATTTTTGTGATTGCAATGTAAAAAAAAAAAGCTGGAAAGACAGATCACTCATTAATGATGGAGTCCAAATGTGCTGCTGTTGTCACATGGTTTAAAGAGGAACTATGTAAGTCCGGTCTCTTTTCCTCCTCTGTGTTGCTAACCCTCCTCTCACCCATGTGCATTTGAAATAGAGCAGTAGAGCAGTAGAGATTACGGGTTTCGGTGGCGCGTTACGTTTGTGTGGCGGTGCCGCAGAGATGAGAGCTGGGACACCGGGTCAGAGGTTACAAGACATTGATTCAACCAGAACTAGGACTCTGGAGCTGGTTAATTAAGGTACAAATGGAGCAGAATAAGGTAAAAATCTTACATTGTTGCTTTTTAAAGTAAATTTAAAGGGGAACTATGCAAGTCCGGTCTCTTCTCCTCTGTTTTGCTAACCTTCCTCTCAGCCAAGTGCATTTGTTTCCAACATCCTGCATAGCTCCTTTCTAAAGTCAATTTAAAAAAAGAAGAGGAATAACAGACAAATCTATAATATAAGTTATCAATATCATATCATGAAGCCTTCACCTGCCTCCCATCAGTCCACACTCTCTTCAGAAACATCGACACAGCGGTGAACCTTCAGGGACTTGGACCAGGCGAACAGTCAGCACCAGTACGGTTTCTCTCCAGCGTGGCAGCACTGGTGAGCGTTGTACCCGTTCAGGTTGGTGTATCTCTTCTTCCTACACCGCTCGCACACGTACGGTTTCTCACCAGAGTGCGTCCGTCCGCAGGTGTCTGACGCGGTCGCCGGACGGCCTCTCCCCGGCGTGCATGTGACGCGCTGGTGCCTCCTGTGGTGACTGGAGCAGGTGAAGCTCTTCTCACACTGGTCGCACACTGCAAAAACTCAACATCTTTCCAAGAATATTTGTCTTACTTCTTGTCAAAATGTCTCATTTCTAGTCAAAATCAATCTCTTTCCACTTCATCACCTGCAAATTAACTTGTTTTTAGATCATTTTCACTTGTTTCAAACAAATTTTCACTTGAAATAAGTAGAAAAATCTGCCAGTGAAAGCAAGTTTTTTGTGCTTGTAATAAGAAAGAAAAACTTGCCCCACTATCAGATTATTTCAAGTGAAAATATGCTTGAAAGGAGTAAAAAGTGTCTAAAAACAAGGCACTTTTTAATGTTTTGAGTCGTATTTTAAGTACTATAATGAGATTTCTTTTGACTAGAAATGGAATTTTGACTAGAAATATGACGAATACTCTTGGTAAGATTTTGAGTTTTTGCAGTGCACTGGCCGTGCATGCGCAGGTGCCTCTTGTAGTCGCCCTGGAAACGGAAGTCTTTCCCACACTGCTCGCACTGGTACGGCTTCTCTCCGGTGTGCACGCGCAGGTGTCTCGTGTAGTCGCCCTGGAAACGGTATGTATTCCCACACTGCTCGCACCCGTACGGCTTCTCTCCACTGTGCACGTGCAGGTGTCTCTTGTAGTCGCTCGGGAAATGGAAGCTCTTCCCACACTGCTCGCACTGGTACGGCTTTTCTCCACTGTGCACGCGCAGATGTCTTCTGTAGTCGCCCGGGAAACGGTACGTCTTCCCGCACTGCTCGCACCGGTGCGGCTTCTCCCCCGTGTGCACGCGCAGGTGTCTCCTGTGGCTGCTCAGGTGGCTGAAGCCTTTCCCACAGTGAACACACAGGTAGGACGGTTTCTCTTCGGCGTGGACGCACAGGTGAGTTTTGTAGTTTCTCAACAAGCTGAAACGGTTCCCACACCGGTCGCACCTGTACGGCTTCTTCTCACCTGTGTGCACGCGCTGCTGGTGGGTCTTAAAGTGGCACAAGAAGTTGAAATGTTTCTCACAGCGGTCACAGCGGTACGGTTTCTCCCCAGCGTGGTGAACATCTGGATGACTGGTGCTGCTGCTCTTTCCAGACTGGTGTGGTCCGCTGTGACCGCTCAGGTGTTTCCTGTGTGCGCTCTGGCTGGTGAACTGTTCCCCACACTGACCACAGGTGTGTTGCAGGTGAGTGTCTACCTGGCTGAAGCTGCTGCCACTTCGTTCACCTTGGTAGTTTCTCTGCAGAGTGACCATCTCCTCTGGCAGCAGCCACACTGACTGAACCACAACGATCCCGTTTGACCTGCAGAAAAACATGAAATCAGAGAGAAACCCGTGTCAAAGTGGAAGATTCAACAAAATATTACACAACAATATCATGAAGCCTTTTATTAAGCTTATATCTGTTATTACAATTCAACACTTCCTCATTGTTTTCCTTATTGAGAGAAACAGTGGGGTTACTACTGTTTATTTATTTATTTGGTTATTCAATATTCATTGTCTCTCATTTTGTTTACCTTCTGCTTCTCTGTAAATAATTAATGTTAAGTCGTTTATAATTAACTTTAGGTACAATGGTGTTAACAACCAATTCAATTATTAACAATTAAATGTTTTCTTCTTCCAACCAGGGCCGGCTCTACGCAGGGGCAAGAGGGGCGCACAAATAAATGTCTTGCCCCCTCAAATCAAAATTTTAGAAGTTGAGAAAGCACATTTTAATATACTCAAAAAATGTGTATATTACAAGTTGACAAAATTATCTGTAGTAGCACAAAAATCTGCCGAAAAAGGGACACTGTCCTGTTCTAAAATGTTCTGTTCTTTTTTTTTTTTAGTTTTGTAAATCTTGACCATAGTAGACCCCCCCCCCCCCTTCTCAGAGTAGCCTACACCAGAATGCTTCTACATGTTAAAATCACAAAAATTTTCTGGGGGGGGGATGCCCCCAGACCCCCCTACAGGGGTTTAGCTACTCAC
The DNA here is from genome assembly GCF_905171665.1 of Trachurus trachurus. NCBI lineage: Eukaryota > Metazoa > Chordata > Actinopteri > Carangiformes > Carangidae > Trachurus > Trachurus trachurus. The sequence goes on along the minus strand of NC_139911.1, from coordinate 3,488,522 downwards.
TTTTTCAACCTCCCTGGATTTGCAATGCATCTTCAGGTATATGCACACCTGATCCCACCATACAATGTAGCTCTTTGTATTACCACAGTAACAAATTTGGCCTCTAAGACCCTGGTTGGCCCCCCGGCCCCTAGTTAGACAGGTCTGGCCTGACAAAGTGCAATCCGCTTCTCCAGGTTGGGGTTGGACACATAGCCAACAAACTAATTCAATGAAGAAAACACTGTTACTATAAGCACGGAGAAAAAAAAAGTGCTGGAGCATGATGAGTTCACATGATTCCCCCCTTCACATTTCTGACTGCCCCCTCATATGCCTGCCTAGAACCGGCCCTGCTTCCAACTCCTTTTCAGATATGTCAAACAATGTGCTTTAAGCCTTTCATTGTCCGTTATTAGCCTATTATTGTTTTCTGTATGACATTTGTTGTTCATTATGTTTAAAATGAGCATTTTCAATTAAATCCAATCAATTTACACTACAGATCACAATCACACACAGATTGGACTTGAACCTATGATGTTTGACCTCTCAGGGCCACCATACTATCAATTCACTTTTTTATTCTCCATTATTAATACATGCAAATCCTAACCCTCATGAGATCATTTAGCTATGAGGACAAACGTGACGTTTCACCTGTTGCTGATGTTTTCCAGCTGCATGAGGCTTTTATTTCCCTCCAATCATGATTACGTCATCGCGTTAGGTTGAAGGTTGAACGCTTCAGTCAGTCAGTGATGTCATCCATCCAAACTAACAGGTAAAAAAACAAACTAGATGAACAACAACATTTATAAACAGGTGGACAAAGGAGATGCTCGTGCTAGTGCTATCAGTATGTAACCAAGGCTCGTGCAGACCTAATACATCCATGGTGCAGACAGAAACAGAGAAGCACGAGCGCGTACCTTCACCAGGTGGACGGAAGTGTGTCTGTTGGCGCCGGCGGGAGAAGAGCAGCAGCAGCTGGAGAGGATCAGCGGCGCGGCGCCACAACATGGATGTATTTGTATTATATATCCACAACAATTAGCTACAACAACCACAGCCCAGATGACCAGCAGGCTTCCGCTCACCGGAAGTCTCTACTGCGCCTGCGCCGAATCCGCTCGACTGGAGAAGACGTGGATGGGACTGAGGAGGCGCCATCTTGGATCACACTATCCAGGTGTTTGTAGCTACAACAGAACAGACCTAAAATAGTACATTTGCATTAGATAGATAGATAGATAGATAGATAGATAGATAGATAGATAGATAGATAGATAGATAGATAGATAGATAGATAGATAGATAGATAGATAGATAGATAGATAGATAGATAGATAGATAGATAGATAGATAGATAGATAGATAGATAGATAGATAGATAGATAGATGCCTTTATTGTCCCAGATGGGGAAAACAATTCTCACAGTCTGTCACACAGCCTGGCTAACACACAATGTGCATGCAATGTACACAACCAGACATTGAAAACATTCAAATTATATTTCATCCTAAAATGCTTCAGTAGCCTGTCTGAGAAGGATAGTAAAAATGGTCTGCTGCATTTGTTTCAAATGTCAAAAATATAAGAATTAAAATGAATGTAAAGGCATTAATTTCAGGGTTATTATGACAGTGTGGGAAAATAGTGTTTGATTGTGGATTTAATGAATTTCGAGAGAAGGTAATAACAAATATCATGAAATAACACTGAATGAAAATGGAAGCCAATTTTTAAAGATTCTTGAAAGTTGAACAAAAATAAACAAAATGAATAAAAGACAGGCAGATTTAGGCAGTTTAAATATAGAAAAAGGTAATCTTATATTATTTTTAGAAGGATTTAGCACTTTTTTGTGTTTGGGAAATCCATGAGCAATCTTCAAACAGTTGGATCATGGAAAAAGAAAACTAAATCTTAGCTTAGGCTTAGTCACCATGAGTGTTTTCCTCTTACACAGCCATTTGATCCGTTATTAATTGACTGGTGTATTACACTGTGTGTTCTGACAAAACAGGAAGTCATAGTTTTCAAACTGCATTTTAATGACAATGTGAAAAATAGCGTGTGACTTGGAAGCCGGGAAATAAGACTCAAGCTTCCTTCAGCTGCCGGACATATGGTCTAATTATACTTAGACACTCCTTCTGTACTAATGTGTTTATTGTAAATCATCACTGGAAAAACTCATCTGATTAATGGTGATGGGATATTTATAGCTGCATTTTACGGGATATCAAACTGGATGTAGATCATTCAGACATACAGTACTATGTGATGTTTCCACAGACCTACGTCACAACTAGAGCTTCACACAAAGGCTTAAATGAAGGAGCGTTAATCATCGATTGATAATAACTGCTGAATTATTAGAACAGAGTCACAACTGGAAATAGAGAGGGGAAAATAAACTGATAAATATTTTCCTTTATGCTTGGTAGCGAAGTCTGTCACCTTACCTCAGCTCAGTGAAGCAGAACTAGGTAATATAACAGTTATCTACTACGTCCTGTTGCCACTGAATCTGAGAAATACATTACATCATGTAACAGTTTGTCATGGCCTTTTAAAACAGAAGGGGAATCTCACCTCAACCTCTAAAAACTCAGTCCTAAACTTCCCATGATGAGTTGACTGATGCTCAAGTGCTAAAAAAAATCTAAATTATTCAAATCAGAATAAAGAAAAGCTCAAATAAGAGTGTCATTGTTGATGTGTTAATTATTCTAAAGCACATTTATGGGATGTTTCTATACATGTGCAGCATTAACCTATAATCTGAAAAGGCCATGCAGTTATTAAAGCAACCACTAGGTGGCAGTAACTCACTATCTAAAATTCAAAGGTCCAATTGTTTAACCTGCCTGAAGGACTTATGTATTTATCTACTTAGCAGGATTTGTTCTACTACTATAAGCATGAGTCTCTATTTACATATGTATCTAAGTTTAGATTAGCCTATATATAAACAGTAGTAGGATAGCGCTGTAATTTCTGTGCTGCTAAACATGGGTAGAAACAAATTTTAACGTCTTAATGTAAATGTGAACCTATATTAGGCTATTTATCAGTGCTGAGTTTTGTAAACACATCTATTTCACAATGCACAGCTAACATAAATGTTTAACATCATAGCAGTATGAATGAAATACAACTTTACACTGCTCAGATGTTGTTTTTCTCACCAGTTTTGAGATAATTAAGTGTCTTATTATAGGTCCAGTGTATCGTCCTGCAGCTGCAGCCTCAGTCCAGTTAGTAGTCCCACCGTTGCCATGGGAACAGCTATAGGAATGCTCGTTAGCCAATTCACATTATTGTCTTTGTGTGTGTCCCCCTCCTCTAACGTCGTCCATTCACTAATGCGTGCCGTGCATAGCTCTCGTATTATCCCTGTTTTATAATGTGCACTGTAAAACATTGGCACACATCTATAAAAAAAGGGATTCTTAGACTTTGACGACAGTCGTTGGCCGAATCCCCTGCACCTCCCACCCCATCCACCTCAAAAATACCTATTTACCCTTCACACAAACTCAGTCCAACTGTTTCCTAAGAAGTTATACTTAGTTTGAACACGTTTTATTGATTATCGTTCAATACAAAACCAATCATCCAATAAAAAAAAAAAAGTACAATATCATCAACACAGTTATTTTTATTTGGCAATCCTGTGCTGAGGGTGATATTTAGGCCTCGCTATGTCAGGAATGTGTGTAAAGGCAAAGCAGTCCCATGCATGTGCTCTGTACATTCTGTCACGCACTGTATGTAAAGACAGGTTTGCCATGGCAACAGCGCCGTCAGGTATCCTGGGATGTTTGCAGGGAAGGATCCGGGAATCAGGCTGTTTGCTTTGTTAAGGCCCAGCAAAACCCAGCAAAAACAACCCCCCCCCCCCCCCCCCCCCCCCCAGAGCATGCTGGGAGAGAGCGGGCGGATACGGAGCATCCTGCATCCTGGATGTTTGCTGCTGCTAAACCTCAGCCACGGAGACCCAACATGGGATTACTGCAGCCCTAATGCCCCCATACAGACCTTCACCTCCTCCCCCTCCTCCCCTTCCCCCTGCCAGGTTACATGTGTGGTTCGCTTTGGTTGACAGCGTTCACTTTTACATTAGGTTTAGCTTTATATACAGTTGTTTTTTCTTAATTTGATGCAAAAACATGGGGATGTAGCTATACAAATATATTTCAGAGCAGATTTTGTTTTTATTTATTTATTTTTAATTTATATTTTGCTTTATACCTTAGTAGAGTAGCCTGTGTATAAGGACTGTATACAGTTGTACAAGGAAAAAGTAAGTTGTTGTATGGGAATATGTTGTATCATTGTTGATAAGACAAAAAAAAAAATCTAAAAATTCAGTTAAAAAAAATTAAATAAATAAAATGTTGTCCTTCTGGGTCAAATTAACCCAATCTGTTCCCTTCCTCCATCCTTCCTTTTTCCCTTCCTTCATTCCTTCCTTCTTTCTTCCTTCCTTGAACAAAGCTGTTCCCTCCCTCCATCTTTCTTTCCCTTCCCTTACTTCTTTCCACAATCCTTTCCCCTCCCTTCCTTTTTGACCCAATCTGTTCCATCCCTCCTTCTATCTTTCCTTCCTTCTTTCCTCCCATCTTTCCCTTCATCCTTCCTTCCTTCCTTTCTTCCTTGACCCAGGATGACAACAGGAGGGTTAAGTTGAGAAGCTATGATTGTTTCATTGTTTCAAACAGTATCACAAAATAATCTGACTTGTTCTTTAACATGGTTTTTTTGTCGTTTTTCATGATGTCAACACAAATGACTCAAACTAATCTAAGAGATTATTAATCTGAGATCCTCACTGAATAGTTCACTTAAAAAAATAACCATAATTATATTCACAGACACTTTGTCGAAAACCCCCAAACACCTCTAGACTCCTGCATAGGTGCCGTTGTAGAAGAAGGGCTTGTCCGTCACACAGTGACCAACGACCTCGGGCGTCCACCTCTGGACCTTCGGTTTACCGTCCTGACCCGGTCGGACGATGACGGTACTTTTGGACGCCAGCGAAGGGTCTTCGTCAAAGAAGTTGAAGGGTCGGAGGAAGAAGCCCACGGCGTTGCCAGGCGTCGCCGTGTTGGGGATGTCCTCCGAGTGAGGCACATGAAGGAAGCCAACTGTAACCCAGGCAACCAGGTCCTGCAAACACCAGAACAAACATTACATAAGGATGTTTGAATCAGCAGCACACAACAGAAGTTTTTTTTATCCATTTAAAAGTGTAAACAGAAGAAAATGTCAACAGTTCAATTAAAGCAGAAGTAAGTGATCCGGTCGTTTTGGCTAATGCTGCGTTCCAGGCAGGCTTTTGAAACCGTAAATTACAGCTTCAAGTCACGACTTACAACTTTGTAGCGTTCCAGGCAACCCACTCGTGTTTCTCCGACCTGTTTTACCGGTGAAAGTCACTATAACGGCCACTCGTAACTTCTGACCCGTGAACTCGTACCAGATCGAACTGGTACGACTTCACAGGTCGGAAAAACACGAGTTACGAGTTGCCTTGAACGCACCATAACGTCTTGTCAGCCGATGGAGTTAGCAGCCCCCGCCCTCGTCATGGATCTATTGGTCCTCGTCCCTACGTCACCACATTCACGCGCATCCCTTGGCTGCACACACAGCCCTGCATGCCGTTCTCTCTCCTCATTGGATAAAACTTGTAGGATACGAGAAAAGTTTTCTCCTCGGCTCAGAGCAGAGCAGAGTGACTGACAGACCCGTGTTTCGGTCCAAACACTCTATAGAAGTGATTGCTGTCGGAAAATATAACTATTTAAGACTTATATTAACACAAAAATATCGCTTACTTCTGCTTTAATAATCCCTACGACTGTACCTGTTTGACTATGTCTTCATCGTTGCGGATGTAGTCTTCAAAGGACACCGCGGGCTCCCAGGGGTCGTTCTGGGTGTAAATGCTGCTGCTGGTGGTTTCACTATCTTTATGACGAGTCACAGCCAGAGGATACCTGCAGACCAACAGTTCACTTTTAGGTCACTCTTTTATATTACCCGTCATTCTGATAGCGACAAGATAAACAATCCATTCAGAGTGACAACATTGTCAAACAGATTTTCTCTTCATTATCCAGTCGAGTGGTTTGAGGATTTAACACTGTGTGTCTTGGTTCTTTTTTCTGTTCCTTACTTAGTGATTAAAGATCTACTGCCCCTGAAATAGTTACACCAATCCAAACAGGATATAGCCCCCACTTTTGTGCGATTAAGAGAATTGCAGATTGCTAATACCCCTTTTCAACAGTCCAGTGGTTAACTGTTTGTTGCAGATCTGACTGACTCCCAGCTTTGACCTGATTTCAAACAAACTCCTAATCGCTAAGGATAAAGATCTTTAACCCCAATAATCCTCTGTGGTGTCAATCATTACAAACAAATGATGTTATGTCTGCAAACTTTGCACTAGAGCACAAAAACTGAAGTCTAGAGCAGATCCCAATGTGTCCAAAAGATGCCAAATGTATCACCTTGACCAGCTGATGCCATTTTCTTCTCTCCAGCCCCTTGGCAGGACGCTGTGGGCATGTGAGTTGAACTGAATCCGGTAGCCTTTCTGATGGCCCCATTTGTTCTTCTCACTGGGGTTGTAGAAGTGCACATAGCGGGGGAACTTTTTGCCAAAGCGGAAAGCAGCAGAGCGCTCTTTCTTGTGCTCTGTCCGATGGAGTTTGGACTGGACGATAAAGTCCCCGGGGCTCCAGGGATTTGTGATGTTGACATATTTCAGATCTAACGTCTCAAAGCTGTTCTCTCGACCTGCATCACAGTGAACACAAAGAGTTGTCAGACATTAGATGCCAAGATGTAAACAATGTGTTGAGTCACGGTACATTTACTTTTGCATCAAGTCGGCTTGAATAAATATTTTGGTGGAAGTGACAGGCGGGTATTAAAAGATCAAGTTGTTGACTGCAGCAGTTTATGACAGGGTTGAAGTCCAGAAAGACATTTTATCTGGACGCACATAAAGAAAAACCTGGTGAAAGGTAATTTCCTGTGTGCCTTCAAACTCATTTCACTATATTATTCTGCACTACAATGCAATAATGGAAATGTTTGTTGTGACCAGTGGCCACAATCGATATATTCTTGCTTCCTGCTATGTCTGTGCAGGGCATAAGGGAAAGTATTTAAGTTATGACCAATAAGTACCAACCATTGGAGCCCAAGCAAGGGCTTATACTTTAAGAACCCAACTTGACCCTACAACGTTGTCATCTCTTACTGTATGTTGCTGAGGTATCTAACAGTGGGGTTACACACTGGGCCTGGCACAGAACCAAAACTGGAGATCCAGTCCCTCAGTTGGGACCCAGCACTCCATAAACATCTAAAGAAACGCTAAAACAACACTGATCTGAAGACAGCAATGTACACATTCAGGCCAGGGAGGACTAATGTTTTGAAAGCGTGGTCAAATAAGCTGTCTATATCCCAACCAGAAAGATCTTCAGAAACCTTAATTTGCCTCAACTGTAAGAGATACCATACCCATACCAGGTCCTGGGTAACAAAAGAATTGCATCTTTAAAAGAGACATAAAAACCTAGGCAACATACTCACCAGCAAGATCAAGGTCCACTTTGTAATGGATTAGGTGAGTGTGCAGGTTCCCCAGCACATAGTTGTACACCTTGGCACCATAGTTGAGTCCGTTAGGTGTGAAGAAAGTGGCGTGGATGTATCCTGTGGCGCTGACCTTTACCTCCACCACCCCATTCTGGTAGAAGAGGAAGTCCCAGATGTAGTCATAGTTGTAAACTGTAGCGGTCGTCCGCAACACCAGCACAGTGTTATCCAAACCCCCGTAGAAGTTGTATCCCCCCTTGAAGTTTGCGTTGAAATGTCTCCTCAGAGGCGTAGCAGTGGTCATCTCAAAAATACAGAGGGCATTCATGTGGCGCACGGGTTTGTCTGTGTCGAAGTAGTGGTACAGGTCGACGAACGTGGCAATTTCTGGACAGTCGATCCCTGGCGCGAGCTCAAAACTTGAGCTGCCCATCGCCCAACCGGCATCAATGTACTTTGTTTGCATGGCAGCGGGAGTATCACCCGAGTAGAAGGCGATAGCTTCTTGGAGGCTGATCTCATAGGCAATCCGTTCTCCATTGAAACGGAGGTCAAAGACTTGAAGCCCGGCCGATGAGCGTACTCGATAGGCAAAAGACCATCCGGCATATTCAACAAAGTTGCCGTCAACGTGATAGCGAGGCCCCTGAGGTTCCACAAGCTTCGGCCCATGGATGTTAGTGGGAGTGTTGCTGTGACCTCGGGGGATGTAGGTGGAGTAGAGGTCGTGGTCGTCGTGGTCGGGCAGTTTGACCTTCTCGATACTTCCCGATTCATACTTTTCAACCAGTTCCTCAACGCTGTCAAAGTACATGTTGTTGTACCAGACCTTCTCCACGGTCCACCTTGTTGGATTCAAGTCCCGATGGTTGACCAGTACCTCGAACCCGACCGGGTGGATGAAATAACCCTCGACAAACTTCTGCAACATGATCCAGGTTCTCCTCTCGCCTGGACCCAGCCCGCGGGGGGCGATGTCAGAGAACGTCAGACAGCGGTCCGAGCAGTTGGTGAAGGAAAACCCTGCGGTGGTCTCAAACAGAAGCGTGTGAGCTTTAGTTGTGATCTCCACAAGGATGTTATAGATGTGCTCATACTCTACAGCCGTAATAGGCCTGGACTCATACCGGATAGGCCGACTCCCCTTGAAGGTCTTCTCTATGTGAGACGTTGGGGAGGGCAGAGGACCGACGATGTACTCAGCGATGCTGGGTTTGGCGTGGTTCCCAAACTGGACGACCACACGGGCCTGACGTGGGGGTTTGGCCTGTCCACGGTCCAGAGCTCGCAGGGCTTCGTGTTTCCTCGGCACGTGGAGCTCCATCAGGAGGATGCTGTTCTTCTTCAGAGTCTTGCTACGGGCGTCGGTGAGCTCCAGCTCTGGGATGCCGTGCAGGTAGGACCGGACGGCTTTCATCTCACGAACTGTGAGGTCAGCAAACATGGGGGCGCCGTGATGAGCCCATTCTCTTCTCCTGGAGGCGGTGCAGCCGGCCAAACAGACCAGCTGCAGCAGACAGAGAAGCCTCATGGCTGCAATAAAATGTAAAAAAAAAAGAGCAGAATATCCTGTGTGAACTCAGTTTAACAAAGAAGAAAAATCAATTAAATCACGTTTAAAATATCAAGAAAATCATGTATTAAACAGTTATTTTCTCTGAACCTGTTTTAATGCTGATATTCTTTGCCTTGAAGTCTCCTCCTTCTGCTCCGTAGAAATTAGGAGAAACATTTGGCTCACGCTTCTTCCTCTTCTCTTTTTCACAGCTGGATAAGCAATCCTTTTTTTTCTTCCCTGTACTCTATTTGCTTTTATTGTATCATACTGCTTCTCCACAGGAACACAAACAGCATGAATCTGCCACTGCTACAACACACTGACTGTCAACAACACAGTCCCTCTGCTCGCTGTTGACTTTCCTGCATTGTTTATGCTGCACACCTACAAGCTGTGCTTCAGTTCTGGGTCAGTTTTAAAGAATTCACATGTCACATTGTTTGGAACTAATCTAATTATTGCATATTGCATAATACATGGTGAACTGAGGTTGGACAAGTGCACTGCTTCTTAGGAATAGAAAGAAATAGACCAAGCTACTATACCTGTAGTCGTCCTCTTGCTTCAGGTGCTTTGCAGACACAGGTTAATCAGTCCAGTCTTCCTGACTTAGCAATTGAAAACTCCCTAAATGCAGTGCTCAGTGCTCTGCTGCTTATATCTAACCTCCTTCGTTGCAGTGACAGGGTCTGATTGGCCAACAGCATGTTGTAAATGTGATGAAACAACAAGCACTGTTTTTAGATAATTAATCATGCTGAAGGAATGAGAGGTTCATTGGAAAAGCGTGGGAAGGGAATGTAAAGCACTTTAAAACAGACATGAGAATATACCTAAAAAAAGTTTACTTCTCACTAGGCCTATATCATAAATGTATAATAGCCCTAAACCATTCAGTGCTTTATTAACCAGCAATAATATTTTTAAAGTTAGTTGTGTGTCTAATTTGTTCCACATGAGTATCTTCATTATACTTATTTGAAAATTTCTTCTGTTCAAATTTAATTAATTATTAATTAATTTAATCATTGTGATTTCTAAATGAGATATTACCATATAGTTTTAGAAATTTAAATGCATTGGGATTTTATTTATTCTTTAGAACAATGGGAGATTTTCTGTAATTTAGTAAAATGTTGCAATAATGCTGTTGCATGTTTTACAACTTGCAGTGCATTTATTGGTATAAGGTTGTACTTTAACCTTTCATACACAAAGTGACCATTGTTAAGGTTAATAGGAAAACTATCTCTTTCACACAACTGAATTCTGTTTACATAGGCTACAAACAGATGTGTGGAGGTTTATTTGATTATGTGTTGTGTAAAAATGTGTTCAATGTTCAATTGGGGTGTGATCTATATTACACACCTTCCACAAATAGCTACAATTTTTTTTATGAGGAAGTACATAGCATACAGTGCAATGACAAGGGTAAACATTACAGAGGCAATTTCAGATAAAGGAGTGGTTTTGGATTAGTGTATTGACATTGTGGATATGTAATTTGGCTAAATCTATAATAAGATTAATGTTATATAAAACGCCCCCCCCCCCCCCCCCCCCCCCTCCCGCAGATGCATACCGGAAAAAAAAAAATCTTCACATTTGCGATTACGTAATCGTCCACGGAAGACGGTATTTCCGCTTTTCAAAGTAAGAGCAGGTAAAGTCTCCTGATTCTCTAGTTAGTAGGGTCATATTGTAAGATAAGATATCGACACCACAATGTCCAAAGTATTTGATAGTATTTGCGGGTTTTTTTTGTGTGTGTTATATCTGTTTATTCCTATTCCTAAATTGCGTTACCACAAAGCCTCAGCTAACGTTATGCAGCTAACGATAACCGGCAGAATTTGCCCTGGTGACAGAAAACTTTTGTTGGACAGATTTTCCAACATGATAAAACGACTCCACAACTATAAACTTATATTATATTAAACTTAAACTTATATTATATTAGAAAGGTTAGATTAGATGCATGGATAATTAGGAGAGGTAAACGCCTAGCCTGCAAGAAAACTGCTCATGGATGGAGGCGGCTAAAGCTAACCGGCGTTGAACCCACATCCATTGAAACCAGGTTGAACCCAGTTAAAGCTAACGTACAGTTGAAGCCGGCTAAAGCTAACCGGCGTTGAACCCTATAATACATCCATGGTTGAACCCATTTAAAGCTAACTGACAACAGCTAGAGATAAATGCTGTTGAGCACGGCCAGAGAATAGACTGTGCTCTGGCACGGCTAAAGCAGAAGCTACCCGGCGTTGAACCCGGCTAAAAGCTAACTTTTTTTCTTTTTCCCCCTGCTAAAGCCAAAGATAAAACCGTCTTTGCTAAAGCTAACTGCCATTGAAGCCAGCTAAAGCTAACCGGCGTTGAACCCAGTTAAAGCTAACTGCAGTTAAAGCCGGCTAATGATAACTGTTGAGCCCGGCTAAAGCTAACCGACGTTGAACCATAGTTGAACCCAGCTAAAGCTAACTGCCGTTAAAGCTAGACCTATGATTAAAGCCAGCTAAAGCTAACGATTGAGCACGGCCAGAGAATAGACTGGCTCTGGCACGGCTAAAGCAGAAGCTAACCGGCGTTGAACCCGGCTAAAGCTAACTTTCTTTCCCTGCTAAAGCTAACTGCTGTTGCAGCCGGCTAAAGCATTACTCATTTTTGGAAGTCTCATCAGGTTGTTCAGTGGGCAAATGATTGAGGCTTTAGAATTTCTTCCTCTAAAAGAAAATGTATGATCTTTGGGAATAAGAGGATGCTTTGAATGTTTTGTTGTTAGCTTCTCTGTCTATGGATGGATGAAAGACTAAGTCGGAATTGCCACATAGAGAAAGTTGCGTGGTGATTACCGTAATGTCCTCCACTGTCTGACTGGAAGTGACTAGGGTGCTGATAGAGATACACATAACATAACTATGGTTTGTCATGCTATGATTAGATTACGGTTGTGTGGTTTTTGGTTCAGCTGCCAAATCTGTGACAGTGTTTCCCATTCATTATTCGGAGAGGGTGATGCATGTGGTTTTTTCTTGCAATCTATATTCCAGTCATAGATGGCCACTGGCAGCTGTTTATAAACATGTCCGATCTGGGCCTGACTGATTTCCTTTTGAGGTGTTTTTGCGTTAGAGGAAAAATGGGTTAAAATTCACTCTACTGGGTTATATGAGAGAATTTAGTTAGGATCTGGCTATGGCGGTGGAGGGCAGCATTGCGCTTACACGAAGGCGGCAAAAGAATTTCCAAGGCTCTCTTTTTAAAAGTTAAAAAGCCTTTATTCCTATGGCTTGATCATGTTTAACCTAAAAAAAAAAAAAACTCCTACACGTTTCGAAATACAAGCCTTCCTCAGGGAGTTGAACAGTTTTCAAAATGGAAGAGACGGCCTTCTTATACGTGTTCAACCTCCACTTGGCAGGAGTGGGGTTGGTTGTAGTAATTGCAAAACCATCACCAGGTATCAGGACTGTTATATTAGATTAATGAATATTAGGGTACATGCCCACAGGCTGCAAGCTAACCACCATTGAGACGACTGGCTTGGGCCCAGAGCTGCTATCATGGCTGAACACCCTAAATCCTGCATCTTGTTGACTAAGGTAAAGTTAATAAAACCTTCACCTTTGCCCTCCCTCTTTTTCCTTTCCTCGCCCCCTTTATTCCCACAAGTGCCAGCACAGAGACTCACTCTTCCCTGGAAAAGCTTGCTTCACCAGTCAAATCCAATGAGCTTCTGGAGACACACAGTGACTCACCTGGCTGACTGTTACTTCTCCTTAAAGTCAATTATGCCTCACTGTTTTACTCACACTATAAAGGCACACACAAAAAAATCTTGTGACAACAGTGGCTTCCCCTCCCTCTCAGGCTCGAGTGTACTGTGGTGACAGCTGTGTTTGAGGCTCCTCGCTCTGGGGTCAGGAGGTCAGACTTGGGACGGTGTGGTGAGTCTAAAAGCCTCCAGTTCCCATGTCTGTTGACATGCTTCATTGAATAAATGCCCCCATCATCCTTCCCCGAAATGTGTCTCTTTACAGGATTAGGCTCTGACAAACATCTCTTTCTTCTGCGGCTGAGGCTCCTCCACCCCCGCGGTCACCTACGGCGTCCTGTACTGTTTGACAGGATGAGGTCAGGGGATGCGTCCGTCACAGCGCCGCCGACCAATGCCTGCCTTCCCAGCTGTGATTTTGCCCAATTATGTCCAATGGCAGCAGGTTCAGATGCTACTGTACATCCCACGAGTCACCCCCCGCGTTTAAAACCCTGGACCCGGGGCCTCTGCTCCCCCTATAAGGCAAAGCATCACTTCACCGAGGACTGTTATCGTATCGCATAGCAAGAAAGGAAATGAAATCAAACACAAAATAAACGATGGATATTAATTAACAAAACAAGGAGTTTTTGTGGCAAATATCTAACAAGTTCTCTGAAGCACTTAACAGGTAAGGAGGACACATTTCATGAATATAATCTGGATTTGCCTGTGGACTTTTAATTTTTAATTTTTAAATTTTTGCACAAATACGCAGGAGAGGATGATGGAGACACTTCTACTGACTCTGCTCGGACTTCAGACAGTGATGGGAATGGGGTGAGTATTAATCAGACCACCCAAAGTAATTTAGGAGTAAAGATACTTTATTGGCAGTAAACTACATGTTATCAGGGAGGTGAGATGAGGTGGGTGGGAAAGATTGTGCAGAGAGAAAAAAAAAAGTGCTAATGAAGCCACAAACATTATTCAACTGTCTGAATGTGGTGTAGCCCACAGTTCACAGGGTTAAATGTGGGTAAATTCATCTTACAACAATGTTTATCCAGACATTTATTTCAGAAATACTTATGGTTATAGTTAATATTTATTATCAAACAACTCACATCAGCATTTATATTGAAGATAAAGTGATACATTCCAGGAAGTTGAGTGAGTGGAGTACTGTATTAAGTTTTATTTTCAAGTATTTGTATTGTCTTTTACCTCAGTATTTTCTTTTTTTGTTAACTTTTGTCTTTTACTCTATTACATTCAAATAACAAATATTGTCCTTTTAACTTTTATTTTGAAGCAGCTTTTAGAATGTGGGCTGAATTTACCTTTATTTTGAAAATGTGTTTCCATGCATTTTAACTCCCATTTCTTACCTTGTCAGCTATGTTGTGCTGCTTTATTTATTTACTTATTTACCTATTTGTATTCTATTTTTAGATACTTATTTTCTTTATTTAAACTGCAGATTGATTTAGAAAGATTTGTTTAGTGAATATGCGGCAATGCAAACTTTTGTTGTATTTAGGGATGTCACGATTACAAATTTTCTTGGTACGATTATTGTCAGAGAAATAATCACGGTATTACGATTATCACGATTATTATGCATTAATCAATTTCACAACACTATGAATGTGTAAAATCAAATATAGTCAAAATATAATTACATTACTCATTGTTTACACAAAATATTTCAAGTATCTATTAATATAGGACCAATTATTAATCCCCAGGGGAAATGTTTGAAATATTCAGGTCATAAATTGTTATCTATACCAAATGTTTACGTTTATTTTAATTTTATTTTGTGTGTTTTTTTAATACAAATGACACGCTAACATTTAAATTCCTACCGATTCAATGTTAGGTTAGTTAAATGGACCAGTATCTGAGCATTCACCTTTATTTTTGCACACATCAGCCGATATGGTTCCAACATAATCTTATTTGGGAAGTGACGGTATTTAGGAATCTTTACGATCAATTAATTGTGGCGTTTAATACCGCGATTAATTGTGAAAACAAGTAATTGTGACATCCCTCGTTGCATTTAGTATTTTCTAAAACAGACAAACACTTACTGGAGTGATATCTGACAGCTATGACACTTCTTTGTCCACCTCTGTGTTACGTGTGTGTCTCACTCCAGACACTGGTGTGAGCACACGGTGGAGGAGAGAGCGGAGCGGCTGCTGTCCCCTCGCCTGCAGCGGGAGGTGAGCTGCTCCGAGGTTTATCAGTTCAACACCCGGGGCTGGAGGCTGGACGTCGACAGGATGCGAGTCAAACACGGAGGAGACGACGGCATCGCGCTCTACTACCGACAGCAGGGGCCCGGGGCCTCCTGCTACCTGTACAAGTGAGTGGTGAAAAGATTTGGGAGTGTTTGTGACTTAATCTGTTGTTATGGAAACCCTGACTTTAAACCCCATGATGTGTGTGTCTGTGTGTGTGTGTGTGTGTGTCCATCTCAGACCACCAGAGATGGAGAACCAGGTGGTGAACAAGACAGTGAGGGCTTGTTGTGAGGGCTGGGGCGGCCCCCGCTGCTCCGAGGGTGAGGACCAGAAACCAACAGAATATTAAACATCATGCATCATATTTGATTTACATATGAAGTCCTACACTGCAGTATTATTATTTATAACAATAGAGATTTCCTTAGAAACTGGAAACACTGTGTTGTGTGTGATTGACAAAATAGTTTATTATTACGAACAAAATAACAAATTATATAATGGGCTCTTTGCACAGCTCCACTACTTCCTGAACGTAATGCTGCTCCTTCATTTCCTGTCTTACATTATTGGACAAATTGATGAATCCAGGTGTGTCTGAGGAGTCACAATGGTCAGACACACCTGGATTAATCAGTTTGTCCAATAATGTAAGACAGGAAATGAAGGAGCAGCATTAAATTCAGCAAGTAGTGGAGCTGTGCAAAGAGCCCATTCCTTTACGCTTTAAAATATATATTGCATGTATATTATTATATTTAGTGTCATTAGGTTTATTTTTATTTTACACATTTTCACTATAGCTCCTTTAAATGACTCATAATAGAATAAAAACAGTCTCAACTCAACTCAACTCAACTTTATTTATAGAGCCCTTTAAAACAACCACAGCTGAAACAAAGTGCTGTACATAGTGCAACAGAAGAATAAATATAACATAATAATTGTTTATTGCTTTTAAAACAATTTAAAAGCAATAAAACAATTTAGAATTTAAAAACAATTAAAATAAAAAACATTAAAAACAATGAATAGAACAAACCATAAAACACTAAAACAGAGGTAGAGTCTCATGCTGAGTTGAACGCCAAAGAATAAAAGTGGGTTTTAAGACTAGTTTTAAAAATGGACAGTGAGGAGGCCTGTCTAATGTGGAGGGGAAGCTCGTTCCACAATTTAGGGGCGGCAACTGAAAAAGCTCTGTCCCCTCTGAGCTTCCGTTTGGACCTCGGTACCTCCAGGAGCAGCAGATCAGCTGACCGGAGGCACCGAGCAGGGGCGTAGGGGTGAAGAAGTTCAGAGAGGTAAGAAGGGGCCAGTCCATTTAAAGATTTAAAAACAAATAAAAGAATCTTAAAATGAACTCTAAAATGCACAGGCAGCCAGTGGAGGGAGGCCAGGATGGGGGTGATGTGCTCCCTCTTACGTACTCCAGTTAGCAGGCGTGCGGCCGCATTTTGCACCAACTGGAGACGTGCAAGGGAGGACTGGCTAACTCCAAAATAAAGTGCATTACAGTAATCCAGCCGTCTAATGGTGATTCATAACTTGTTTCTTCCATCTCTTCTCCTCTACATTTACGTATTTTGTCCTTGTTTTTTCCGTGGTCGTCCTCCCAGGTGTTGGCGCCCGCGGTCAGTGCTACTCTACGTGGAGCTGCGAGGAGTTTCCTGGGATCCACAACTCCTCCCTCATGTCGTTGGAGCAGTGCTGCAGCAGCCTGTGGGGCCTGACCTGGAGAAACGCCTCCGACCAGACCTGCTTGTCCTGCACCTACACTCTCCTTCCTGGTCAGAAAACACACTCTCTCTCTCTGGTGCCTGTATTCTTATATAATATCACTGTGACCTGTATTCCAAAGTTGGATGGCCCTTACTATCTAACAGGCGTGATCGACACTGGATTTTATTCATTTTTTAAAGCTCTCACTGGTCTCTTACCATCTTATATTAACTCACTAGTATCTTTCAATGCAGGTCTCTATCGCACACGCTCAAAAGACTGGCTCACACTGCAGGTTCCCTCTGTTAACACCGAACTTGGAAAGAGCAGCTTCTCTTACTGTTGCACCTACAACCTGGAACACTCTGCAAAATCATTTGAAACTTACCTCACTTTTATCAATAGGACAATTTAAAACCATAACGACATCTTATTTTACCTCTAACTGCTCGTGCTTTTAACTACAGTATGTTTCAATTTACCCTACTCACCTTTAAATTCTGGTATTCTGTTATGTTTTTGTATGTTTCAAATGTCTTGTCTTCTGCACTGCAAAAACTCAAAATCTTACCAAGAATATTTGTCTTATTTCTAGTCAAAACAAATCTCATTATACTTAAAATAAGACTCATTAAACATCAACATTAAAAAGTAGCTTGTTTTTAGACACTTTGTACTTCTTTCAAGCATATTTTCACTTGAAATAATCTGATAGTGGAGCAAGTTTTTCTTTCTTATTACAAGCACAAAAAACTCGCTTTCACTGGCAGATTTTTCTACTTATTTCAAGTGAAAATTTGTTTGAAACAAGTGAAAATTATCTAAAAACAAGTTAATTTTTAGGTGATGAATCTTATTTTAAGTGGAAAGAGATTAGTTTTTTTTTCCAGAAATAAGACATTTTGACAAGAAATAAGACAGATATTCTTGGAAAGATTTTGAGTTTTTGCAGTGTGTCCTTATATGTTTTGTGTTTCATCTCGGCTATATTGTAAATGAGGTTACTCCTCAATATATCTCTGAGTTTAAATAAAGATTATGAAATTAAATGAAATGAAATATAAGAAGAACCATATGCATCATGTTTATTTTATTCCTCCCTCCTCCTCTGTGCCTCGTCTCCAGACTCCCAGTCCTCCCCTCTGGTGCGTAGCGGCCTGCTGGGGAGCTCCCGGGCGCCACAGGGCTCGGCCACCTGCATGTCCTGGGGCGGGGCGCACTACCGCACTTTTGACAGGAAGCACTTCCACTTCCAGGGCGGCTGCACCTACCTGCTGTCCTCGTCCACCGACGGGACCTGGGCCGTATACATCGGCACCGTGTGCGACGGAGGAGGAGACTGCTCCAAGGTGACGATGGAGCTCATGAATCATTAACCATGTTCGCATTAAAGGGATAGTTCACCCAAAATTGAAATTTCACTCATTATGTACTCACCCTCATGTGGACTAAGGGCTGGGAGAAGTTTCAGAGTCCTCCGTGGCTTCTCTGAGTTACGAGGGGTCTCGGTGTAGCAGAGCATGTCCATATAACGGTTGCAAATGGATACCAACTGTCTTCGTAACAAAAAGACACACCAAAAAACATCCAAATACCTCCATGCTGCTCGTATGTAATGTCCCTCTTGTATTGAAGCCCCGAAATGCGAAATTGTTCCGAAAAAAATTAAATAAGTCTATATTTCAAGCTTGTTTGTAGCGGAAGCTCCTCTTCCCAGTTCGTCCAAATTTGACGAACCAGGAAGAGGAGCTTCGAAAAGCTTCGTCTACAAAACAAGTAGATGAGGGTGAGTAGATAATGAGTGAAATTTCAATTTTGGGTGAACTATCCCTTTAAGCCATATCAAATTAAAACTTCCTTATGGAAACAGTAAAATTTGATTAAATGTCATGAATATCGATAAAAAGCTAAAGGGATACTTCACCCAAAATCGATAATTCAGCAATTTTCTACTCACCTTCATGCCAAGGAAGGGTTCGGAGAAAAACGGTTTTGGAGTTCCAGGGGGGGTCCGGCTGGCAACGGATTTTCATATAATGGCGGCGGATAGAGTTCACTTTTGAATCGTCCAAAACACACACTATGAAACATCCAGATACCTCCATACTGCTCGTCTGTACTGACCCAAGTGTCCTGAAGCCGCCACATGAAAAAGTTGCGAGATGTTCTTCCGTGTTTACATCATACATCCAATAACCATTGGACGATGAATGGATCAACATGGTTATTGATTTGTTGTTGTACAATATTAGATGATGGTGTAAATGTTTGTTTTGCATGTGTTTTATATCCATGGCTGCTCTCCTCAGGCTTTGAAGATGATGCTGGGTCTGGATTTGGTGTCAGTTGTTCACAGGAACTTAACACTGAACAACCGCCCTGTTCCAAACGGAGAACCTCTTTTCCAGAATGGTAAGTACGAAAACACTCCGTTGGTATCGTTGGTATGTCTGGATAGAGACACTGTTCACTGACCTGTTGTTACTGTCCTTGTACCCACAGGTGTGAGCGTCCACTGGCTCGGGGACTTTGTGTTTGTGGAGAGCGGTCTGGGTGTGAGAGTGAAGTTTGACTTGGCCAACACCGTCTACCTGACAGTGACCGCCGAGCACCAGGCGACCACCAGGGGGCTCTGTGGAGTCTACAACAACAACGCCGATGGTGAGAGACGCACGATAAACACCAGTCCATGCTGTACTTGAAATCATTTTTTGTGATATCGTTATCTCAAGAGATTAAAATGCGGTTTCCCTTCATGACTTTTCAGGCCTAATTTAGGTTTTTAGGGCGTTTTCTGCAAATAAAATCAGACTGAAGAGTGTAATCTCTCTTGGTTTCTGACCAGTGATTTGTTTGGGGTTAACTCTTGTCCCTGTTGTGCGGATGTAACAGTGTGTTGGTTTCTCTTTCGTAGATGATTTTACCACAATGGGAGGAACTGTGTCTCAGTTCGCCGCCAGCTTCGGCAACTCGTGGAAAGTTCCCGACCAGCAGAGCGAAGTAATGCCCTGTTTCTTTATGTATTTGTGATGTCTGAATACACAGTGAAAGCAACCGTTATTTCAATGCTTATATTCATCTCCAACAATAAAATAAATAGCAAAACTTCTCTCTCTCTCCTCCTTCAGGGCTGCAGCGATGCGGCCGAGCTCGGTCACAGCTGTGACGTCTCAGGCGACCCCGCTCTGCGTCGACAGGCAGAATCCATGTGCCATCGACTGCTGGAAAACCCCTTCAAACACTGCCACCCCCAGGTCAGACACCCCGGTACTTCCTACACACACACCTCTGTTTGCTAACTCACCAGATCCCATTGTCCTGCAGACACTCTTTCATCTAATTTGTTTGAAAGCCAAGCCTGTAAATTTGTGTAATGAGCAATAAATCAAACTCCTTTAATAACTGATATCAGGTCAATAATTTACTCTAAGAAAGCATGAGACTATTGGATTATTATGGCTGTGTGGAAAGCTGCTGAGTGTCAGTGGCAGAGTTAAATTAATTAATAATTAATAAAAAAAAATTCAAGATACAATGAGCATGACCCAGAAATCAGTTTGTGGTTTTATTACACAATGAATTAAATGAATGAGTAACCAAATTGTGGTTATCAGGAGGTTATTCAGAGACATTTAGCCGTGATTATTTCTCTCTGACTCTATTTGCCCCTGTTATATTGGTGCAATTCTTATTTTTATGACATAATCTAATGCATAATATGCATGTTTGCAGCAAATATAGTTCCACAAATACCAATCTGTAATCAACACAGTGTTTCTCTGCTGCAACAGGATTCGTTCATGTCTGACTGGTGCATGTTATAGCTGCAGATTGACTGTGTGTGAAGTGTAAAAGTGTGTATGTCTGTGTGTGTGTTTCAGGTGGACCCGGCAGCGTACATCGACACCTGTCTCTACCTGTTCTGCAGCCTGCCGCCCAGAGAGAGGGAGGGGGCGGTGTGTGACACCCTGGCCAGCTACGCCCGAGAGTGTGCCCAGCAGCACGTCATCGTCATGTGGCGGACGGCCACGCTGTGTGGTAAGAAGATCAAACGTTAACACATGACACACACACACACTCACTGTGTTATTATCTGTTAAAGGGATAGTTCAACATTTTGGCAAATTGGCCCATTGCCATAATCCCTATAGTCATAGCAGTAGGTTTGTTACCTTTATTTGTCGGTGTAAGCTATTTTTAGAACGGTGGAGCGCTATGGAGGCTAAAGGAATTTCTTGGTTTCCCTCATCAAACTCATCAAATACAAAATCCCAAAACTCCAAAACGCTCTGGTGGACAAGTTGTGACCTGGATATTCACCACGCTATGAGATAATAATGGAACGTTACGAAATGGAGCCGTTTTCGAGGTAAATACAGGATAAATACAGAGACTGCTTGCTGAAAAACTGTCCCTGAAGGCAACGCACATCAGCGGTTTTGCATGAATTTACCTCTAAAACAACTCTATCTGGTAATGTTTTGTTATTATCTCATAGCGTGGTGAATGTGCAGGTCACAACTTGTCCACCAGAGCGTTGTGGAGTTGTTGGATTGTGTATTTGATGAGTTTGATGAGGGAAACCAAGAAATCCCATGAGCCTCCGTAGCGTAGCCCTGAGCTGCTCACGGCTCTGCTCCGCCGTTCTAAAAATAGCTTGCACCGACAATTAAAGGTAACGAACCTACTGCTATGACTATAGGGATTATGGCAATGGGCCAATTTGCCAAAATGTTGAACTATCCCTTTAACCCTTCGCTTCCTTGTCTCACTGTCTCTCCAGGTCGCGTCTGTCCCAGAGGTCAGGTGTTTTCTGACTGCGTCTCCTCCTGCCCCCCCAGCTGCACCTCTCCCCACCCCCCGGGGCCGGCTGCAGCCGTCGGTCAGTGCAGGGAGGAGTGTGTCGGGGGCTGCGAGTGTCCGCCGGGCCTCTACCTGCACCGGGGACTCTGTCTGAAAAGAGACGACTGTCCTTGTTTCCACCGCAGACGCAGCTTCCAGTCAGGAGACAGGATACAGCAGAGATGCAACACCTGGTGTGTGTTCGTGTTTGTCTGGTTGTTTTCTACGTCTTGTTTATGCCTGTTTTCCCTGAAGGAACAGTTCAACATTTAGTCAGATCCTCCTCTCACCATAATCCCTATAGTCATAGCAGTAGGTTCGTTACCTTTAATTGTCGGTGCAAGCTATTTTTAGAACGGCGGAGCAGAGCCGTGAGCTGCTCAGAGCTACGCTACGGAGGCTCATGGGATTTCTTGGTTTCCCTCATCAAACTCATCAAATACACAATCCAACAACTCCACAACGCTCTGGTGGACAAGTTGTGACCTGCACATTCACCACACTATGAAATAATCATGTATAATTATGTAACATTACGACACATGAAGCAAATACTCAAAACTACTTGTGCTTTTGAAATCCCTCCGCCCAGCAGCCGTGTCTGGAAAGTAGTTCCGGCCTCTAAAACAACTCTTGTCTCGTAATGTAACATGATTATCTCATAGCGTGGTGAATGTGCAGGTCACAACTTGTCCACCAGAGCGTTGTGGAGTTGTTGGATTGTGTATTTGATGAGTTTGATGAGGGACAGGGGACCTGTACCGTTCACCTCCATTGTGTTCACTGAGCAGCTCACGTCTCTGCCCCGCCGATCTCAAAACAACATGCACCGATAATTAAAGGTGATGAACCTACTGCTACGACTATAGGGATTATGGTGAGAGGAGAATCTGACTAAATGTTGAACTATCCCTTTAAACGCCAAACCTTTTCAGTGTGTGTCGAGCAGGCCAGTGGCAGTGCACTGGGGAGAAGTGTGCAGCCCAGTGCAGCCTGATGGGGGCGCTACAGGTGACCACCTTTGACAAAAAGAGGTATTCGCTACCGTGCGGAGACTGTCCCTTCACTGCTGTGGAGGTGAGCATGAACCATGAGGTGTGTGTGTGTGTGTGTGTCGTATTCCCCACGTCCCCTTTGTGCTGACGCTCTGTGTGTGTGTGTGTGTGTGTGCAGGACTTTGTTGACAGGAAGCTGGTGGTGAAGGTGCGCTGTGGGGAGTGTACGGCCGGAGGAGGTCTGGGTTGTCTCAGGGAGATGTCAGTCACGGCGCTGCGCACCACAGTCACCATCACAGACACCGGTGAGTCGGTTTAACACTCAGTCCTCTGACGAGTCGGTCCTGGCTCGTTTTGATTTTGCGCCGAACAACTTTCTCGTTTTTGTTATTTTCGTTAAAAAAGCAGCTGTGAACTGTTAACACATACTGGGCTTACTCCTCTCTTTGCTGCAGGACAGAAAGATATATACGATCCTTTGTACCTTAAGGCTTTTTAATTCTTGAGCTGCCAGACAAATGAATTTCCCTTTAGGGATTAATAAAGTCATTCTTAATCTTTTTCTAACATTTACTAGGCGGACAAGCATGAGCAGAAAATCAATTTTAAGCTGAATGAGGTCATGGTTTTACTCCCAACAAATCGAGAGTAACTAAACTTTAAAGTTATCAAATTGCTAAGACTTTTGCAGGGGAAAAAAATCATACAGAACAACAAATATCAAAGAGGATCTATGCAGGATTTGTAACTCAACTATGCTACTTTTTTTTTTACCTTAATTAAACAGATTTGGAGTAAGTGCTGGTTAAATCAATGACTTGTAACTAGTTCCAGGGAGAATGGAGCGTCTCTGCCTTCCACCTAGCGTCTCTTGGCTGAAAACCAACCTTGTAAGATCAGAGCCTCCGACCCGGTGTCCCAGCTCTCGTCTCCATGGCGACACCGCCACACAAACGTACAGTAACGCGCTAACCCGTAACCCGTAATCTCTTGTTGATGACAGATAAGACTACACAGATATACACATGGTAACATGGTAGATGATAAATAACCTTATCCACCGCTCCATGGATTGATTTCTCACCGGCTTTGTTGAAAAACAAATGCACATGGAGGAGAGGAGGGTTAGAGAGACAGAGGAGGAGACACCAGACCTGGAGAGTTCAGCTTTAAATAAAATGACTTATGACTTATAGAGGTCCTATGCTTTGGAATGGACTACCTCCTTCATTAAGATCCATTTCTTCTTATTCACTTTTTAAAAAGCAGTTAATAATACATCTCAACTTCTCTTGAATTTCCCGCTCTTTCCTCTCTCTGCTCTCTCAATATCCCACTTTGCACTTTATCTCTTTATTTTTTTCTCATTTCTGTTCATTTTGCTCATATAACATTGATTATGTATGCACTTTGTCTCTTTTTTTTTCTCTATGTTTATTTGTTAGCCATTGAAATTTGTCTTGCTGTAATTTGTTATAGGGGTGGAACCTATGTACAAGCCAACTGGCTTCGTTCCCTCCTTGCACCATTGAAATGTGTGTGCTAAATAAATAAACTCTAAACTCTAAACTCTAAAATATATAAATGATGTCCTTGATGCTGTTGCTTCCAGGTACAGTGACGTTGAACGGTCAGAGCGAGGCGCTGCCTGTGGTCACAGGAGACCTGGTCGTGCGCCGGGCCTCCTCTTTATTCCTCCTCATCCAGGCTTTTGGAGCCCAGCTGCTCTGGTACCTCGACGGCCCCTTAGCCCTCATCACTCTGCAACCTGGGTTTGCAAACAAGGTAATCGTCGTCTTCTTCGTCTTCATCTTCTTCTTGTGCCATTTTTAAAGGGATAGTATCATTTTTTTTAAAGTGGGGTTGTATGATCTACAAATAGCCCCTAAGTACTTTAATTGCAGTAGAAGACTCTCTGCACTCCTCCCATTAGTAACGCCAGCCCATAGCCCTGCCCAGAGATTTACAACATACAGTGTTGTGAACAGACCCAAAGAAACAGCCTATTTTCGCGGCCTAAAAGGGGTTTTAAAAATACACAGTTCCATTGTTCGCTATAATATAATTTTTTCCAGCCCTTGAAAGTGCAGGAAAAACGCAGTTTTTATTTGGACCTAACCAACTCACGTATCCCTCCGCCCAGGGTTAGCGCCCGCCGATCAGCAGTTGGTTAGGTCCAAATAAAAACTGTGTTTTTCCTGCACTTTGAAGGGCTGGAAAAAAGTATATTATAGCGAACAATGGAACTGTGTGTTTTTTTTTCAGGTAAAACCTCTTTTAGGCCGTGAAAATAGGCCGTTTCTTTGGGTCCATTCACAACACTGTATGTTGTAAATCTCTGGGCAGGGATATGGGCTGGCGTTGCTAACGGGAGGAGTGCAGAGAGTCTTCTACTGCAATTAAAGTACTTAGGGGCTATTTGTAGATCATACAACCCCACTTTAAAAAATGATACTATCCCTTTAAAACCACACTGCACTAAACGGAACCACAGGAGGAAGGAGAAAGTGACTTTAACTTAGTGTTAATATTTTGTATTCGAGGTGCGCGGCCTGTGCGGGACGCTGACCTGGAACCAGCACGATGACTTCACCACGCCGGAGGGAGACGTGGAGAACAGCGTGTCGTCCTTCGCGGGGAAGTTCACATCGGAGCGCTGCACGCTCCCCGGAGGAGGAGGAGCTGCACCGGATGCCTGCACCACATACACCCAGAGGAGGTTCTACGCAGAGACGGTGTGCTCCGTCATCCACAGCCCTGTCTTCCAGGTACAGTGTGTGTGTGTATATGTGTGTTAAAGGGAGACGCCAACATTTTTTTTTTCGTGTCTTGCCTCACTCCCGAGTCCATGACAAGCAGATAGACACCATCCTTTCGACTGTGCGTGCAGTAACGAGGGAGATAGAGCCGTATCACCCGTAATTAGCTTAGCTCAAACACTGGAAGTGTATGGGTAGTGTTAGCCTGCCTCAGAAGCTGATTTCATTTTAGCTCTAAACTCTGTTAATATATCACTTTATCAACATTTCAAACATTTTTAGGCAAGAAAGTAGCTGTTTAGATCAGCAGTGTGTCGTTAATTTGTCTAAATACCAGCTGTTTACAATTTTGTTCGGACGAATTCGGCGCTACTCAAGCTAGCCGTTGTGACCAACGCACTTCCTGTTACTTTCACAAAATAAAACACCCGTTGCCCTTTACATACAGAAAAACATGACGATAGAATTTGTGCTTTTACTTTGAAACAGGAAGCTAACCTACCCTCGATGTAGCTAGCTTGAACCAAAATAAACCGTCTTTGCTTGAACCCTCCGTTTTGACCGATCTCGTCCCGTTAGCGGCATTTGACCGCTCAAGATGCCTTACCGGAGAGTTTTGTCAGCTCTGAGACCAAGATCGGCCCGCTGGTTTCCATTTAGAGTTGCTGAAGAGTTTCTCTGATGACTTTAGGTGGAGGCAGGCTAACACTACCCATACACTTACAGTGTTTGAGCTAAGCTAATTACGGGCGATACGGCTCTATCTCCCTTGTTACTGCACGCACAGTCGAAAGGATGGTGTCTATCTGCTGGTCATGGACTCGGGAGTGAGGCAAGACACGAAAAAAAGAGAGTTCGCCCTCATCCGTCCTCATCCCCCCTGTGATCTGTCAGGTGTGTCATGACGTGGTGGAGAGGGAGCCCTATTTCCGCCTCTGTCTGTCGGAGGTTTGCGGCTGCGCTCCACAGAAGACCTGTCACTGCACCGTCCTCACCGCCTACGCACAACACTGCGCTCAGGAGGGCGTCGCCGTCCAGTGGCGCAACCACACCTTCTGCCGTAAGTAAGGAAGGAAGGAAGGAAGGAAAGTCACTGGCTAAAAGTGGTGGAGGATGTGGTTAACACTTTACAATAAGGTACACAAGTATGAGTAGCTACTGAGGAACTAATGAGTAGTTAGTGAGGAACTGAGCTACTCAAAATTAGAGCAGTTACTCATTTTGATGTCTCACTTTACTTTAGGTTACACAAAAAGGGTAACTAATGATTAAGTCATAGTTAGTTCCTCATTAGTTCCTCAGCAATTTGATGATAGGAGTTACTAAAGAACTGACCATTAAGCAATAGTAAGTTCATCATTAGTTCCTCAGTAACTACTCTAATTTTGTGTACCATAGTTCCTCAATAACTTCTCATTTGTTCCTCCTTAGTTCTCCGTTAGTTCCTCAGTAACTACTCTAATTTTGTGTACCTTGGTTCCTCAGTAACTACTCATTTTTCCTCATAACTTTCTCATTAGTTCTTCATTAGTTCCTCAGTAACTACTCATTAGTTCCTCGTTAGTTCCTCAGTAACTACTCATTAGTTCCTCAGTAACTACTCATTAGTTCTTCATTAGTTCCTCAGTAACTACTCTAATTTTTGTGTACCATAGTTCCTCAATAACTTCTCATTTGTTCCTCCTTAGTTCTTCGTTAGTTCCTCAGTAACTCCTCTAATTTTGTGTACCATTGATCCTCAGTAACTACTTATTTGTTCCTCATTAGTTCCTCATTAGTTCTTCGTTAGTTCCTCAGTAACTTCTCATTAGTTCCTCATTAGTTCCTCAGTAACTACTCTAATTTTGTGTACCTTGGTTCCTCAGTAACTACTCATTTTTCCTCATAAGTTTCTCATTAGTTCTTCATTAGTTCCTCAGTAACTACTCATTTGTTCCTCAGTAACTACTCATTAGTTCCTCAGTAACTACTCATTAGTTCCTCATTAGTTCCTCAGTAACTACTCTAATTTTGTGTACCTTGGTTCCTCAGTAATTACTCATTTTTCCTCATAAGTTTCTCATTAGTTCTTCATTAGTTCCTCAGTAACTACTCATTAGTTCTTTGTTAGTTCCTCAGTAACTACTCATTAGTTCCTCAGTAACTACTCATTAGTTCTTCATTAGTTCCTCAGTAACTACTCATTAGTTCTTCGTTAGTTCCTCAGTAACTACTCATTAGTTCCTCAGTAACTACTCATTAGTTCTTCGTTAGTTCCTCAGTAACTACTCATTAGTTCCTCAGTAACTACTCATTAGTTCCTCAGTAACTACTCATTAGTTCTTCATTAGTTCCTCAGTAACTACTCATTAGTTCCTCAGTAACTACTCATTAGTTCCTCAGTAACTACTCATTAGTTCTTCATTAGTTCCTCAGTAACTACTCATTAGTTCCTCAGTAACTACTCATTAGTTCCTCATTAGTTCCTCAGTAACTACTCATTAGTTCCTCATTAGTTCCTCATTAGTTCCTCAGTAACTACTCATTAGTTCCTCAGTAACTACTCATTAGTTCCTCAGTAACTACTCATTAGTTCCTCAGTAACTACTCATTAGTTCCTCATTAGTTCCTCAGTAACTACTCATTAGTTCCTCATTAGTTCCTCAGTAACTACTCATTAGTTCTTTGTTAGTTCCTCAGTAACTACTCATTAGTTCCTCATTAGTTCCTCAGTAACTACTCATTAGTTCCTCAGTAACTACTCATTAGTTCCTCGTTAGTTCCTCAGTAACTTCTCATTAGTTCCTCATTAGTTATTAGTTCCTCAGTTACTACTAAAATGTTTGTGTACCTTAATTCCTCAGTAACTACTCATTAGTTCCTCAGTAACTACTCATTAGTTCCTCAGTAACTACTCATTAGTTCCTCAGTAACTACTCATTAGTTACTCATTAGTTCCTCATTAGTTCCTCAGTAACTACTCATTAGTTACTCATTAGTTCTTCATTAGTTCCTCAGTAACTACTCTGATGTTGCGTACCCTTATTGTAAAGTGTAACCGAGGATGCTTCTCCTCAGCGGTTCACCCCCCTCTGCTCTCTCTCCTCAGCGGTCCGGTGTTCGGGCGGTCAGCTGCACCAGGAGTGTGGTCGTGCGTGCGGGAGCTCTTGTTCAGACCTGCAGCTGGGCTGCGATGACGGACACGGAGGAACGGACCTCAGGATGTGTGTTCCTGGTTGTCAGTGCCCTGCTGGACTGGTGCAGGACCACCACAACCAGTGTGTCCCCATCAACATGTGTCCATGTGTGCAGGAAGACAAGACGTATCAGCCCGGGGCCGTTCTCCACAACAACTGCAACACATGGTATGAAAATATTTTGATGGGGTTTATCTAAGATTTAAAAAGAAGCTGTAAGGGGCGTCGCGTGGCGTAGTGGTTAGAGCGGGCGCCCCATGTATAGAGGCACAGTCCTCGCTGCAGTCGGCCCTGGTTCGAATCCCGCGTCGGGCGCCATTTACTGTGTGTCATTCCCCCTCTCTCTGCCTCCCCGTTTCCTGTCTGACTCAACTGTGCTATCTATAAAGGCATAAAAAATGCCCAAAAAATATTAAAAAAAAAAAAAAAAAAAAAGAAGCTGTAAGAAATGTCTGGCAAGTAGGGATGTTGTGATCATAGATTTAGTACACTAGACTTGGTACAATTATTGTCAGAGAAATAATCACGATTATGCATTTATTATACATTAAAGGGACAACGAGGAGTTTCTCCATCGGCAGAACAAAAAATTCCGCGACAATAAAAAAGTCTCATATTAATTTGGATGAATCTACGCTACCCACACTTGTTAATGGGCCCATTTTCGATAAATATATCGTTTTGTCTCTATCGTTATTTTGTTATTATTAGTGGTGGCGGAAATGCTGGGCGAGCCGACCAGCGTTTCCTTATTTTCGGTTTCGCGGCAAGTCATGATTGAGAATAACGCCGATCGTCTTCGAACCTCTGACTTTAATTCTTGATGAATGAAAACATGAGTCGCTCATGACGCAAATGACGCTCTAATGTTTAAATTCCTACTAATTCAGTGTTACGTTTCCTCCGCTACTTCATTTCGGCATGTTTGACAGGCTGGCGAGCCGTCATTGACTTAATACGTTTGTTTGGAGGGAATCAGTCTTTTTTTGGAAAGTAACGGTATTCACGATTAAATAATTGTGCCGCATTTAATTGTGAAAACAAGTACGTAATCCCTGCTGCCAAGTAATCATATTATCACCCAGTATGTCACCAGAGACAAAGTAATCATGTTAATTTAACCCCCTGATATAACTGAAAACTACAATACAGCCAGAATATTCGCATTTAAAAAGATTTTGCAGCACGCAAATCATGTTTCTGTTTTGATTTTGTGTTTTGGCCTGTTGTAGCTCCACCCACCGCTCTCACCCAATCACAAAGTCACAGTTTTGTCCACAGTCTTACATATTGCTCCTTTAAAATAACCAATGAATCTGGAGATGTGATCGATTTAAGGCCGCAGCCAACTCAGCTAAAACCACAGTGGAAAGTTTCCTTCAGCTCGTTTCACAGAATCGTCTCTTAACGGTCCTTTTCTCTCAGGTTAAACTTTAACAGCGCTGCACAGAGGCAATACTGTTGCAACAGCGGACGGCAGACACACTAAGAAAACATTATGGTGGTGGTGGAGGAGGTTAATTCAGTACTATCTCTCCTTGGCCCAGTTTCTGAGAATGATGATATTTTACAGCTGGTCGTAAAAAAAAGAAAGAAAAAAAAGTGGACGTTCTTCCTGTTGTGGTTATCTACGTGCTGCTGTTATCATGAGGTGGTTTATGATAAAATATCAGAGTGAGTCAGCATGTTTTCTCCACCATCGGCTTTGATATCACCTCCACTTTAATCTCTTGGCACAGTTTCACAAGCCTGGTGCAGCTTGAATGAGCCTCGATTTAATAGGGTGACTCAAATAACTCCCATCAGTTGTATGGTCTATACACAATACACAGTTATGTTTAACCCTCTGATTATCTGGAATTAAATATTATCTAGTTAGTTCCAGATAGCTTTTTTCTGATTAGTTAAAGCAGAAGTAAGCGATGTTGTTATTCTAATAACAGGATCTTCTAGGCCATGAAATCAGATTGAAATAACCTTTCCCTGTCTAGTATGTGTGTGTGTCCTACAGATACGACTTTAATGTGTGTTTAGATAACTAGAAGTGGCCGTGTGAGTGAGTCTGTGGTGGTGTGAGGGCTCTAATGAAATCGCTCTATGTTCCTGCTCCCTGCTTCAGGATAGGTTGATTTCATTGCGTCTCTTCACCACAAAACTGCAAAGATCATCACTCTGAGTTACTGTGGTGCCACTAGACTAGTGTTCAGTCCCATTACAGTGTGTCTGTGTGTGTGTGTGTGTGTCTATCTCAGTGACCTTAATTTCCTTTTACTGACTCATTCTCATGGTTATGTAATTGTTGAGTTTTGATCCTGCACATTGAGCTTCGACCTGATGAACTGCTGTGAAGAAATACAACATTTTTCAGACACTTGTTACCACTGTTCCCTCTAAGGTGTTTTACTGTGCAATTGCACACTGCTCCCCACCTCTTTGCTCAGAAGACAAAAAAATTGCACACTCTGTAGTGCAACTACGATTTAAGTTTTTGCTTGAGAATTATTATTACTGTTCATATCAAGAATACTTCAGTGCCAAGAGTTGATGACACCAACTTGATGTTAGTTATTTTTTGACATAATTGTTCATATGGCAATAAATGCAAACTCTATTTTGCCAAAACAATATTGTATTTTGTTATCATTAACTGTAACTGACCTAGATATGGAGTAGCCTAGGTAATGTTGTCAAAATAATCTGTTATTAATCATTATAGTAATAGCCAATTGTATTGATATTTGGAGTTGGAGAGAGGCCATAGCACCAGCATGTGGACGTACTGTGTGTTCGCTTAAGCTGTCGCTCACAGTCGCTCAAGCAGGTCATCAGGGGAGTTGAATTTCTGCTCAGGAGTTTTGAAAATTAGAGATTGCTTGTTACACATTGCACTTGCACATGCTGCTGTTGCTTCATCACTTTCATATCTACTGTTTAGTGTTTAGCAACTGTCAAATAAAAATGTATTGATGCATCGTAAACTCATCGGAGATTAACACCTTGCTTTTTCATTTTGGTTGATGTTTAATACAAATGAGTTTATTGCTGACTCTGCTGCTCTTCCCTCCCTCTGCAGTGTGTGTGAACGGGGGCTGTTTAACTGCACTCAGGAGCGCTGTGAGGAGGTGAACCCGTGTCCCGGCTCTCTGATCTACTCGCCACGCTCCTGCCTCCTCACCTGCTCCAGCCTGGACCCCCCTGGCCAGGGGGGAGGGGGCTCCAGTGCTGGGCAGCAGTCGAGCTGCAAAGAGCCGCTGTCTGGCTGCGTCTGTCCACAGGGAACTGTCCTACTAGTGGGTGAAAGCTCAGATTTAGCTCTCAGACTTTGAATAGGACGAACAGCACAAATGCAGTTAATCAGCCTCATACTGTAGTTATTCAGAACAAAATTTGGTAATTCTTTCATTTACAGGCCGTTAATTATGTGATAATGTCAAGAAATAGACAAGAAATAACAATAATTGCATCATAATGTCTAGAAATAGCCTAGAAATAACGGTCAATTTCATAGTAATGTCGAGAAATATAGCCAAGAAATAACAATTGATTGTGTAGAAATAACCCAGAAATAACGGTCAATTGCAAGAACTTGAACTTGAATAGGACGAACAGCACAAATGCAGTTAATCAGCCTCATAGTTATT
The DNA here is from genome assembly GCF_905171665.1 of Trachurus trachurus. Lineage (NCBI taxonomy): Eukaryota > Metazoa > Chordata > Actinopteri > Carangiformes > Carangidae > Trachurus > Trachurus trachurus. The sequence goes on along the minus strand of NC_139911.1, from coordinate 3,456,199 downwards.
AAGAACAAATTTGGGTAATTATTTCATTTACAGGCCGTTAATTACATGATAATGTCAAGAAATAGACAAGAAATAACAATAATTGCATCATAATGTCTAGAAATAGCCTAGAAATAACGGTCAATTTCATAGTAATGTCGAGAAATATAGCCAAGAAATAACAATTGATTGTGTAGAAATAGCCCAGAAATAACGGTCAATTGCAAAGAACTTGGTGGAGAAAAATTCTGGCCTTTCCCTCAAAAATACAAAGCATGAAAAGCCTTTATGAGAAACATGACATTACTATGAAAATTACCATTATTTCTAGGCAATTTCTTGACATTATCACGTAATTAACGGCCTGTAAATTAAAGAGTTACCCAAATTTGTTCTGAAGTCCCACTTGCACAGTTTTTACGAAGATTGTGGCATTCACGAATGTTTTCTTATCCAGGATTTTTTCTTGGCTAGGAACAAAATCTACACACATTCAAAAACATACTAACTATTTTTCGCGTTTTCTTCTGTTCTGCATTTGTGTTATATTATATAATTTGAATTAGAATAATTTTCTTATCATTTATGACGTTTTAAATAATTATTGTAATTATTTTACAAAGCGCTGCGGCCTCTTAAAAAACACTACATCAATCATGTTTATTGGGAACCACACCATCCAATCGCACTGATCATTTATGATTATACGATTTATTTATGATGGCGCATAAACCCGATGCGCTGGTCCAGCTCAGATAAGTCTGGACACCTTCATGAATCTGACGTAGAGTTTTCTTAAGACTTTTTTTAGGATCGACTTAAGAAAGAATCTAAGAAAATACTTTAGAAGATATTGGTGAATGAGGCCCAATGTTATTCGGCTCGTTTTGCACATAAAGGGTTTAGAGTTAATAATAATAATAATACATTTTATTTATAATAGGCTTTTGCAGATGCTCAAGGATGCTTAAGTTTGAGTTGTAGTTTCTTAAATTTAAGATTTCCTCATTATTTTCTTGTTCTCTTCAGGGGGATCGCTGCGTTTTACCAGATGAGTGTCCGTGTCACCATAACGGCCGACTTTACTACAGCAACGACACCATCACCAAAGACTGTAACACATGGTAACGTATGCAGGCGTCTCGTTGCGTCACATACAGCTCTGGAAAAAATTAAGAGACCACTCCCAAAATGATCAGTTTCTCTGTTTTTACTATTTATAGTTATGTGTTTGAGTAATATTAAATACAAAATATTTTGTTTTATTCTATCAACTACCGACAACATTTCTCCCAAAATTGAAATAAAAATATTGTCATTTAGAGCTTTTATTGGCTGAAAATGACTAAACTAGTCTAAATAACAAAAAAGATCAAGTCTTTTCAGACCTTGAATAATAATAATGGAAAGAAAACATGTTCACATTTATTCCTAAACAACACAGCAAGAATATTTTAACTCAGGAAGAGTTAATAAATCAGTTTTTGTGGGATAATGTCAATGTTTAATCCCAGCAGTGGTTTTTATATAAAACCAGATGTGGTTCAGGTGATGATCTTATCAGTGTCTCATTAAGGAGAATGAGTTGTGTTTGTGTTGGTATTTAAAAAAGAAAAGAAAAGAATGACTGTCATACATGTAGAGATGCTTTTAAGAAACATTTGTGAAAGTGGTCCCTTATTTTTTTCCAGAGCTGTATATTCAGGATTCATCTTCATCTTGTAACCTCCCTCCTCCTCCTCCTCCTCCTCCTCCTCCTCCTCCTCCTCCTCCTCCTCCTCTGCTGCAGCGTGTGTAAGGAGCGGCGCTGGCACTGCAGCCAGTCTGCCTGCGCCGGCGTGTGCGTGGCGACGGGAGACCCCCACTACGTCACGTTCGACGGCCGCTGCTACTCGTTCCTCGGCGACTGCCAGTACGTGTTGGCGAGGGAGACCGGCGGCTTGTTCAGCGTCACGGCGGAGAACGTGCCCTGCGGCAGCACCGGCGTCACCTGCACCAAGTCGGTCACGCTCAGCCTGGGGAACACCGTCATCCACCTGCTGAGAGGTCGGTGCCACGGGGGTTTTTGGAAATATTTTAGTAGAGAAATTTTCTATTAAGAAATTGTAAAATTACTCAAAATCTATTCTAAAAAAATCTCAAAAAAAAAAAAAAAGTGGGAAGTGGGAAAATTAAAAAAAAAAAAAAATTGAAAATAATTTCTCAAAAAAAAAAGTTTAAAAATTCTAGACAAAAGTGGAAAAAAATCTCCCCAAAAAAAGTGGGAAAATTAAAAAAAAAAAAAAAAATTGAAAATAATTTCTCAAAAAAAAGTTTAAAAATTCTAGACAAAAGTGGAAAAAAAATCTCCAAAAAAAAAAAGTTTAAAAATTCTAAAAAAAAAAAAAAAAAAGTGGGAAAATTAAAAAAAAAAATTGAAAATTGAAAATTTAAAATAATTTCTCAAAAAAAAAGTTTAAAAATTCTAAAAAAAAAAAAAAAAAAAAAGTGGGAAAATGTAAAAAATAAATAAATAAAAAAAAATAAAAAAAATTCTAGGCAAAAGTGGAAAAAAATCTCCTCCCAAAAAAAAAATCTAAAAAAACAAAGAATTCTAGAAAAAAGGGCTAAAATTTCAAGAAAAAGTTGGGGACCCCACTTTGAGAACCATTGACTGACAACACAATAAAGAGTAATTTATGATTTTATGTGGGATATAATGTTTTCTGTCTCAATATCCAGGCTTTATCAATGATTTTTTTTTATTTTTTCATTTCATTTATTTGTTTATTTGTAACGGGACTCTGCGTATTCATGAACATACAAAATGTAAATACACCAGATTTAGCTCGAGGCTAATTTCCATCCGTAGTCCCGACGTTCAGCATGGTACAAATACCATATCACAAAACCACGATACCATATCACAATATCACAATATATAGAATATAACATACTGTAGCTTCAGTAGGAAAGAGCAAGGAGTAGTAGTAAAATGAAGTGCATGTAATCGACAAAGGTGTCATATAGCGCTGTTAAGATTCATTAAAGTGCATCTGTTATAAAGTGCTGGTTTTTAAAGTTCCTGGAGTAAAGTGCCTACTATTTTTCATAATCATCGTCCTTTAGGTAAAGCTGTGACAGTGAACGGGATGCCGGTCACGCTGCCGAAGTCCTACAGCGGCAGCGGTCTGACTCTGGAAAGAGCCGGGATGTTCGTGTCCCTCTCCTCCCGACTTGGCGTCACTCTGCTCTGGGACGGCGGTACGTTTTTACACTTAGTTGTTCAAAAGGTTTAATCTGGATCAAAATAATCCAGGTTTTGAAATCCCTTGTTTTTACCATCCAGGATCACCAGGTAATCCATCTTTACTTTTATCCCAGAAGGGTTCAAAGCAAAGTTTTCAAGATTACCAAATCCAGATAACAAGTGCTCTAAATGGGGTTGTGTGTAGAACAGCAGAATGGGGTCACTCAGTGTATTTATTTGAAAATGGGGTGTATGTTTCATTTTCTGAGCTGTTTTTTTTGTTTCTTCAATGTCTTTTAAACTGCCAGACCTGATCTGACCTACAATAACAAAAAAAAAACAGATATACATTTCTCAAATACAGTACATTGTAAATATTTTACAAGATTGGATTACGTGATCTAATCCGATCTCAGAATCCGTTTTTAGTTTTGAAACAACCCATTTTCAAGATTTGATCCAATCCATTATCCAAAATCCGATCAGATTACCTTTGAACAACTCGACCCTGAACTTTATCTTTCTTTCTTTTTTGTTCCTTTCATGAAAGTGTAGAGTACAATGCAATATGATGTTGATGACACAAATCCATAAATACATTTGAATCAGCACTTTTTATTCTGGAAAGAAGCAGTAAGAAGAATATAATTCTTATTATTTATGTCTGCCCCTAACTTAAACTCAAAGAATCTTAGATCGTCTCTCACTTCCAGTCACCTACACCCTTGATCAGCAAAAAAACCCATATTAATTAATTTACAAGACCAAAAACAACTCGAGATTTAAACATCCAGTCAAATTTCCATTGTATATTTTTTCTAATTTGTTTCCCCTTATACAATTTTTTTTAACTATTATTATTTTATGATCTTCCAGGTATGCGTGTGTATGTGCGTCTGGCAGCGACCCTGCGCGGTCGGGTCGGCGGCCTGTGCGGTAACTTCGATGGCGACGCGGAGAACGACTTCACCACACGTCAGGGCATCGTAGAGTCGACGGCCGAGCTGTTTGGAAACTCCTGGAAGGTCAGCCCCTCCTGCCCCGACGTGGCCGACCAGGACCTCCGAGACCCCTGTGCTGTGAGTTCAACACAGACAACGTGCACGTAGATTATGCACTGCTGCAGATCTAGTGTTGTCGATGTCCTGTTTGCTGTTATATCGTTCTTATAAAACAGAAAGGTGAAATCCGGCGATCTGATTGGTTGTTAACCGTGGTATAATGAGCATACCACGGCTACTATTCTAAAGCCTTATCACAGCGTAGGCTATCACTCCGCCTCAGGCACGTATGACTGGTATGAATGGAAGTTGTTGTCATGTATCCATGACTGTTGCAGTCCGTAGCAAAGGACAGTCGGTGTTTTTACGATGTTAAAAATGGACTAAAGTAGTTGAATTCACATGTTTAAGGTGAACTTTCACCTCCGGGGAGGGTTAACAATGGTAGAGGGGACTGAGCAGTGACTTTCACCTGAAAAAAAGCAGAGGAAAAGACGAGATGCAGAGCTACTTGGAGCTAACGTCTGGAGAGGTGGGACTATTTTTTCACAGTGAGGCTATTTTATTGGATAATACGTATTTCTGGTTGAATAAAACTATATGAAATTGATTGTGTATTCCTCTTTCATTGTCATTATTGGTAACCGTTTTATAAAAGCAATATATCACGACAGGCCGTGGTATATGCTCATTATATTCGTCGGGCCGAACAACGCCCCTTAGGCCTGTCGTGATATATTGCTTAATTATACAGTATACGAGTATTCTCTCTCTGTGTTGTGTTCAGCTGAACCCACACAGGATGACGTGGGCCAGGAAGAGGTGTGCGGTTCTGACCCAGGAGCTTTTCTCTCAGTGCCACGCTGAGGTTCCCTTCCAGCAGTATTATGACTGGTGTGTCTTTGACGCCTGTGGGTGAGTGACATGGCTGAACCGGCCACTTTTGCATTACATTTGATTGATTGATTTGTTTATTTGAGTGTCATGCCCTTTTCTTGTGCCCAGCCCACATGGGCTTATAAGACACTAAGCATTAAGTAAATATATTCAAGAATGGCTAGCGTGAAACAAAACAAAAGAAAAAAATGGACAAGCTTTCAAGATATACAACAGTGGTTGTCAAACTTTTTTACAGTAGATCAAGGACCCCTAAATTGACAAAAATTAGACCACAGACCCCCATTGGCAGAAATTTGAAGCAAACACCAGAAATACACAAATATTTGATCTGAGACTGAAGAACTTAACTTTTTTAGTCAATGTACATTCATATTAGCGCCAAAGACGAGAAGTTTTGGAAATATTTTAGTAGAGAAATTTCTGTAAAAAAAAAATCTATTAAAAAATGGTAAAATTACTCAAAATAAATTCTAGAAAAAAGTGGAAAAATGTCTCCCAAAAAAAAATTCTCACTTTTTTTTTTTTTTTTTTTTCTAGAAAAGAGTGGGGAAATTAAAAAAAAAAAAAAAAAAAAAAGGTAAAATTAAAAAAAAAAAATTGAAAATAATTTCTCAAAAAAAAAATCTAAACAAAAGTGGAAAAAATTCTCAAAAATAAAAAAAGTTTAAAAATTCTAGAAAAAAGTGCTAAAATTTCAAGAAAAAGTTGGGGACCCCACTTTGAGAACCATTGATTGACAACACAATAAAGAGTAATTTATGGTTTTATGTGGGATATAATGTTTTCTGTCTCAATATCCAGACTTTATCAATGAATCAATATCCAGGACAATGATCTGCTCCTGAGAAAAAAACAACACAACATAATCATGCTCAGACAAAAATAATTCATGGATTCTTCATCTGGGCTTTCTCAAACAAGGGCTGTCTCAATTCTTTTATCATACAAAGGGCATTGAAACAGAAAACGTAATTCATCTTCAACAGTAAGGTCACACATAAACCATGATACCTCCCTACTTTGATCGCTAAAGGCAAGGCTGCATAAGGCCATACGAGTCTTAAAACAAAGTTTGAGTCATGGACAGCTCAAGTATCTGGTTGTTAAACTCCTGTAATGTAAAAGACCCACACGCTGTAAATCTGTAGTTTCTGTAACAACAAAAACACTTGGATTCATGTGTTGATGTTAGAAATGTTCGTATGACCTCATTATGACATCAGTGTGTTTTTTTTACTGCCACCAAGTAGGATCATACAAGTCAATGTTGTTCTTCATCCTGGTGCATAAAAACGTTCATGTGTGTCTTTCAGAAACCTGCTGGTGCACAAACATGAGCTCCACCAGCAATAAAATACAGCACATTCCTATAATGGTGTTGTTTTACCCGAGACCGTACCGTGTGTGTGTGTGTGTGTGTGTGTGTGTCCTGTAGCTGTGACTCGGGTGGCGACTGCGAGTGTCTCTGCACGGCCATCGCTGCCTACGCTGAGGAGTGTAACCGTCGAGGGGTTTACATCCGCTGGAGGTCTCAGGAGCTCTGTCGTATGTTACACACACACACATCACGCTGCCACACACTGAATCTTAAAGACAGGGTTCCTACGCAAGTATGGAAAGTATGGAAAAGTATGGAATTAGATTTTATACATTTCCAGGTCTGGGAAGTATGGAAAATGTATGGAAATATAGTTCTTATCTGGGTTTGGTCTTATCTGAATTTATTTTGTATGCGCTATTGTGCCTACAATCTCCTGGAAATCTATCTATCTATCTATCTATCTATCTATCTATCTATCTATCTATCTATCTATCTATCTATCTATCTATCTATCTATCTATCTATCTATCTATCAGAATAATGAAAACAAATGATTAATTGCATGATTTATTTACATGATTATGTTTTATATTTATTTCATGATCTATTTACTCAAATGTCAGCAATTACTTTTTTTTTTTTTTTTACCGAGAAGTCTGGAAATTAGGGTCTGGAAAAGTATTGAATTTTGAAATTTCAAATGTGTAGGAATCCTGTAAGGAGGAACTATGCAGGATTTTTAGCTTAATTATGCTACATTTTTACCTTAATTAAACAGCTTCGGAGTACTAGTGCTGGTAACACCGTAACACTGCATCGTGACATACAGTGAGTGAGCGAACTGGCGACAAAATCTTGCGTGAAAGTGTCCTGAAAGTGTCCTGAAAGTGTCCTAAAAGTGTCCTGAAAGTGTCCTGAAAGTGTCAGAATCCAAACCAATCAAATGATCGAGGGACGTAAACAAACTTCTGGCGCTATTTTTAGATTCCTGACATTTCCTGGTTGCCGTTTTTGACATCTTGGAGTATTTTTTTTTTTTTTTTTATTTCAATGCAATTCTCTCATTTTCTCCTCTCTCTGCTAACTAGCTTGTCAACAGGAAGCAGCGTGTACTTTTCAACCAATAAGAAGCGTTTAGAGGCGGGACACGGCCACGAAATGTCGTCCAGATAGAGACAGAGCGAGCAAGTTTTTCAGGGTTGGGCATGTCAGGACAGGCCGATTGAAAAGCACGCATTCGAATCACTTTTTCTCGCTCGCGTCACTGTCACGTAGCTGTATGTCAGGATCTCTTGTTTATGACAGATAAGACTACACAGATATACACATGGTAACATGGTAGATGATAAATAATGTTATCCACCGCTCCATGGATTGATTTCTCACCGGCTTCGTTGTTGGAAACAAATGCACACGGAGGAGAGGAGGGTTAGAGACACAGAGGAGGAGGAGAGACCAGACTTACATAGTTCCTCTTTAAACGCCTAAACACCTTGCACTCTTTGCGTCTGATCATTTCTGTGTTTCTGTGTCTTTATTTCCACTTCCTGTTTCCCCTCAGCTCTGCAGTGTGAGAACGGGCTGGTGTACGACCCCTGTGGTCCGGCTTGCTCTCTCTCTTGTCCCAGCGTTCAGCAGAGTCCACACTCCCAGTGTGGCGTCCTGTCCTGTGTGGAGGGCTGCTTCTGCCCCGCAGGCACCGTCCAACATGGTAAAAAAAAACAACCCCCCCCCCAAAACACAGATTTACTGCACTAATCCAAAGCTTAGACTCCAAAAACTGAGAAAGAGTCGATATCACTGCTGAGTTTTGGACCTGCGAGGATGAAAAACTGATGGTTTTCAGATCTGGACGCATCGTAAAGTTTCCTGTAATGTCTTCTCCAGGACCAAACAGTGGTGGAACTTAAGTACATCCAGAGGATTTGTACTTTACTTGAGTATTAGATTTCTTTGGTACTTATGACTCTTACTTGAATACATCTCCAAGACAAATATTTTTACTTTTACTCGAGTTAATTTTTGGAAGGCTAAAAAGTACTCGTTACTTTTAGGTCTGCTCTTTTCTTTTTTTTCTAAAATCCTATTGGACACAAGCTGTGTTTGTCAAAGAAGGAAACCCTGACCCCTAAAAGCAGCACATCAGTGCAGCTGGTTTCAAAGAGTTCATTCTCAGAAACAAGAGTTAAAAGCTCCTTAAATTAATTTAGAAAATTATTAATTCATTGATGTGAAAAACAAGAAATTTACTCTTACTTTTACTTAAAGCAGAAGTAAGCGATCCGGTTGTTTTGGCTAATGCTGCGTTCCAGGCAGGCTTTTGAAACCGTAAATTACAGCTTCAAGTCACGACTTACGACTTTGTAGCGTTCCAGGCAACCCACTCGTGTTTTTCCGACCTGTTTTACCTGTGAAAGTCACTATAATGGCCACTCGTAACTTCCGACCCGTGAACTCGTACCAGATCGAACTGGTACGACTTCACAGGTCGGAAAAACACGAGTTATGGGTTGCCCTGAACGCACCATAATGTCTTGTCAGCCGATGGAGTTAGCAGCCCCCGCCCTCGTCATGGATCTATTGGTCCTCGTCCCTACGTCACCACATTCAGGCGCATCCCTTGGCTGCACACACAGAGAGGACCGCCCCTTTATGCCGTTCTCTCTGCTCATTGGATAAAAACTGTAGGATACGATAAATGTTTTCTCCTCGGCTCAGAGCAGAGCAGAGTGACTGACAGACCCGTGTTTCAGTCCAAACACTCTATGTAAGTGATTGCTGTCGGAAGATATAACTATTTAAGACTTATATTAACACAAATATATCACTCACTTCTGCTTTAATTCTCAGAAACAAGAGTTAAAAGGTCCTTAAATTAATTTAGAAAAAAATATAGTAATTCATTGATGTGAAAAATAAGAAATTTACTCTTACTCTTACTTAAAGTACATTTAAAAGCATGCAAGCAAGTAGTTTTTTACTCTTACTCCAGTAACATGTCGACTGAGCTACTTTTACTTGTAACAGAGTAAATTTTGACCAGTAGTATTTGTACTGGGGTGGAGTACTCTGTCCATCTCTGGGACCAAATGTCTGAAACAAACTTGCACTGCAGCTGTTGGAAAAAAAAAGCCTATTTGTTGTCAGCATGTTGTCTGTCCTATAGGAGACAGCTGTGTTGCTGCCACCGAGTGTCCGTGCGAGTGGGACGGCTCCATGTTTCCACCTGGAACCTCCATCACTCAGAACTGCCAGAACTGGTCGGTCCAGATCTAAAAAAAAGAATCTAAAATCCTCCTCAAACTACGTTGTTCTTCAGTTTTTAATCTCTCCGTCTTCTTTGTGTTTGTTAGTTCGTGTGAGGCCGGTGTGTGGCAGTGTGAGGGCGTGGCCTGCCCCCCCCCCTCCCCTCCCTGTCTGGAGTCGGAGTTCACGTGTGCGCGCGGCCGCTGCATCCCGTCGCAGTGGGTGTGCGACAACGAGAACGACTGTGGCGACGGCTCGGACGAGCTCTGTCCGTCCACCTGCGCTCCGGACCAGTTCCGCTGCACCAGCACACCGAGGTGAAGCCAGACTCACTCACCGCAGGTCGTTACGTAAAGGGATAGTTCACCCAAAATTCAAATTTCACTCATTATCTACTCACCCTCATGTCGACTAAGGGCTGGGAGAAGTTTCAGAGTCCTCCGTGGCTTCTCTGAGTTACTTTTCTTCGTCCAAAAAGACACACCAAAAAACATCCAAATACCTCCATAGTGCTCGTCTGTAATGTCCCTCTTGTATTGAAGCCCCGACATGAGAAATTGTTCCGAAAAAAATTAAATAAGTCTATATTTTAAGCTTGTTTGTAGCGGAAGCTCCCAGTGTCTCAGTTCACTGCTCTTCCTGTGAACAATTTCTCATTTCAGGGCTTCAATACAAGACAGACATTACATACGAGCAGCATGGAGATATTTGGATGTTTTTTGGTGTGTCTTTTTGTTACGAAGACAGTTGGTATCTATTTGCAACCATTATATGGACATGCACTGCTACGCAGAGACCCCCTGTAACTCAGAGAAGGGACAGAGGACTCTGAAACTTCTCCCAGCCCTTAGTCGACATGAGGGTCAGTAGATAATGAGTGAAATTTGAATTTTGGGTGAACTATCCCTTTAAAATAAGTTTTTATTTACAAGACACAGCTACAAAAATAAAATTGTTGTTTTTCAGTATAAAACAAACACTACAGCCTGACAGGATTTGCTGTCATTGTGATATAATTTATGAAAGAAACTGAGTGATTTGACACCAACCCTTGTTGCAGTGGACCGTGTCTGAACCCGGCGCTGCGATGCGACGGCCACCCGGACTGCGTGGACCAATCGGACGAGGAGTTCTGTGGACCGGCCACCCCGGCGCCGCTGTGTCCTCCGGGGGAGTTCCAGTGCGCCAACGGGAAGTGTCTGCCGGCGAGTCGCGTGTGTGACGGACGGCTGGACTGCGGCTTCGCTGACGGCTCCGATGAACAAGGTGATCGATCGGTCACTATAGAGTCCATCAGGATTCAGTGTTTTTATAATGTGAACTGTGTTTTAAAGGGATAGTTTCGACTAAGGGTTGGGAGAAGTTTCAGAGTCCTCCGTGCCTTCTCGGAGTTACAGCGGGGCTCGGTTGCGAACGGGGCTCACTTTTCTTCGTCCAAAAAGACACACCAAAAAACATCCAAATACCTCCATAGTGCTCGTATGTAATGTCCCTCTTGTATTGAAGCCTCGAAATGAGAAATTGTTCCGAAAAAAATTAAATAAGTCTATATTTTAAGCTTGTTTGTAGCTCCCAGTGTTGCTCTGTCGGAATCTTGCGCGATTTGCACTGACAAAGGCAAAGCAGTGAACTGAGACACTGGGAGCTTCCGCTACAAACAAGCTTAAAACATAGACTTTTTTTCGGAACAATTTCTCATGTCGGGGCTTCAATACAAGAGGGACATTACAGACGAGCACTATGGAGGTATTTGGATGTTTTTTGGTGTGTCTTTTTGGACAAAGAAAAGTGAGCTCCGTTCTCAACCGTCATATGGACATGCAGTGCTGCACGGAGCCCCGCTGTAACTCAGAGAAGGCACGGAGGACTCTGAAACTTCTCCCAGCCCTTAGTCCACATGAGGGTGAGTAGATAATGAGTGAAATTTGAGTGAACTATCCCTTTAAATTGTTGTTGTGCTGTTTTCTGTGTTCGCTCCAGACTGTGGTGTGGTGTGCGACGAAGGGGAGTTCATGTGCGCTGGCGGTCGCTGCGTTCTCTACCTCCACCGCTGTGATGGACACGACGACTGTGGAGACCTCAGTGATGAGAGGGGGTCGGTGTTCAGCTCTGATGGATGCTGTTTTGGATTTACAGCATTAACACGTCTAATTATGCCAAGCAGAGTTTGTTTTGCTGCTTTTGCAGTAAAAAAAATCACTGATTTTGACACTGTCTTATTCTGAAAGTGCCACACATATAGACTGTGATGTGGTGACGATTATCTCATGGACAGAACCACTACTAATTCCTTTAAGTGCAATAAGAGACCATTTCTTACATCATTCATCCATTTTTCAATTCACTAACAGTGCATTATGTGTGTGTCCCTATTCTCATTTATTTCTCATTTTTATTCATTATTTATTATTACCAGCCATAGTGTTGTTGTTTTTGGTAGCCCTTTAATTTACGGGCCGCTGATTACATGATAATGTCAAGAAATAACAATTAATTGCATAGTATTGTCAAGAAATAGCCTAGAGATAACGGTCAATTTCATAGTATGTGTCATAATTTTCATAAAGGCAAAAGATTACACACGCTTTTCATACTTTGAATTGGGAAAGGCCAGAATTTTTCTCCACCAAGTCCTTGAAATTGTCATTTACAATCAATTATTTCTGGGCTATTTCCACACAATCAATTGTTATTTCTTGGCATTACTATGAAATTGACCGTTATTTCTAGGCTATAGATGGCTATAGACATTATGGTGCAATTACTTGTTATTTCTTGGCATTATCACATAATTAGCGGCCTGTAAATTAAAGGGTTGTCTTATTTTCATCAATTTGTGTGCGATGACAATAAAGACTTTTCTAATTCTGATATTTTGTGTTGTGTTTTCAGGTGTGTGTGTGCAGCAGGGGAGTTTCAGTGCCCCGGAGACAAGTGTGTCCCTGCAGACAGAGTGTGTGACGGACACAGAGACTGTCCCTCTGGCACGGATGAAGCCGTCTGTCCCAGTAAAGGTACAAATAACAACAACAACAAACCAGTTTAAAGGACAATTCCGGGCAAATTCAACTCGGGGGCTGTATGTTCCTATCATTTTAGGTCTAAAAGAAGGAATCTGAAGATTTTCAGTTTAATGTCTCCTGTTTCGCGGTAGTTGTGTCTGTCCCCGCATCGCCACGGCAGCGATGAATGGGAGCGGATGTAAGTTCTGCTGCTTAGGCTGTTTACATCCCTCAAACCCGCAATTTTTTTCCACAGACAGCGTCAGACGGCTTCTCAAACATGCGGCGAGAAGTTTTTTTTACTTGAAGCAAGTCAAGAGTTGATATTCCTGTGTTTATGACACAAACGGGAGCTTTTCCCACTGCACCTGAACACACCGAGCACGGCAACTTGGGTCTTGCGCAAGACTCTGGGAGACTTTGAATTAGATCTAGTTTTACAAACATGTCGGCTTGCTTGAAGTAAATAAACTTCTCGGTGCATGTTTGAGTCGCCATCTGACGCTGTCTGTGGCTTTGAGGGATGTAAACAGCCTAAGCAGCGGAACTTGCATCAACTCCCATTCTTCACTGCCGTGGCGATGCAGGGACAGACACAACTACCGCAAAACAGGAGCAATTAAACTGAAAATCTTCAGATTCCTTCTTTTACACCTAAAATGTTAGGAAAATAGAGTTGAATTCGCCCGGAATTGTCCTTTAATACATTTATTTACTCTGGAAGATGATTTTTAAACCTGTGTCGTCCTCTTTTGCTCGGCAGTGACTTGCGCTCCCGACCAGTTCGCCTGCAGAGACGGGACATGTGTCCCCGTCGCTAAGCTCTGCGATGGGACGTCCGACTGTCCGGGTGGAGAGGACGAGAACAGGACCGTGTGCAACGCCGTGGTTGTCACCCCGACCGCACCCACCTCAGGTAAGAAGAATGGAGAATGGTTGACCAATTTTCCAGTTGTGGAAAACACATGGAAAATGAGAAAAAAAGTCAAATGTCCAAGAAAATTATTTACCACATTGCGACATCAGAGCTATCAGAGCTCTGTTTGACTTTTTCAGACCCCAAAGGATCAGTTCTCCAAGTGTTTCCAGTGTTGGACCACGAGCATGAGGTTTTTTTTTTCTCCCGCAGCTGCAGCCTCCTCTGCTGAGTGACAGATGGAGGAGCAGCACAGAGCTGTTTTAGGCGTGGTTTAAAAACAAAAACAACATGTTTTGCGTTGTTCTATGATAAATTAGTCATAATTTCTGAGCATGTAAGAGATTTTTTTCATAGATGAGTCAGAGCCACAGACTGCACATCTTTAAATCCGACTTCTGGGGGTGAGAGAGGAATAAACATATAGAATAAACATAGAAACAATAGTTAAGATTTGTAACACTTATGGATCTGTCAGTTTGTACCTTTCATTTTTTATGTAAATTGTTTTTTTTTCTTTCTTTCATTAATTCAGTCTTTCATTTTTCCATGTAAATAGGTCTCTTTTTTTTCTTTTCTATTTTTTCTGTTATGAATTTCTGTATTTTTTTTTTACATAGGGGAGGTATTTTATTTCATAAGCCTTTTTTGGCTTCCACCTCTCCTGCACAAGATTCATTTAAAGGGATAGTTCGTGCCTTCTCGGAGTTACGGTGGGGTCCGCGCAGCAGTATTTGTCCATGTAATGGTTGTGAATGGTGCTCACTTTTCTTCGTTCAAAAAGACACACCAAAAAACATCCAAATACCTCCATACTGCTCGTCTGTAATGTCCCTCTGGTATTGAAGCCCCGACATGAGAAATTGTTCCGCCGGTCAGTGCAAATCACGCGAGATTTGCACAGACACAGGCAAAGCAGTGAACTGAGACACTGGGAGCTTTGGGTGAACTATCCCTTGAATTATTTGTCATTGTTTATGCAGGTTATATAACGTGCAAATAAACAAAAAACAAAAAACAAAAAAAACCAATCATGTGCAAAATAAGGTATAACTTTCGAAAATAGGACGGGGGATGTGTTAGTGTTTGATGAGATCAGACTGTAGCGGCTAAAAAATGTCCTGGAAGATGATTTCAAGCTCTGTTCCTCCAGCCTGCAGGTCGTACGAGTTCAGCTGCTCCACCGGGGGGCAGTGTGTGCCTCAGGCCTGGAGGTGCGACGGGGAGACGGACTGCATGGACGGGAGCGACGAGCAGCGCTGCGCCGCCCCGTGTGGCCCCGGACAGGTGCAGTGTCTCAGCGGGGACGAGTGCGTCGACCATCGGCATCTCTGTGACGGGACGCCGCACTGCAGGGACGCCTCGGACGAGAGCGTGGACAACTGTGGTGGGTTCAGTCAGTGTGTAACAAAATATCTGGAGCATCAAGAGAATCAGAGTTTATATTATCAGGTCACAGAAGCAGAGGATGAAATCACTTCTCTCGAGTTTTACCATCAGAAAATGTCTCCTCTGATCATGACAAATACTTGTTTCAGATTTTAAGTGCCGCTTCTAGAAAAGCTATAACAAGGAAGTGGCTAAAACTAGAAAAACCTACAGTGGACGAGTGGTTTGACATCATTTATAACATTTTTAAAATGGAAAGAATTACTTTTGCTATAAGGCTAAAACAGGGTCTGCTTTTGAAAAGATGGGAAAGATGGATTAGATATGTCACTCCGGTTCGTCCATCGTTTGTCTACTAGTACCAGGTCTTATATCCATTTCCTTTCGTCATCTATGTTTTTCTGTGTCAACCCATATGCATCAGTATTTTATTTTATTGCATTCTTGTTCTAATCCTAAGGAGTTACATTCTAAATTTTTGTATTTTATTATGTTCATCTTTTGTGTGATTGAGGGAGGACCAATCATCCCTATCCGTATTGTCAATGGAATCGTGGATGTATTACTGAGCTATTCAGATGTAATTTACAGATGAATGGATGAGATTGGTGAAGTGATATGTAAATGAACATGTGAACCATGAAAATAACAATAAGAAAAAGAATTGAAAAAGAGGAAAAGAAAATACTTCTCTCTCTGTGTGTGTGTTTTCCTTCAGGCTCCACCAAGATCCCTCCCTGTCCCGGCAGCTTCTCCTGTGACAACCGCACCTGTGTGAACATGACTCAAGTCTGCAACGGCGTCCCGGACTGTCCACGGGGAGAGGACGAGCTGGTGTGTGGTGAGTTCTCACGAGATAAGTAGAAAACGAAGAAAAGGGAGGATATAGAAAGACAAAATAAATAAGGCAAGGCAAGGCAATTTTATTTTCTATAGCCTGTTTTTACAAACAGTTTGTCTCAAAGGGATTTACACCGCATCATAACAACATCCTCTGCCCTTAGACCCTCACAACGACTGAGGAAAAACTCCCAAGAAAACCCTTTTAACAGGGAAAAACCTAAGTCAGTGTGGACTTTTAATTACAATCTTTTTTTGTTGTTGTTGTTGTGTTCAGATAAAACTGTCACACCAGCGCCCCCTGGCAGCAGAAACACCACTGAGCCCTGCGCTGAATACACCTGTATGGATGGACGCTGTATCCCCTTCAACATGGTAGGTGCTGCTGGGTTTCTGCTTTTTGATTAATAATTATCACATCTAGTTCATAAAAATATATCAGAAATGTTGATTTATATACTTAAATACTCATATTTCACATTATAAAATGCAGAAAAAGTGCTACATCCCTTAATCCCTCCCAGTTATATTTGATTAATCCTGTCATTAGGTGTGTAACGGGGCGGCGGACTGCTCAGACTCCTCTCTGGCGCCACTCGGAGACCCCTCGGACGAGCAGGGCTGCAGGTCCTGGAGCTCCTGGGGTCCCTGGAGCTCCTGCAGCTCCTCCTGCGGGACGGGCACCGCGACCCGGCAGAGGAGCTGCCCCCCAGGTGACCCGCTGCGCCGCTGCCGGGGACAGGACGTCCAGAGGCAGCAGTGCTTCAACACCACCTGTCCAGGTAGAGAGCTGGAAGAAGAGATAGACTTGAATGAGAGTGTTACTGTAATTGTATGGGGCACCATTCTGTATTTTTATTTCTTTTTTTTCTGTATATTGCATACATATACTTATGTATTTCATTTTTTTGTGTGTACATAATACATTTATGTATACAAATTTAGTGCAATATTAGACACACATCTGCATGTGCAATCGTGTGCCATGGGCATAGTGCAATTTAAGTCAATCCTGCACTTTATTGGGGCATCGTGCAATCAGAATAGATTTAATCTTGCACTCTTCACTTTAGCAAATAGAACTTTAGCACATAGCACTTTAATTAAATAAACACACTAAACTAAACTAAACTAATTAGCACTGTAGCACTTTATAACTGTTCTGTAATCTCTTGGTCCCCTTAATACTTTTTCGGCCAATTAATATGCGTATGTTGTTCATGTCACATATGCAGTGATGGGAATAACGCCGTTAAAATAAACGGTGTTATTTTTTTCAGTAACGAGTAATCTCACTAATTACTATTTCCACCGTTACCACGCCGTTACCGTTACGACAATTAAATGAGGCGCGTTACAAACTACTCAGTGAAGCCGTTGTCCTCCGACTTGGCTCATCTCAGCCACAGAAGCTGCTAAACTGTTGTTGTTTTTTTCTCCTCCTCTCCTTTGGTGAGGGGAGGGGGGAGGAGGGAGGGACGAGACAACCGCATAAGTGATGATGATTGGTTGAGGCAGAGTAAGGTTTCATGCTAAGCCAATCAGAGGCTCAGTTTGTGTTCAGTTTGTACACAAACCACACACGCACGCAGTTTAGCCTCACACACACAAACTAGCAGAGGGAAGCTGCCGAGTTCGGAGGGAAAGTGCAGACACTACTTTAATCTCCTTGAGGTAAAAGCCAAGAACACACACACACTTTATCTCTGAGCGTCTCCGCCTGCAGACAATATTTGACACATGAAGTAAATACATTGGCCTTTGGTCACCCCTATATATTATGGTATTAAACTACATCTTTTTATTTAACTAGGCTAGTTAAATCACAGTAGCATATACTGATGTGTTGAACTTACAGGCTTGTTACTAAGTATGTATTAATTATCATGATAAATAAAACTCCACCTGTCACACAGCTCCATGTTGTCTCTGTGTGGTGTTCAGGGACAGTCAGGACAGTCTGAGGACAGAGTTTATATTAATGCACCGTGACACTGTGGCAGGTCTCTGTACGTCTTCACCACAGATCAGATGTTCAGCTGGAGGAGGAAAACTCAGCTGCTTTTTTTTTTTTTTTTCCATAGCACAGCATGACTCTGTGCAGCTTCTTCATTAAATCCAAACAGTCCGACACAGCGACGCACTGCTCCTCTTTGACTCTAAAGTCTCTGTAGCTCATCAGCCCGGAACTCGCCGTCATGGACCAGAAACGACGGCGGCGTTTGGCCTCAGTGTCTCGGACTTCCAGAGCAGCTACAGCAGCGTTGTGACCTCAACCATGGTTGATGAGAGCAGAGGCGTATTGCACAAAACCTAGATAAGGGATTAAGCTGGGATATGTTGGTTATCCTGGCTGAATTTAGCCTCAAGTCGGTTGTTCAAAAGCAGGCTAATAAATCTATCCTGGTCAAGTTACTATGGTGATTTATTCTCTGCAGCTAGCCTGCTCCAGACCATAATAACAGCCAGGCTTAGTTGATTCTGTTGTCTTTATCTGTGAAGTCAGCAGTCACTCTGATCAGAAATCAACGTGTTTCATACAGTTATTCCATGTTCTCATGTACATATTGGCCTGATTTCTAAACAAACTAAATACATTTACAAATCTGTGTCCATCTATGATATTTTATGGCCACTAGTAGCTATATATCACTGGCTTCTTATAAAAAGCAATGTAGCAAAAATGGCATATAGATGTATTCACGGTTCAAACTTAACTTTTTTGCTCACTGGCCAACTGGCTAGTGAGCTTTAAAAATCTACTGGCCAGAAAGATTTTTTACCGGCCAAAAATTATGTAAGCCTATAGCTGTTTTGTATATTTTTCATTGTGTTGAACTGTTATAAATACACTCATAAGCATTTTTAACACATATCATAACTATTAGCATATTTTTGTGTGGAATAAAGGAGTCAAGTTTGCCTTTTTTCCCTAAAAGGTTTATTTTAGGGATGCACATGCTTAACCGTTTAACCATTAACCTATAACAAGAACTTGACCGAATAATACTATCAGTTATTTATTTATTAGCTCCTTATGTCGTCAACTCATGGGGGGGGGGGGCATGGGGGGGGCCAAGGGGCCATTGGCCCCCCCACTTTACGGCCCTGCCCTGCTCTACCGGTCGCTGATCACCATAGGCCGCTATCCCGGTTTCAATAATTCCCCCGGTCCCACCCACATCAAATGAAATAAACCAGTAAAACATAGAAGAATCTTTCATTTTAAATCAATCTAATGCTACTCTGTCTATAGTGCAGCCCAGTAAATAGTCCCAATTCAAGTCTCTCCGGCCATATGGTGCCCACGTGAATGCACAGCTGAGCGGAGCTTCTCCAGCTTCCATCGTCCTCCCTCCGCTTATTATTGTCACCTTCACCTTCGTCACCTTCTCATCCTGCAGTCTACATCCACAAACACTGAAGTGCACCATCTCAGAAAGAACTTCTGCTTTGCCGGTGAGCGAAGGGAAGTTTACTTTGAAAAAATGCGAGGAAAAGATGAATTAGGCTGACGTATAGTTCAGCTTTGGTGATAAATGCCTTTAGTTATTATCAATTCCAGGTGTTTTACAGTTGTTACAGTTGTTTCACCTGGAGATGACGTAGCCTACACACCACAGAGACAGGTGATGAACCGGACTACAGCGGCGAGAGATTTATGATGTTACGTAGTTCAATAATCAATATTAACGAGGGCGAGTATGTGTCTGCTTATTTCTAACATGTCACTGTCTGTTTACAGAATCAACATCTAGCTTATTCCTAAAGTTTGTGAAGTGTGTGTGGAGTGGTCGAGCGGACCTGCTGACAGATGTGCAGCTGACAGCCATGACATCACTAAACCTGAGCCACCAGCTGATCCTCCCTCAACCACGTAGTCACGGACTGAGACAAAGTTATTTAGCTACATAAAGTCCAAACGTCTGTCTTAGCAGGTGTTGACCTTAAGCATTGTTCCTATTATTAAAACATGAATGACAAGAATAAGAGGTGAAAAGTAGCCGCTGCAGACTGATGCACCACAGACCTGAGTGCTCATAAACTGTTACTTCGGCTTTTACAAAGGCTGATTTTCTGCTTGATCCATGATGATTAATTTACCTACAGAAAAATGAATGCATGGTAGAGATCTCAAATTCTTAAATGGTGTTTTCTGTTATTAAAATTCTGATTAAAAATTGGGTCAGGTCGGACCACGGGCTTCTTTTATTTTTTTTTATTTTTGCCGTGGTCCAGCCGAGAGACTGCTCGTGAGTCCGGCTGCATCAGGTCCAGGCTTCAACACCTGGATCGGACCGGGTCGGGTCTTTGAGAACCTAGCAGTTTATAGAAACTGCTCAAACATGCAGCCAGACCAGCACAGAAGACCGGAATACACAGCTTTTTTTTTTTTTGAGAAGTTACGGTAGGCATCTGACGGTCTGGGAGACGCTGGCAGGGGGGGCGCATTATGCTGGTATTACGCATCACGGCCGGACGCTACAATATGACTACTGCACCGACAGTGAGTGTGTAAATCTATGCCCCGTAACAACCCAAACTCCGCTGCTACACGGACATAGATGTGCATAACCTCTAACAACGGCGCTGCAATAAAAAAAAAAAAGATGTGGCAGCTCTCCTGCAGCTCCACAGAGGAGCAGCCTGTCAGAGGAGCTTCTGCTGTTCCTCTCTTCAGTCTGGTGTTTGGCTGCACTTTCAATAAGAAAAGTTCCATATGAGCGCGATCAGCAGAGACAGAGCACAGTGGATGTGGCATTGATCAGATATCGCAGCGCACATGTGTATTTAACGGCAAAAAAAAAAAAAAAAAAAAAAAATTCGAGCTATGTTTTTTTTTGCCGTCAAAACGAGCGATAAATCGCGAATCTCGCGTATCTCGCGTTTGGTCGCGCGTAAAAACTCGAGCGAAAAAAAAGCGTTCCTCGTGTTTGGTGGGAAGCCCCTCGTGGGTCTTCCCACCAAACACGATGAAATAGACGAAGACGCGAGGGTCCCGTCGCCATAAAAGAATCGCGTGTAGCGTCGCAAAAAAAAAAAAGTCGCGTATACCGCGTCTCGCGCCTAATCGCGTCTCGCGCCTAATCGCGTCTTTGCGTCACGGCCTTTTACACCGCGGACGTAACGAATAAACGGTGACGGTGTAAACGAACAACATAGAACAGGACCAGACGTGGCGTTGTTTCCTCTTTTCACCCACAGCTCCACTCTCCCTTACTCACACTAACTACTGTTATTGTTGAGGCCAGAGAATTGTGGGATTTGTAGTTTTTGACCAATCGCAGGTTGTGCTCTTTCGTGCTCTTTATGCCCATGGTGGGCATAAGAAAATGTAAGACCAGTCTAAAATTATTTAAGACTTGAACACAATAATTCAACAAATTTAAGACATTTTAAGACCAAAAATTTAGATTTTCACATTTTAGACTTGTTAAGACCCCGCGGATACCCTGTTATTTAATATAAAAGTTTAAGTGCATACATATTTTATGATGCTGTGTATTATATATTATATATTTAAGACCATCTTAGAATTTTCTAATAAATTTAATACTTTTTAAGGCCTTAATTTTAGATACATGAATTTAAGACTTTTTAAGGATCCGCAGATACCCTGAGAAGTTGTGCGCTCGCAGCAGGACAGATAATCAGATGGATAATCGGTAAAGTTAATAATTTCACTTAATGTGGCCATGAATAAATTAATTTCGATGTTTTGCCTGTTATTAAACACAAATCTTGATTAGGTCTCCGCTGTTTTCACATTTAAAAAGGTCTTTGTTGTCTTTGTACAGAGACAATATGAGATTTGCTTGTAGCCACAGCACTTAAAAAACCCACTGAAATCCTATTTTCATAGGCACACCAGCCTCGCTTTCAATAAAACACACACTCGCATTCCATAATTGCGATCAGTGAAATATATGAAAACAATAAAATACAATTTAAAAATGAGAGAAAAAAAATCCAAATTCTTCAACATATTTAAACTTAAAAAAAAGAAAGAAAAAGTAACGCAATAGTTACTTTCCCTGGTAACTAGTTACTATTATAGTGAAGTAGTGGAGTTACTAACTCAGTTACTTTTTGCGAGAAGTAATTAGTAACTATAACTAATTACTTTTTAAAAGTAACGTTCCCAACACTGCACATATGTTTGTGTAAGATGTCAAGGTGTTATCATGATGCATTGTCTATTGTTGTAGTCCTGCCTCTTGTGCCTTTATCTTCATTGTTTTTATGTTTAACATCAACCTGCCAATGGGATGGAAATTAGCCACTTGGCTACAATCCCACATATTTACACAACGGTGTTCATTAATATGTACTGTTCCCATTTAAAAAAAAAAAATCTGAATTGAGATTGAACTCAGATGTGTATTTGTCTGAGGTGTGATGTGATCTCCTCCTCCTCCTCCTCCTCCTCTTCTTCCTCTTTCTCCTCCTCCTCCTCTAGTGGACGGTCAGTGGCTGCCCTGGGTGAGCTGGTCCAACTGCTCCAGCGGCTGTGGGGGAGTTCAGGTCCGACACCGAGGCTGCGTCCCTCCTCGCTACGGAGGCCGAGACTGTTCTCAGCTGCCGGGGTCGTCCAACCTCACCATGGAAATCAGTAAGAAAAGAAATGTGTGAATGAAAATGAAGTTTATTATCACTATACACTCAAATTTTATTGATATACCAGTTGCCCAAAATGCTGCACAACATAAATACAACCCAGTGCCAGCTAAACAACTTAAATTACCAACATAGATTAACTATAATAAAAGTTAAAACGATAAAAACAATCACTACAATAAGGTAAAATACTAATAAAAGCTATACTATTAACACGATAAAAGTAAATGTGTCCGCGTACAATGAAATTTGGTTCAAGTTCAAGTTCAAGTTTATTTATATAGCTCATTTAAAAGCAACCGTTGGTGACCGAAGTGCTGTACAAGTCATCAGACACGTAATATCAAAACACATTCAGACTCCAGTTCCACATGCATACACAAATAAACAGTTCCACAGCACACATAGCTTGGTGTAGCTTCTCTGAAAATAAAAACAACAGAATAGAAATAAAATAGAATAGAAATAAAATGAACGCTATGTCATGTATGCAAACAAAACAGCAGGATTAACTTTCAATTGTGCAATAAATAAATCCGGGCCAAGAGTCTTTCTGAGTGCAGATGTGTGAGGTGTGAGTTGGGGCTGATGGAGGCCACAGCAGCTCGCGTGTAAAAACTGCTCCTTAGCCGATAAGGTTTGGCCTTTAACGACCTGAACCTCCAGCCAGAAGAGAGCAGCAACACCTCCCCGGCCGCTCTCTGGCTGCCTTCTTCCTCCTCATCCTGGAGGAATAATTGGAGTTCAGCTGTGGTAACTCCATCCCCACGATGCTCAGTGTCAACAAACCACAGTGTCATGCAATGCATCAGGATGGACTCGACTGTACATCTGTAATAGTTCAGCAGCGGTTTCCTGGGGAGTTTGACTGCAAAAAATGCAATAAAATCCATTTTTGATTCGGTTGTTTAGTTTTTGTTATGTCACACAGTTAAACTCAATATCCATTCTCCTCCCTGTCCCGCTGCAGAGCCGTGTCCTGACGATGGATGCTCCAACACCAGTTGTCCCACCGGGCTGGTGAGACACAGCTGCGCTCCCTGTCCAGTGTCCTGCGCCCACATCAGCAGCGCAACGAGCTGTGATCCCACCGAGCCCTGTTTCTCCGGTCAGTCAGGAGCTTTGAAATGCATAAACTTTCTTAAAGGGATAGTTCAACATTTTGGCAAATTCTCTCACCATAATCCCTATAGTCATAGCAGGTTTAATTATCAGTGCATGTTGTTTTGAGATCGGTGGGGCAGAGACGTGAGCTGCTCAGTGAACACAATGGAGCATGGTGAATGTGCAGGTCACAACTTGTCCACCAGAGCGTTTTGGAGTTGTTGGATTGTGTATTTGATGAGTTTGATGAGGGACAGGCGACTTGTACCGTTCACCACCATTGTGTTCACTGAGCAGCTTACGTCTCTGCCCCGCCGATCTCAAAACAACATGCACTGATAATTAAACCTGCTATGACTATAGGGATTATGGCGATAAGAGAATTTGCCAAAATGTTGAACTATCCCTTTAACTCTTTTACTGTAAGTAAATGAGATCCATGTTTCTCCCCGTCAGGCTGCTGGTGTCCCGACGGCCAGGTGATGAGCCACACTCAGCAGTGTGTGTCACCGGAGGAGTGTGTGTGTGAGGTGGCGGGTGTGCGCTACTTCCCCGGGCAGCAGATAAAACTGGACTGTGAGGTGTGTGTGTGTGAGCGAGGACGACCTCAGAGGTGTCGGCCCAACCCCGACTGCTCAGGTGAGTCTGCACACATCAGAGCACCTCAACATAAAAGCGTCGGTAACACTTTACTTGAATAGGTATTCATAAGATTGACATAACACTGTCATAACCATGACATAACAGCTGTGATAAACATCAGTGAATACTTATGACAGCTGTCGTTAAGTGTCATTCGGTAAGTTATGTCACTTTTAATGCAAAGTTGACATTGTTTGAGATGTTTTTGTTCTGACAACTTGACATAAAGACAATTTAAACTGTCATAGCAGACCTAATTGCCAAACTTTAAAAATTATGTCAAGTTCTCATAACAAGGACATCTCAAATAATAAGCGTCCGTTCACAGCCTCAGTTCGTCTTTGTGTCCGCAGTGCATTGTGGGTGGTCGTCGTGGTCTGAGTGGGGCGAGTGTTTGGGGCCGTGCGGCGTCCAGAGCGTCCAGTGGTCGTTCCGCAGCCCCAACAACCCCACGAAGCACGGGGACGGGAGAGTGTGCAGAGGGATTTACAGGAAGGCTCGTCGGTAAGTCGTCCTCAAATGTTTTTATTTATATTTTTATTTATATGTAGTGGCATCAACAATTATGTCAAACAGACATTATACACATATTCCAACCCCTTGGACCTTAACCATTCGATGAGAACAAATCATAACAGAGGAAGAAATAAAAATAGATAGATAAATAAAATAAAAAGTTAAATCAAGATTGATAAGACCAGGTGTATATATCTACTGTATATAGTTTTGGACTAGGATAGTTGCAACAAGATGTGTCCATTTTGAATTCATCTTTCAAGTCTGGCTTTAATTTGATCTGCTGCCATACGCCAAAATAAAATACATGTACAGTATTTTGTTGTTTTGCATTATGGATTCAAACTGTAGATATTTTGAGATAGATAATATCAAGAAAAGACAAGAAGAAACCAGTGAGAGATGTTAAGAGTGTGTGGTGGTAGGTCGTCCTCTCCTGATGGGACCAGATGTCTCTTACCTACTGACCCATTTGATCTTTTTGACCCCGCTCTATTTGACTTATCATCTTTGATTTGATTGAACATCTAAAAATACTCTTATTTAGATAATGAATTAATTAATTAATATTTATTTTCGTGTCATGCCACCATTGTGGCCCATCCCATATGGAATTACAAGACACATTTACTGACAAATCAAAATCTAGACAGTCCTTCCTGTTGGTATTACCAGCCACACAAGTGCGACACATAAATAAACAATGTAAGATTACTTTCAGTCCTCATCTGTTTATCACTCTTCGTCTCATTGCCCAGGCCTTTTCAAGAAATAAAGAAAATGCAAATATTTTAAACTGAAAAAGATGTTTCAGCCTCTCAGCGTCATCCAACCACACAAATTCGTTATTTGGATCTACCTTACTTAACAGTTTTTATCTTACAAAGTCATAGAAAGGACAGTGTAACACAAGATGCAAAATGCATGCAAGTTTAGATAAAGTTCAGTGTGGATATTTGAGGTTCACAGAAGATGAGTGTTCTGCTTTTTGTCCATCACCTCCTGAATGAAAAATAAAACCTCTGGTACATTTAATATAAAAAACAATGAGCAGATTAAAACAGAAGAAATTAAAACTTTGAAATGAGACTCATGATCTCTGACAAACACCTCAGAAACGATCTCTGTGTTCATTCCCTCACCACCTGGACATATACAGTATATATTTTCATGTGTGTGTGTGTGTGTGTGTGTGTGTGTGTGTGTGTGTGTGTAGGTGCCAGACCGACCCCTGTGATGAGTGTGCGTACCAGGGTCAGACTCACGTTGTGGGCGACAGATGGAAGTCACATCCCTGTCAGCTCTGTCACTGTCTGTCCAACCTCACGGTGCAGTGCTCCCCCTACTGTCCCTACGCGGTCACCGGATGCCCACAGGTAAGAGTGTGTGTAAATGTGTGTATAAGTGTGTATGTGTGTATTTAGTCATTCATAATAATGTGCACAGTACATATGGACCTATTTTCATATCTGTGAGTGAGTAGGCTGATGTGTGGAAATAGGATGCACAGTTTATGTTTGATGACGGGATTAACTGGGTTTAAATGCATGTGTGTCGCTGTTATCTCATGTAAACAGCCTGGTGCCACACACACACACACACACACACACACACACACACACACACACACACACACACGCTGCCTGAGTGACTGAGTTCAGTGTTGAAAGTTCCTCTGTTTGCACAGGGACAAAGTCTGGAGCCTGGAGAGGGAGACCGGTGCTGTTACTGCCGAGGTAACGTCACCACTCTTCTCTGATATCTACACTGTGACAGATTTTACAAAGAGGAACAGTTGCTTTTCTTTCTTTCTTTCTTTCTTTCTTTCTTTCTTTCTTTCTTTCTTTCTTTCTTTCTTTCTTTCTTTCTTTCTTTCTTTCTTTCTTTCTTTCAAAATTGCACTTTTACAAATATGAGTTCCTGTTCCTTGATGCAAACCTTCAGTGCATTTACATGGACTTGAATATCCCCGATATGATCGGATTTTTGAGTATCCCGTTTTTGTGTTTGTACATGTAAACATCACATCCCTATTTTAGATACCAGGATATGCTATCTGGTTTTGCTATCTGGAGAACTCCGAAAGAAAACGGGATACTGTGGCATGTAAAAGCCGTGACTGTCTGCGCAGGCGTGGGCAATGAAAAAAAAACACTCGTCATACAGTATACAATACAATACAATAATATAATAAATCTTTATTGTGCGCCATGGTGGAAAATTGCCTTCGGCTCACCGTAAAAAAGATATGAATTTCATTAAAAACACAGTTAAATAGTCCGTTAAAAAGTTAAGGATACAGTTAGAACACAGTTAAACATAAAATAAATAAATAAATGGGGGAAGAAAAGAAAAGAAAAAAAAAAGTCATAGTCATATGTCACACCATCGACTAAAGTTGACCTGAAAGTTTTCCCTCCATTCAGAATCCATAAACTGCATCAACACGATCCTAGACCACCATTCACGGCTGCGTATTTTTTTAACGTTTAACAGCGACAAACCGGCAAGAGCAGATTTCAAAATTGTCGCGGTTTGTGTTGTAAAAAATAATTCTGCTTCTGGTGTTCATCATGTAAACAGGGATATTAGTGCATGTAAACGCAGTGTCCTGAATACGATCATAACCGGGACAATCAAGTCCATGTAAACGCTCTGATTGTGATAATCTGTGCTACGACACCTCTGCATGTAGGAGGAAACGACACCAGCTCTGTGACGATCGGCCCTGTCACTGTGACCTCCAGGCCAACAGAGGGCATCACCCCGCTGGTTCCCACATTTCCACTTCCTCCTGGAGGTTTGTGCAGTTTTTACTTGTTCAGAGTTTGGAGCATTCGATTCTTTTTGTTTTCACCGACTCTCACCTCCTCTGCTTCTCCTCCTCCTCCTCGCTCCAGATGACGAGTGTTGGTCTCCTCTGGGCGTCCAGTCTCTGCCAGCTTCTAGTTTCAGCGCCTCGTCTCAGCAGCCTGGTCACCCCCCCGCAGCGGCTCGCCTGCATGGATGGGACCAGCACACAGACCTGCAGGTGCTGTATCCACCACGCCCAGTCATATACTAATGATATAGATACAAAACATTTGAATGAAGTAATGCCAAACATTTTTTTTAAACTCTTTATTATTTATAGAATGAGGAGTGTGAGTAAATGTGTGTATTTGTGTGCATAATATTTAGGTGTGGGTGTATATTTATATTGTATATGGGTTGTATATACATGTAGATGCACATTGGCTGAATATGAATGTACTGTATATAGGGTTGTATATGGGTTTATGTAGGTTTCGAATAGATTTCTATATTTTTATACATTTATATAATTTGTTTTATCTTGATAAAGTAATATTGACTTTTTGACATCTTTATTGACAACAGACAAATGTTTAAAAACGAAAACATACGTCGACACAACTGCTGCCAAAGGGATAAAAACACAAAAAAGCCATCAGCTTATTTCCATTGTGGTCCCTTTAGTGAGTTAGACAACAATTATTAAAGGATCATTTGATAAAAAGGCCAAGGGGAAGTTTTTTTTTACTTCTTCCTACTCCCTTTTCGAGCATGTTAAGACTGTTGATGAATATAATTTCTGATTTTTTATTGTTTTGTCTTCTGTCAGTTTCTTTTATACAACCTTACATGTTCAAAAAATAAAGGTTTATATAAATAAATAAATAAATAAATAGATTATTTTTATATTTTAGTACAGAGACTGAAAAGGCAAAACAAAAGACAAAAACCAAACACTGAACAAATACACAAATTCAAGGTCAAGGGGTGAAGACAAAATATCACACACAACACATTGTTTTTGCCTTTGTTTTTCACCCACATCTTTTTGGAGTCCGATTGAATAAGTCATTTTCTCTAGGACATGCACTTGTTTTACAGTTTTAACAAAACCCATTTTTCTGGAGCCAGCATTTTGTGACTGCCTTTTTACCTCACAAGACCCTAAGAAGATAAATATCAGTTTTACTCAATCCTTCAGGCATATTTCCAAGATAGAGTTGTGTGAATGATCCAAACATTTAGCTTTGTTACAGTAATGCCCGGTATCGTTTATATTTGTGCATTCTGCAAAACGTTTTCCTGCAGGGTTGGAGCCCAGAGCCTGAGGAGTATAAGGAGCTTCCCCAGAGGAGCCCTGAGGGACACAGCAGCAACACACAGAGCCCGTTCCTGCAGATAGACCTGCAGAAACCGTACAACATCACCGGTAAGCCTTCATGCTGCAGGCGCCATGTTTTATTACTGTATATGCACCATCTATCAGAATGTATCATCATTGAAGGGATAGTTCACTCAAAATTGAAATTTCACTCATTATCTTCTCACCCTCATGTGGACTAAGGGCTGGGAGAAGTTTCAGAGTCCTCCGTGGCTTCTCTGAGTTACAGCGGGGCTCCGTGCAGCACTGCATGACAGTTGCGAACGGAGCTCACTTTTCTTCGTCCAAAAAGACACACCAAAAAACATCCAAATACCTCCATAGTGCTCGTCTGTAATGTCCCTCTTGTATTGAAGCCCCGACATGAGAAATTGTTCCGAAAAAAATTAAATAAGTCTATATTTTAAGCTTGTTTTAACTTCTCCCAACCCTTAGTCGACATTAGGGTGAGTAGATAATGAGTGAAATTTCAATTATTATTTTTTTGATCAAGGTATTTTTATTTAGTTTTACAAGTTATAGTTTACAATTTAACATAGGTCCAACAGAACACACAAGAAAAAATAATAAACAAACCGTAAATCCCATCCACCCCCCACAAATACCAGACATACAGAGTTTACAGTATGAAAAATATAGTTCAATTGAAATTTCAAGTTTGAGTGAACTATCCCTTTAATAAATCTGGATCCTCTCTCTCTCTCTCCTCTTCCTCCTCCTCC
Organism: Trachurus trachurus; assembly: GCF_905171665.1. Classification (NCBI taxonomy): domain Eukaryota; kingdom Metazoa; phylum Chordata; class Actinopteri; order Carangiformes; family Carangidae; genus Trachurus; species Trachurus trachurus. Next base: position 3,426,600 of record NC_139911.1, on the reverse strand, counting down.
TCCTCTCTGCAGGTGTGCTGACCCAGGGCGGCGGCGCCTTCGGGACGTTCGTGTCCAGCTTTTACCTCCAGTTCGGTCCCGACGGTCGGCGGTGGAACACGTACAAGGAGCTGGTGGCCGACGCTCGGCCCAGAGCCAAGGTCACATGCACATCCAGTCCAGGCAGCAGCTCTCCACTTAACTCACTTTCAAAGCCACTTACTGTAAGACTTTGACTTTGGTTTCTTCCACCTCCTCCTCCTCCTCCTCCTCCCCTGCAGGTTTTCCTCGGTAACCATGACGACAGAGGGGTCGCAGAGAGCAGGCTGGACCGGATGGTGTCCGCTCAGTTTGTCCGGCTGCTGCCACACGACTTTGAGAACGGCATCTACCTTCGAGTTGAGATCATGGGCTGTGGAGAGGGTTTGTAGATAGTTTTATTAATCCTAGTTTGTCTTTTCTTTTTTTCTTTTCTTTTTTTATATATATAGATATATATATATATTTTTCAGGATTAAAGTTACAGTCACTTTACAAAATCAAAGTCAAAATCCACAAGGTGGCAAAGTAAAAATGAAATGAACTACAGTATGTGTACAATAGCAGGACAATAGAAAGTGGGGGAAAAAAGAATTAATAGAATACATTATGCAATAATTAGAGATACGGAGAGAGACAAAAGGCAGCATCACTGCTCATGGATCAATACAGGGAAATGAATCAACCTGGTGGGCTGGAAGATCTTCCATATAGTTTAAAAATTGTTGCCATATTTTGTAGAAAGTTTTACTTCTTTTCTGCATCCAATAAGTAATTTTTTCTAAGGGCACACAGCTGTTAATTTAATAATAATAATAATACATTTTATTTATAACGTGCTTTTACAAGTGCTCAAATATGCTTATATAAAAATAACAACACAATCAAAATACAGAAACAGTGTAGAAGATAAAAAAAGAGATATGAAATGAGATAAGATAGAAGAACAGATAATTAGACATACGTATATAGTTAGTTAGTTTAGTTTATTTCGGACATGTTAAAAGAAATAAAACATAATACAGAAATGGACAGACATAACAAATAAAAACTTTGCAACACATGAACAAAATAAAATAAAATAATTGAAAATACAGATAATTTGATTTTTTGTTTTGTTTGTTTGTTCGCTCGTTTTTTCATATCCGAAAAGGAGTGGGAAGAAGTAAAACTTATTTATATAATTTGTTGTCTGATTTCCACAATACATTTCTTCACAATTGCCTGTAAGTCTCTGAGCATAATTTGTCTCAAGACAGGAATTAGTAAAGTTCCCTGTGAACAAATTGTCTGTGATTTTTGTGCGTTAACGTGGATCTGAAGTCTCCTCCTCCTCCCGTTCCTCGTCAGGTACTCGCTGGTCGACCACCTCGGCCCCTCCCTCCCCGGTCTCCCCCGCGGGCGGCTGCAGAGCGAAGGAGTTCCAGTGCAACAACGGCCGCTGCGTCCCGGCCGGTCCTCTGGGCGTCGTGTGTGACGGCGTCAACGACTGTGGAGACGGATCAGACGAGATCGACTGTGGTGAGCAGAACCTCGGCTTCTTCTTCTTCTTCTTCATGCAGAAACCTTTCTCTTCGTCAGAGAAACCTAATCGTTGTTCTCCTCCTGCAGGCACTCGGCCCTCCCCGACCCCCACCAGCCCACGCCGCTGCCCCGCCGGTCAGTTCTCCTGTCCTCCACCAGGGGGCTGCGTCGAGGCGGGGCGGCGCTGTGACGGAATCCCACACTGTCCCAAAGGAGAGGACGAAATCGGCTGCCGCCCCCACGACAACATCACCACCCAGTCAGACAGGTGGAGAGATGCTATTATTGTTTCTAAAAAGACAAAAGAGCTCAGGAGTTCTTCTTTTAGGTTAGGTTAGGGTTAACACAGTTAGGGCCAATGAAACATGATCTAAACATAGGACAAAAATGAAAATGAGAAGGACATGATTAAATACCACAAAAGCCTGATAAAAAAGTTAATAAATACTGAATAAATACCACTAAAGGCTACGCAGCAGTACTATGGAAAGCCGTTTTAGTCATAATGAAATAAATAAATAAATATATAAATAAATATAGCCATGAAATGGGTCCCGAATTAGATAAATAGGATAATAAATAGATATAAATGAAATATAAATACATAGATTAACTTGTGTTTTTATTTTTAAAACAACATTTTTATTTTTTCAAGAGACTTATTTTCAACGCCTCATTTACTTTACTTTACTTTACTTTTATTTCCTAATGTCACATTTATTTATTTCTGGGGACTTTTATTTCCTAACGTCACATTTATTTCACTGCTCTTTTATTTCATGCTGCAATATTCAAATGAGGGGGCAGGGTTATCTAGATAGTAAAACATCACACGATGGCCTATTCACCTTATTTTGCGCTGGCTTTCCATACAGTACCAAGTCTGACCCTAACAATGCTTGTTAAAATATCTGACTGCTGCAGGAACGAAAGACTTTCTCAGTCGTTCAGTGGAGCAGCGAGGCGTCACTAGTCGCTGACTGAATGAGCTTCCAAGACCCTTAAAAACAACTCTTTTAGTGTTTGTTTTTCTAAATGTGTCAAATTCCAGGTGTTATATTAACTCTTCTTTAATTATATGTGGAAATTTCCAGGCCTCACACACCCACTCCTGCTCCTCTCATGACTCCATCCATGGCTGCCCTCACTCATCCTGCAAAAACTACAACAGTAAGGAAACATCAGCTCCTACGAAATCTTTATTTTACTGCCACTCGTGCAAATTCACTCACTTTAAATGATTGTCCTTCTAACATGATCTAAACTTGATGCATGTCAAATTTAAATAACTATTTTTATGTATTTACAGGCTGGTGGTCCAGGATATCGCGGTGAGTGTTTAATGCACTGTAGATGTGATTTATTATTAGTTTTTCTGTTATTATTTCTCATAAAATATTAAAGCACAGCCACAGGCCAAATGTATTTTAAGGAAAGATGGTAAAACTCATGATTCTTTTTTTTGCAGAAATCTGCTCCTCTCCTCTCGGTCTGGAGGATGGGAGGATTCGTTACGGTCAGCTGACGTCGTCCTCGTATCGTGAGAACAACCCTGCTGATGCCGGACGACTGAACATCATCCCTAACGTGTGAGTTTAGTTTTTTTATTATTAAACAGTTAAAGCAACATCTCTGTTTTTAAATGTCTAAATAACAACCCCTATCATCTGTGTAGTCAGGTGATGGAGCCCGGCTGGAGCCCGCTGCCGTCGGACGCTCAGCCGTACCTCCAGGTCGACTTCCTGGAGCCCATGTGGGTGTCGGGGGTGGAGACGCAGGGGAGTCAACGCATGTGGGGTTACCTGAGTAAATACCGCCTGGCCTTCGCTCTGCACAGCAGCCTCTTTACGGATTACACCGAGACCGGGAGGCCGGGGAGCCCTGCTAAGGTTGGTGGTCTCATTTTACTTTTTATTCATTTTGTTTTAGTAATACACACATATGCGCCGACTGTGCACAAGACATACAACACAACATAACATATTGGGCATTAAGTAAGACAGCAGAGTCAATATAAGCAGATCATACATAAAAACATAAAGATCCTGCTTGGAAATAGGAAAAAACATTTTCTATTAAAGTGTTTAACCTTATCTTTGCCATCCATATGAAATCAGGTCTTACAGTTGACACATAGCTGAGCCATTTTGACCAGTTTTCTTCAAAAAATATCAGTTTGGTTCCTTAGTTTGAATGTAATTGAGTGTTCTGTGTATCTGTCCTACATTGAGAGCCTCCTTACTTTTTCCTTTATCTGCTGGTTTAACAGTTTGGCAATAAAATTGTAAATGTCTGCTCCAAAATTATAGGTATACAAATGACGGATCTAAACTCTCTCTGGGAGAGATGTGTCCTTAAAAAGTCACAAGGCATTATTAATCATAAACACGCTCTTGGTAAAGAATTTGCACTACATAATGCCATCAGGACGGCGATACAAGCAGCCTCTTGGGAAGACCAGTCGGTGCTCCAGATCACTCGTTCCTTCTGCTATTCGGCTGCTAAATGCAGAGAACTGAGCAATGTAATAATGTTCTGTTTTATTTATTATGACATGTCCATGTATGTATGAGTTTATGTTGTATGAATGGTTTTTATGACGGTGTCAACCACTGTAGAAACTGAATTGCCCTTAAATAAAGTTAAACAAGTAACTGGTCTCATTGTACAACCTGTGGCTTCTGTATGTATTAAGTCTAACTGCATGTGTAAGTATCTTGTGGTTTGTGCTGCAGGTGTTCGAGGTGCGGATGGTGGGCAGGACGCCCGTCACCCGCTGGCTGGATCGGCTGGTCAGAGCTCGCTATCTGCGCATCATCCCTGTGGAGTTCAGACACACCTTCTACCTGCGTGCGGAGATCCTCGGCTGCAGAGGAGGTGAAACATTAAAATCACATTTATATCTGCTAATGATGCAAATTCTCAAGACTTTCACTTTTCCATCTAATCTGTAACCTGGGCTGTAAAGAATCAACTCTTCCTCCTGTTGTTGTAGATGAGCTGGTGACGCCCGTCAGCGTGACCTCGTCTCCCTCTGGTGGCGGGAAAGTGACGGTGCATCGCTGCGACCCTGGACAGTTTGCATGCCGACACAGTGACCAGTGCGTCTCTGTCTCCGTCCTCTGTGATGGACGACCGGACTGCAAGGACCACTCCGACGAGATCAACTGTGGTGAGACCTGATGGATGATGTAACATCTTTATATTTTCACCTTTCCAGCCTTCCTCAGTGTTCACTCTGCACATTTAGCAGGGTATCTGTGGGGTCTTGAATAGTATTAAAAGGTGATAAATAAATTTTGGGAAAATTAAGACCCTTAAAAAGTATTAAAAAGTATTTTCACGACTTTATAAAGTCTTACATTTTGAAGGTATTTTTTTCTGAATTAGCTGTCAAAGAGTTTGAGTCCTAAAAACATTGTAAAAGTGTGTGAATTTATTTATTTTATGAAAAAACAAAGATGAACCGGTACATAAAGAAGAAAAGAAGATTGTTGTTTATGTTTTTTGAGAGTGGAGCAATGTTTTTTTTTTTTTTTTATAAACTTTGCCTTTGATTTATTATCCCAGCCTATTTTGAATTCTGTTGTATCATAGTGGTCTATAGTCTTTATCACAAACTGAAACTGTTAAGTTAAAAGTGTCACTGATGTAAATGGTTACAGCTTGAAGCGGCGGTGAGGTACTGAAAAATATTGAATAGTTCTTGGAAAAGTCTTAAAAAGGTATTAAAATTAACTTCAAGATTGCTGTATATACCCTGTTTAGGCAAGGCAAGGCAAGGCATCTTTATTTATATAGCGCATTTCATACCAAGGCAACTCAATGTGCTTTACATAAAGACAAAACATTAAAAAAAGAAGCATAATAAAAGCAAACAAAACACTAAAAACAGAGTTAAAAGCAAGAGCAAATAAAAGTAAAATAAAGTTTTAAGTGAGTTCTAAGAGCTCAGCTATAAGCACGTGAAAAGAGAAATGTTTTTAACCTGGATTTAAAAGTGCTCACAGTTGGGGCTGATTTCAGTTCTGCTGGTAGTTTGTTGCACTTGTGTGCAGCATAACAGCTAAATGCTGCTTCACCATGTCTGGTCTGAACTCTGAGCTCCACTATCTGACCTGAGTCACTAGATCTCAGAGCTCTGCTGGGTTTATACTCTACTAACATGTCATTCGTGTATTCTGGACCTAAACCATCCAGTGATTTGTAAACCAGTAGCAGAACTTTAAAAATCTATTCTGTAGCTGACTGATAAAGACGTATCATCTTTATCCTCAGGTACTGCTCCGACCAGAGGGTTTCCCGGGCTGCAGAACCAGACCGTCTCCACGGGAACACCAGGTTTCCATGGCAGCAGCACAACGGGGGCCCCGGGCCTCCACACCACCGGGTCCCAGGGCGGCCGCCCCGGCGTGGCCACGTCAGGACTCACTGGCGAACCTGGACTCCCCAAGACCACGACTCCAAGTACGACTCAGATTATAACTCACTTTCACAAAGCAAAGTTTCCGTTTAAAGGGATAGTTCAACATTTTTGGCAAATTCTCCTATCACACATAGTCATAGCAGTAGGTTCATTACCTTTAATTATCGGTGCATGTTGTTTTGAGATACAAAAAATACACAATCCAATAACTCTCAAAACGCTCTGGTGGACAAGTTGTGACCTGCACATTCACCACGCTATGAAATAATCATGTATAATCTTGTCACATTACCAGACAGAGTTGTTTTAGAGGCAAATGCAGCCGGAACTACATTCCAGACACGGCTGCTGCTGGGCGGAGGGATTTCAAAAGCGCAAAGTAGTTCTGAGTATTTGCTTCATGTGTCGTGCATGACGCTTGTCCACCAGAGCGTTTTGGAGTTGTTGGATTGTGTATTTGATGTGTTTGCAGCTCACACCTCTGCCCCGCTGATCTCATAATAACATGCACCGATAATTAAAGGTGATGATGAACCTACTGCTATGACTATAGGGATTATGGTGATAGGAGGATTTGCCAAAATGTTGAACTATCCCTTTAAGGCCTCCACTATTGATCAGTTTTTTTTATTTTTTCACAAACAGGCCATTGGACCACTACAGGTCAACCTGGACTACACGTCACTACGACCGCTCACTCTGGACGACCTGGTCTCCAAACCACCAGAGGTTCCTCCTTCACTGTTTCTCCTGCACTCAGACCAGACTGGTTTGTTTTTGTGGCTCAATATCTTTTATTTTACAGAGTTTATTATGTTTGTTCACAGCCCCGTGGATCTCTACAACCCCGGACGATGGCGGTTTACCCAGAGTGCTTTGCGTGGAGGGCCAGTTCGCCTGCCGGTCGTTCGGCTGCGTGGACTCTGCGCAGGTGTGTGACGGCAGACAGGACTGTGTGGACGGGTCAGATGAGGAACGCTGTGGTACGCATCAACACCAAGGACTCAGAGTTATATAGCATCCTGCAGTAAACACAGAAAAATGGATTATAGATGTACCACAGTGGAGCTATTCACCACTGTGCAAATATTTTAGGCTCTAAAGTGAGAAAAGAAAGAAAATGATGCTGTAAACACATTTAATGTATAAGTTAACATCAGACAAAGTGCAGTAAAACCTGAAACACCTGCCTCTGTTTGTGGATTAAAGGTGTAGTGTAAGTTTTGTTACTGATTGATTGATTTGACTTGAGTGTCATTTTTATGTAAGTACATTAAAAATGAAATATCATCAATTCAAAAACAATTTAAAAAGAAACAGTGCAGCAAAAGAAGAAGTGAAAACTGTCACAAGATAAAATAAGTCAGTGTGGCATTAAAGGAATAGTTCACCAAAAAATGAAATTCCTTATGCTGATGACCAAAGTGCATCTAGAGACCCGGGAGGCCGGTTCGTAGTCCAACAAAAACTTTATATGAGAGTAATAGGGCCCGACACAAAAACGTCCATAAAACTACACAAAAACCATTTAATATTCCTCCACACTGCTCGTCTGCGGCAATCCAAGTGTCCTGAAGGGAGATAGTCCAGAGTTGACCTGAAACTACGTCATTTAGGCAAGTCCGGTCACGTCCGCCTGCATCGTTTTTTGGTGAACTATTCCTTTAAGAAAGTGAATTAAACATTAAATATTAAATAGTTTATAATAAATACTAAATCCTGTGTTGGCTTGTCTCATCAGGCGCCACGCCCAGACCTGTGGTGACCTCACAGCGCCCCCTGGTGCCCAGCCCCTGCTCCCCAAAGCAGTTTTCCTGCAGCAGTGGCGAGTGTGTTCACCTGGACCGCCGCTGTGATCTGCAGCGCGACTGTGTGGACGGATCAGATGAGAAAGACTGTGGTAGGTTATGAATCTGCTGCAGAAACCAAACAGAATATCACTTTATACTATGTTTTTTTTTAAATTTCTTTATCCTTAACGTCCGTCTCCTGCAGTGGACTGCATCATGTCTGCGTGGACGGCGTGGAGCGCCTGCAGCGTGTCCTGTGGTCTGGGCTCCTTGTTCCGGCAGAGGGACATCCTGAGGGAGGCTCTGCCTGGAGGGGCCTGCGGTGGAGCCCAGTTCGACAGCCGAGCCTGTTTCCCTCGAGCATGTCCAGGTCTGCTCTCTTTTGAAATAGTGTTTTAAATGTATTTATTTATTTTTCCTCCTATTTTCTGGCTTAGGAAGGATGCATATGAACATTTATTGTAACTGTTGATAAGGACGGTGAGATATGTTCATGATTTTATTGTTTTTGTTTACTGTTGTACTATGCTATATTATTTTTTGGGCCTTATAGCGCCCTCCACAGGTTGAAAAATAGGCTTACAGCCTCACCTGTACTGTACTGTATGTGTTTGAGACTGATGAGCTGTTTGTCAAACCCTGATGAAGACTTAGATCGATATGCGTAGGTCTGTTTTGTTGTCCAACGACAGAGTGCCTCAGCTCACGGTTCATGGGAAATGTAGTCAGTACTGTCAGAGCCAATCTGCCCAGGGAGCGAGAACAGTAGAGCGGCTCTGACTGACATGATTGCCTCATGCATCACCGGCCAAACTGGCTAGTAAGTTTTTATTAACGCCCGCCAAAATTATTTTTAACCCGCATTTGGCAGGTTGGCGGGTGTTAATTTAGAACCCTGCCTCAGTTCCCTTTTGCTCTTGGACGTCTGCATCCTTTTTCCACAGTCAGCAGTTCCTAGAGTCTTTTGCCTCACTGAAGAGCACCTGTCTAAGACAGTGATCCAAGCAGCGCTTCCTTCCTTCTTTTCCCTTTTCTCCTATTTGAGTCAAATAGAAAAAAACAGAAGCTTCTGAAGTCTCTGATTCACCGTTTTTGTTTTTCTCTCATTTTTATTCTTTGCTTTAGTCGACGGTCATTGGTCCGAGTGGACACAGTGGTCGGAGTGTGACGCTCGGTGTGGAGGCGGAGTCAGACACAGGAACAGGACCTGCTCGGCTCCTCCTCCTAAGAACGACGGACGGGACTGTGAGGGCATGACCCTGCAGAGCCAGAGCTGCAACAGCCAGTCCTGCACCAAGGACACCGGCACGCAGACAGGTGACTCTGTCCGACAGAGAAGTCTGTGTTGATGCTGTTGTTTCTCCAGCCTGAGTCCTGTGGCTCTCATTTTATCAAACATGCATACACCAAAAAAATGGGTGTAGACCGAATCACCTGTAAGGATCGGCATTTATCAATCTGAACATGGACATAGTGTCGCCAAAATCAGGTGTATGCACATTTAAACCAGTGTATAACATACAGGACAGAGGGTAATTATTAATAGATCATACTGATGAAGCGATCCAGACTTCATGTTGCTGTTCTTATTAGTAAAATGAATGAATAAATACGAGTATACAGCCATAAGTTGATAATAACATCAGAATCTACACCAGATCACACCAGAAGTTTGATAAATGAGGTTCTGCGTGCACCTTCTAACACACTCTGCCTGGTTGTTCAGGTTGTATCAACGGTCTGCTGCTGGTGACGGAAGACGACTGTCGGGCTGGAAGAGTCGAGCCTTGTCCTCCCACCTGCTCACACCTCAGCTCCACCAGCAACTGCACTGCTCTGTGCATCGTGGGTAAGATGCACAGAGGAATTTATACTTGCATACATTGTATTGTACTTACAAAAAAGGAAAAAGCGTAACATTTAAATAAGCTCAAGAGAAATTCTGTGTCTTGCCAGTTTCATACAGATAATTTGTCGTATTTCAGAGATGAATTTGTGTGTTTTTGTATTTTGTGCTGCCAAAAGCAAAGCGCTCTCTTGCACTGGATGCACGGCCAAATCAAATCGTCTTTGGTTCATTGTCTGTAATAATTGATTTCAGACTGTGGTTCAGTGGGTTGGCAATTTCACACACACATTATCCAGACTATAAAGCAAAAAAAAAACCTTTTTAAAAGCAACGAAGCTGGAGGTGATATTTTCACAGTCGACACTGATTCAGACATAAATTATGTATTTTTTGAAATATATATTTCTTTAATATTTCCTCCCAGGGTGTCGCTGTCCCAGTGGTTTGTACCTCCAGGACGGGAGGTGTGTAAATGCCACTCAGTGTGTCTGTCAGTGGAACGGCCAAACACTGCAGCCAGGACAGACGGTCAGCAGGGACCGCTGCACCACATGGTGAGACACACACACACACACACACACACACACACACACACACACACACACACACACACACACATACATGTTTATTCTGGAAGCGAGCCTGCTGACATTTGTGAAATGCTAACTGACTTGAAATTTTACTTTTTCTTAAACCACACAAGACGTGACTGACATGTGAAACGGCTTCGTCCTCTCTGATGACGACGAGTGTTCAGCTTCTCTTCATATTTAATTTAATTTTTACACCACTGGGATGTCACTTTAGCGTTTGTAATTGATTTCTTCATCATTTTTAAAGGGATAGTTCAACATTTTGACAAATTCTTCTCACACCATAATCCTTATAGTCATATCAGTAGGTTTGTTCCCTTTAGTTATCGGTGCATGTTGTTTTGAGATCGGCGGGGCAGAGACGTGAGCTGCTCAGTGAACACAATGGAGGACGTCCTTCATCAAACCCATCAAATACACAATCCAACAACTCCAAAACGCTCTGGTGGACAAGTTGTGACCTGCACATTCACCACGCTATGAAATAATCATGTAACATTATGTAACATTACAAACATGAACTATCCCTTTAACAATAAACTGTTGTGGAAATCCCCCCCCTCCAGTGTGTGCAGGGATGGACAGGTCATCTGTGACTCCTCCGGCTGTGTGGCGAGCTGCCAGTGGTCAGCCTGGTCGTCATGGTCACCATGTGATGTCACCTGTGGTCTGGGGCTGCAGCATCGCTACAGGTGAAACTGTGTCACCCAACAGTAACATCTCCTGTTTCCCTTCAGTGCTTTAATTGAATTTAATAGATAATCCTGTTCTCATTTTCTTTAATTATCTATAATAATATCAGTTTGTTGTCTCATACACACACATCACCTGTTAAATCTGGATCTTATGCCTCTGTCCGTGTCTCCTCAGGTCTCCGGTGAACCCGTCAGCAGCCGTCAGAGTGCAGCCCTGTCCAGGAGACTCCACCGAGGCCCGGAGCTGCTCCTCTCCCTGCCGCCCTGGTACGACAGCTCAGACTCTACACACACAACAGTAACACAAACTGTATTCAGCTTCACAGTTTAAAGGTCCCATATTATGAAAAAACATTTTTTTCTGGTCTCTATATATACATAAACTGGTCCTCCCTGAGCCTACCAACTCCTAGAATGAGGAAAGCAAACGGGTCCTGCATCGACTCTGCAGCCCACCGACTGGTAAAACGGTGCTAAAACAGGCTGTTCAGACTCAGCTCCTGTGGTGATGTCACGACGGGAGTGAGGCCGGCCCCTCAGCCCTCGGTAAAACGCCTACCACGTCTATTTATATGGCTGCAGTGCACAGCAAGAAACTCCTGAGCTAAATTGATGAAATCCCGACCAATTTTAAGTCATAAAGTGGTAATAATCTTTGCCGTGTACAGCAACCATGTTACTTAAAGGTGCAGGCACAGAAACAGCTTGTTCTCAGTAGAGCTCATTTCAGCAACTTTTAGACAGCCGACATTCAGGACCATGGATCAGTTTGGGGTAATACATTTCGAATACAGTTAAGTTGGACATCTGACAGCTGAGTGAAATTGAGTAAAAAGAGTATAATATGGGATCTTTAAAGCTTTTCTTGAGCAGCTATTACAGGAAAGTCGAGCTGCAAAAACTCCTCTTTGTCTTACATGATAGTAAATTGATTATTTTATTGTTTTGTTATGTAGGTTGGACAGAACAGCACATTACCACCTCCTCTTAGTTTAGTGAATCACTCCTCTTCTGACTGTTGTGTAATGACTTGATGTTTTCCTGCTCAGAGCTGCCAGAGGGCGTCTGGACCAAGTGGACCGGCTGGTCCGAGTGCAGTAAGACGTGTTTCAACCTCGTGGACGAGGTGGGAATCAGACGACGCTTCCGCAGCTGCAACGGCACACTCTCCTTGTTCAACCACACACACTCACACTCACACACACACTCACACTCACACTCACACTCACACTCTGACTGTGATGGAGACAGCGAGGAGCAGGAGCCGTGCAACACTGTTCACTGTCCAGGTCTGTGGCTCCGCTGTGGTTTCTCTGCAACCTGCAATGAAACGTGTTTAACCCTTCAGAGTCTCTATGGCATTTCCTTCTGTATTTCTCTGGCCTGGTCTCTTTGTGTGTTAATCCTTGTAAAACCTCAGCCCTGTGATGCACAATCAAGTAATTAACATCCTTTTTAAAGGACAACCTGGGCTTTCAGAATATCTATTCTGTAGTGGTAGTATATGAATGTAAAACAAGCTATATGATCAGAAAAAGAAAGGAAAATAAAAAACAGAAAATAAGTTTCACATATATTTGTTGGAAACACACAGAAAACTATTGTAAACTTCTTTTAGATATTATAGAACTGTTCTTTGAGGTCTTGTGCATTAGAGGAAAAGGAATAAGGGCTCTAACTGTGATACAAAATATATTATTTACTTTATTTACAAAAATGCCCCACTCGCCTGGCATGAAAACAGTGTGTGTCTGCAATGAGGCAGAGACTCATCACAGGTCTGATATTTCCATGGGGTGCACTGGCTTTTTTGTCTTATTTCCTGCAGTGAACAAACTTTCTCCTTTTATATAAGGCCCCATGTCTTGCGTTAATGGTAATCTACGCATTATTTATTGCTTTTGCGTCTGATTTTCCCGATAATTGCGATCATACAAGGAAACAGAGCAACCAAGTGTCCCACTTTCAATTAAAAAAAGAATGATGATGCTAACATAGACACGAAAGAGTAAAGTAATACCCCGCACAATCGTACGCGATGGAATCGACCTCTGAGGGTTAAGATGAGCAGCTGACGTGGTCTGGTCTTGTTCTCCTCCCAGTGAACGGCGGCTGGTCCGACTGGTCTCCGTGGTCTCAGTGTTCATCCGAGTGCGACTCCGGAGTCCAAACCAGAGAGAGATTCTGCAACTCCCCGTCCCCGCAGCACGGGGGCGGCGGCTGCCCGGGGCCGCACATTCAGACACGAGACTGTAACTCCCACCCCTGCTCAGGTGAGTTCTCCACAGAAACAATAGATGCAAAGTGATAATTGTTTATAACAATAATGATAACAATAATAACCAGGGTATCCGCGGGGTCTTAAAAAGTCTAAAAAAATCTAAATTTTAGGCCTTAAAATGTCTTAAATTTGTTGAATTATTGTGTTCAAGTCTTCAATAATTTTAGACAGGTCTTAAATTTTCTTATGCCCATCATGGGTGAGCATTTCACTCGCATTTGACCCTAAAAAAGATACATGTGCAAAACGGGAAAATAGTTTACTTTAGACGTGGTCCCTTGGGAGAAAAATGTTATTGTAGAGCCCTCGCTACCGCAAATGCTCAATAAAATGCTCCTGCGACATTTCATTGTGCTTTATTGTATGTATTTTCAACTACAAACAAGCCTAACACGCAACCTATATATTGCAATCAATTTCTAATTTTGTGACACCGCATTTCTTTTGTACGTTTTTATTTGTCATGATTAAATTTAATCCATAATGGTCTTAAAAAGTCTTAAATTTGAGCTGGTGAAACCTGCAGAGACCCTGAATACCGGCTGCTGTTTCCTCCTCAGGCGAGTGTCCGGAGGGCATGGTGTACATGACGGCGGCGGAGTGCGAGGCTCACGGCGGCGCGTGTCCGCGGGTGTGTTTGGACATGACCTCGGCGGACGTGCAGTGCGCCACCGCCTGTTACGACGGCTGCTACTGCGCCCTGGGCCTGTACCTGCTGAACGGCAGCTGTGTGCCGCTGGCCCGCTGCCCGTGTTACCATCAGGGGGAGACGCACCCGGCCGGCGCCACGCTGCGGGGCGACGCCTGCAACAACTGGTGCTGATACTATTATTATAATGACTCCTCTGTTTAGTCATGAATCAGAACGTGGATGAATCACATGTCACCTGCTCTTGTGTCCTGCAGCACCTGCACGACGGAGAGATGCAGTGTGGGACGGTCTCCTTGTTCTGGTTAGAGCTTTACTACCTTTTTTCTTTTTTTTCTTTTTCTGTTGAGGTATCCAGGAAAAAAATACAAATACATTTCAGAAGGAAAAAGATTGCAATGGAGAAAAAAAGAGAGAGTGAAGCGGAGAGCAAAGGAGAGAAGCGTCTGCACTCAAGCAAAGCAGGAAGGAAATCTTTGTCAGATAGTAGAGCACAGAGTTCAAACCAGACATGGTGAAGCAGCATTTAGCTGTTATGCTGCACACAAGTGGAACAAACTACCAGCAGAACTGAAATTAGCCCCAACTGTACAGTAAGCCCTTTTAAGTCCAGGTTAAAAACATTTCTCTTTTCACGTGCTTATAGCTCTTTTCACTTAAAACTTTATCTACAGTATTTTCTTTTATTTGCTCTTGCTTTTAACTCTGTTTTTTGTGTTTGTTTTTATTCTGTTTTATGCTTCTCTTTAAAAAAAAAAAAAAGTTTTGTCTTTATGTAAAAGCACATTGAGTTGCCTTGGTATGAAATGCGCTGTATAGATAAAGATGCCTTGCCTTGCCTTGCCTTACCATCTCTTTGTCTTATCGCCTCATAGATTCTCTAACCGTGTGTGTGTGTGTGTGTGTGTGTTTCTCAGTGGACTGTGGCTGGAGCAGCTGGACCCAGTGGAGCAGCTGCAGTCGAACGTGCGACGTCGGCGTGAGAAGACGATACCGCTCGGGAACCAATCCTCCTCCGGCGTTCGGGGGTCGGCCCTGCGAAGGAGACAGAGTCGGGATCGATACCTGCAGCATCGAACCCTGCTTTGGTTCGTGAAAGTCCTCACTCTGCATATATTAAATATAATAAACTCAAAGCATAAGGATTTTGTATTTAAATGGCAAAAGTAAAGTCAGACCCTTTAATAGAAAATGATTTCACCTATTTCCAACAGTAGAATCCTTATATTTTGTTTTTTGAGTGTAATGTTGTGTGTCTTGTGCCCAGATAGATAGATAGATACGTAGATATATAGATAGTTGCCGCATTTATTATTAAAAGAAAATGAATAAATGAACAAAAAATAAATGTAAAAAAAGCAAACAAAGCATATGTTAGACTATGAAGGATGTTCATCCAGCTGTGTGTGTGTGTGTCCCAGGTGTGAAGGAGCCGTGGAGCTCGTGGTCCGAGTGCTCGGTGACGTGTGGAGGAGGATACAGGACTCGAACCCGCGGCCCGATTCGAGTCCACGGCACGGCTCAGCAGTTCAGCGCCTGTAACCTGCAGCCCTGTGGTACAGCAAGAACTACACACTCATCTCACAATACTTTATATGATTAACCCTTTACCGACTGAGGCTAAAAATGGCCATTTGGACATACTGGTTAGAAAATGCCCTGTGTCTGTCAGCTTTGCCTCCTTTTTCCAGAAATACTTGAACTTGATTTCGTAACATCTGGTAAATGAGTATTGCTCATGGTTTGGAAGAATTAGCAGTTTAAATAAAGGAAAAAACACAAAAACTTGATCTTTTTAGGGGTTAGTGAGAAAAAACTGACTGAACATGAGGTTTTCATTTGACATTTGAAATGAGAACATATACGTCGTACATGTTGAGGATCTTTTTTTTTTTTTTGAGTCCAGGGCTCTGGGTTTACAAATAAAACAATGCAAAAGTGAACTCTATTCACAGGTGAAGAAAACCAAACTATATACAATAGGGGAAATGACACACACACTCTGTCACTTTTTCACTACGTGTTTTCTTCCCTATGTCTTTGACTTCTCCACTCAAGCTCTGTCCAATTTCCCTCTTTTCAAAATGAAATTGCGGACATTACAGTAATTTATTATACAGTAATAGTAAATAATTTATAATATAGACGGAAAGCACAACTTCTCAGCTCTCCGTCAGCGCTGGAATTTTTCTCATTGGACAAACTATGACGGAGTTATGACATAGTAAACAACACCGGTGCTATCGCAGTAGGTAAAGGGTTAAGAAGCCAGGATGATAAGATCATTTAGTTGCAAGTTTTCATATTGAATTCATATGTTTCATTCTATACATTGAGGTTTTCTGCTTGTTTTACCTCTGTGGGTCCAGGTGGGGGCCGGCTGTGTCCTCGGGGTCAGCAGTGGCAGCAGTGTGTGACGGGCGCCGTGTCCTGCAGCGACCTCACCATGGACCTGAGCAGGAACTGCACACCTGGCTGCCGCTGTCCACAGGGAACCGTCCAACAGGTGGGCCGGGTCGAGTCGGGTGGGCTGGTTAAACACATGTAGATACGCACATGTACATCAGTTCATGACCCTCTGTGTGTTTGCAGGACGGTGTGTGTGTGCAGGAGTCTGAGTGTCGCTGTGACGTAAACGGGGAACAGTACAAACCAGGCGACGTCGTCCCCACAGACTGCAACAACTGGTTGGTAAAACTATAAACTGGGATGTGTTTCTTCTGTTCATTAGTATGACAGATAAAGTTATAAAGTTTTGATTTAACTCGTGTGTTTTCTTATATTTCAGTACATGTGAAGCAGGAAGGCTGGTGAACTGCTCTCAAGGAAGCTGCAATGGTAAAAAAAAAAAACATCTTTATTACGATTAACATTAACATAAAATATAAATATATAATCAGAATCAGAACGGTTTTTATTGCAGTAAAGGTCACGTTGAAGTGGTTTCAGGTGCAACACAAAAGGTACAAAAAATAGTAAAAAAGTAGCGATAAAATAGGATTATAAGATAAGATAAAATTAGATAAAATAAAATAAATTTGAAATATTCTAGTGCAAAAAAATGTCATATACTATATACAATTCAGGATTTATATACAATAGAATAACTGTATTTCAGTTAAATTCCCAGATTCATCATTTCAACACTAGGTCAGCAAATAATCTTCATCCCACCTTTTTCAGGTCGACTTTTATTTCTCTCAGTTCTCAATTCGATTTAGAGGTCCGCACTTTTGGAATGCATTACCAATTCACCTTAGAAACTGCGCAAGCATAAATTCATTTAAGAAACAAATAATTCACTTTCTATTGGCCCAGTTGAGCAATGCATAAACCACCTGTTTCCCCTACAACCCCGCACAATATCACTTGTTCTTCACATTACTGTAAATCTTATTTTTTCCTGTTGAATGGTAAGTTTTACCTCAGTGAATCTCTTCGTCCCTCCACTCTCTCTGTAGTTGACGGCCAGTGGTCTGTGTGGACTCCGTGGGGTCAGTGCTCGGTGTCGTGTGGAGCCGGTCTCCAGTCTCGGTACCGGTTCTGCTCCAGTCCCCAGCGCTCGGGAAGCGGCCTGCCCTGTCTGGGCCCCCACAGAGAGGACCAAGTCTGCATCAGGGCCCCCTGTGACCGTGAGTCTGTGGACTGAATGTTTGAATACTGTGTGTGTTTGCATCACATTTTCACACATAGAAACACACACTCATCTTCTTACACCGGCTGTGCGTCCAGTTTGAGTCAAACCACATCTGCAGAAAAGCTGAAGATCTTATGTGTAACTGCTTAGTGAGTTTGTCAGAATCAAATACCTGCATAGATAAACAACAATATAGACACATATGATTTAAACATTAACAACAATTTAACACCAATAATTCATTTTTTTCCCTGAAGTATAGAAATCCAAAACAAATATAGGCTACTGTTGTATGAGCCACAAAATGTATTGATAATAGTAAATAACCCAATAACAGTAAAAATCTAAATCTAGAGTTCATTATGTGACATTTGAGACAGTTTTCCTTTTTCTTTTTTGGTCATTTACTTTTTATTGATTTTTGATTTTGTATATAAACTAACAAACAATCAATAAATGAACATGAAGACCTATAGACGAGTGCAAAAATATCAAGGAGAAAGTAAAAACGTACATAAAGAGACTGGTATACACCTCCAGTCGTGAAAGTAAGCAATACGAGTAAAAAAGGGTAAAGAGGAAAGTAAATACATAAAATAATAATTAATAATAGTCCAATAAGAGATTACCTGAAGTCCGGTCTGATGGTAGAGACATATGTAATCCATTTTTGCCAATTTTCAACAATGGGACTGTTTTTTCTCTTAAAAACATCATATGATACAGAAAAAACATACAGAAAAAACTGTAAAAAAGTTGAACTACTTTACAGTCATTTAGTGTTTAATCCATTTTTTTTACCATCTGATATTCAAGCTGATGAATCTTCATTTGCAGTGAAGTTGTTTTTTTTAATTCTGTCTCGATGCTGTGTCTCTGTGTCCAGGTGACGGTGGGTGGGGTCAGTGGAGTAACTGGACGGACTGTACCAAGTCGTGTGGTGGGGGAGTCCGCAGCCGGAGGAGAGAGTGCGACAGTCCCAGTCCGGAGGGGGAGGGAGATTACTGTGAGGGTCTGGGGACTGAGGTCGTAGCCTGTAGCACCGACCACTGTCCAGGTATGTGTGTGTGTGTGTGTGTGTAAACTGTAGGTGTGTGTGTGTGTTTGTGTGTGTGTGTTTTCTACAGGTGTATTGACAACATGTAACTCTGTGTGTTTTCAGTTGCACCGTGCTCTCAGGTTCCCGGCACGGCGTTCAGCAGCTGCGGCCCCTCCTGCCCTCGCTCCTGTGACGACCTGGCAGTGAGTCACACAGCAACTACAACTATAACTCCTAATGAATTAATATGAATTCAATTCAATCCACTTTATTTATACATAAAAGTTTACCAAAGTGCTGCACAGTGATTACACATACAGGACATAAAGAGCACAAAATGGTTAAGAGAACACGTAATGGGATTTGAAAATTTTAAAAAAGAGAAACTATTTAAAAAAAAGAATAAAAAGGAACAAAAGAAATAAGTAAGAGCCATAAAAGAACAAACTGATTACAGTAAAAATACAATAAAATGAAAATAAAAAAGGCAGACAAGAATAGAAGTCACACAACTCTCATGCTGAGTTAAAAGACAAAGAATAAAAATACGTTTTAAGACGCGATTAAAAAGAAATTAAGGTCGGAGACATTTTTATTTCTAGTGGTAGTTCACCTCGTGTTTTTAGTCTATTTTTGGGGACGACGAGGAAGAGCTGATCAGCTGACCTCAGGGATCGTGTGGGGGTGTAGATATTTAGAAATGTATTGAGGAGCTGATCCGTTTAATGCTTTAAAAACAAACATTTTAAAATTATTTCTCAAGTGGACTGTGAGCCAGTGGAGGGAGGCGAGGATCAGGGAGATGCAGTTATGTTTTCTCGTGCCTGTTAAAAGGCGAGCAACAGCACTTTGGACCAACTGTAAGCTGTAAGCGATTTGAAGACGCTTTATCCTCCGTGTCCTGCAGCACTGTGAGTGGAGCTGCGAGCCGGGCTGTTACTGCACAGAGGGGAAGGTCCTGTCCGCCAACGGGACGGTCTGCGTGGACAGAGACGAGTGTCCCTGTCTGGACCTCGGCACCGGACTGCGGCTGGAGCCAGGAGAGACGACGAAAGCCCACGACGGATGTAACAACTGGTCAGAACTACAACGACACACACAGACGATCATCTGTATGCATTTATACTACAGGAAAGAACAGAACAGGAAAGTTATGATGTCGTTCTTCCTGTTTTCCAGCACCTGTGAGGGCGGGAGGCTCAACTGCACTCGACACACCTGCCCCGGTGAGCATGTCATGACCATTGTCCATTTTCTCCAGCTAGAAAACCAAGGACATGGCCACTGATAACAGTTCAGATCAGTTGTGGAGATGGTGAAGTCGTATCTGGGGGAAGTGATTGATCGGATGAGATTGGATCCACAACCTGAACACTGATGTAATCTGCAGAAACGGACTGCAGAGACTATTTTCTGTGAAAAGTTAACTCTTTTAATGTAAAAAAGGCTCTGATTGTTTTGTTTTAAAGATCTTTCATTGAGTCTGTTTTAACTTTTTTTTTTGCCTGATCTCCTTTTATTCTGGGCTTTCTGCACAAAATAATGTTACAAATTGTAAATGAAGCAAGTGAAATAATCACACAATCCCAAAATTTTACAATAAACGGGTTATGCAGAAGGTTAGGGCTGTCTTGTCCAGTCTTGATCAACCTCTACACACAGTTTTTTACTCTACCATCAAGTAGAGTACCAACAGGTACGAGTGCAATCTGTGCAATCAATTCGCACTGCTGTTAAATCCGCACTTTACGTCTTAAAACAGCTTTTTTATTGGTTCTTCTCTACCCAAATTGTTGGTTTTTATGGTTTTCTCTCTATGTGTTGTTGTTACTGTCCTTGTGATTTTTGCTTCTTCTGCAAAACAAGTTTCTCCCTCTGGGGTAATAAAGCTGAACTGATCTGAGAGTTGGTGGTGAAAAAAACTACGATAAATGAGCAGTTTATAAAACTACACATGTATAAACTGTGTGTGTGTGTTTTCCAGTGTCAGGAGACTGGTGCGACTGGTCCGAGTGGACTCCGTGCTCCAGGACCTGCGGGGCCGAGTCGGTGTCGCGCTACCGGAGCTGCGGTTGTCCTGAGCCCCGGGCCGGAGGAGCGAGCTGCCCCGGGGAACAGGAAGTCCACAACGGGGTCGGAGTTCAGATCCAGAGGCAGCCCTGCCCCGTCATCAGCTTCTGTCCAGGTGGGACGGTTTATTAAATTATAGATTATTATCCCTTTAACAACCCCACCAAGAAGAAACCAGTGAAAAAATGATTTCTTTGCATTTCTTTTACCCTTAGGTGAATCATAAGCGCAAAATATTGATCTCTACCAAACGGTTGAGATGTCACTTAATGGTTTAAGTACAGAACTTCATACAAATACCAGGGACAGTAGATTAATTCACATAAAATGCTAATTTATGAAGAAATAAACAACAAAAAATGTCTGGGGCATTTAATACACTCTATTTCTTTTCTTTCAGTATGCCACAAAACACCTCTGGTTTTTATTACAACCACGAAAAAATATTGCTTCGAACAAGGAAATATTGCATTTGTAATTCTCCCATAGGTATGCATTATATCTGTGTTAAAGTGCAACAGCACAGAATTCTCACATTCAATACACTTCTGATTATATGTAACAGTGAAAAACATTCATTTTTGCATTCAAATAAGAAAAGGAAATCCTGCAGAACAATACAACATATTAGTTGAAACTGAGGTCACTGATGATGAGAGGACACAGACGAGGAAACACCGGGTCACTCGGCTACAAGTTTCTCCTCTGTCTCTCATCATGTTTTTTTTTGCTCTGCTGCTTCTGCTCTTTGTCATTTTTATTGTCTTTTCTAACTCATCTTCTCATGTGCTCTCGTTGTTTCTTTCTCTCTCTCTGTCTCTGTCTTCAGTCCACGGGTCGTGGAGCGCCTGGTCGTCCTGGTCGGACTGCGACGGCTGTGCCGGATCGTCCTCTCGCTCCCGGGAGTGCAACAGTCCCCCCGCCCGGTTCGGCGGCCTGCCCTGCCTCGGGGAGAGCAGGCAGAGCCGCGGTTGCCATGACAACAGCACCATCTGCTCGGGTCAGCGCGATAACGGATTTTGTACATTAATTGTGTGTGTGTGTGTGTGTGTTTGAGGCAAGGCAAGGCAAGGCAAGGCAAGGCATCTTTATTTATATAGCGCATTTCACACCAAGGCAACTCCATGTGCTTTACATAAAGACAAAAACATTAAAAAAAATAAAATAAAATAAAAAAAAGAAGCATAAGACAGAATAAAAACAAACAAAACAATAAAAACAGAGTTAAATGCAAGAGCAAATAAAAGTAAAATAAAAGAAACATTAAAAAAAAAAAAAAAAGCATAAGACAGAATAAAAACAAACACTAAAAACAGAGTTAAAAGCAAGAGCAAATACAAGTAAAAGAAAAGAAAATAGATAAAGTTTTAAGTTCTCAGCTATAAGCACGTGAAAAGAGAAATGTTTTTAACCTGGATTTAAAAGTGCTTACAGTTGGGGCTGATTTGGGTGGACGTACTGTATGTATGGTATGGTACGTTATGTGTGTGTATGTGTGTGTTAGGGGGTAAAGCACTTAGACGGAGAGGAGGTTACTGGATGGAAATGAGTAAAAGCGAGAGCGCTGAATCCTGGGAGACGAAGACGAGTTCGGAGACAAAGAGCCCGTTGAAATGAAAGCGGCTGTCTGAGAGGAGGAGATTAATGAACTGAACTCTCGCTGCCCTCCCATGTTTCTGCACTTGTCCAGCCCCCGCACAAACCATAACAGGGGCCACTCTGCAGCGCCGCGGTATGACGGCGAAAGGTCGGTGCACTGGAAACACAGAGAGAAGTCCAAAGTCCAAATGGTTTCCATCAATCACTCAGCTACAAGACTGTATTTAATTTATTAGCGCACATCGAGGGGCCTGATTGATTTTTTCACCACCACAGCTTCTGGTTTCATTTCATTACCCGTTGACCCAAACCTCTGTTCGTCCAGGGAAACAGAACTCGACCTCGGCCTCTCGGAGGATTCACAGTCACAGTTTCCTCCAGTCTGACCAGTTTCACGTTTGTCTTCATGTTGCCTCCACCTGAATCAGAAATGTTTTACAAAAAATAGTACAAAAAAGCGTTGAAATAAAAATGTAAATAAAATAAGATATCTGAAAAAACAACGCACTCACCCTCCAAAAATACTCTGCCCACCTGGTCACCACCTGGATTTAAAGGGACAACGAGAAGTTTCACGACAATAAAAAAGTCTCATATTAATGTGGATGAATCTACGTTACCACTTGTTAATGGCTCCATTTTCGATAAATATATCGTTTTGTCTCTATCGTTATTTTGTTATTATTAGTGGTGGTGGAAATGCTGGGCGAGCCGACCAGCGTTTCTTTACTTTCGGTTTCGTGGCGAGTCATGAGAATTAACGCCGCAGAATCGCCGTTTATGGTGGGAACTACGACGGTATGTGATCGTCTTCCAACCTCTGACTTTAATTCTTGATGAATGAAAACATGAGTCTGTCTTGCGCCGGTCAAAGAATTTCACGGTGCGCGGAGGCTCATAAATGTAATGTGGAAACACTTCGCTTTTCCAAAACTCCTCGTTGTCCCTTTAATTAATTTAATAGTCTCCCATTGGATAATTACTGCATACTACCCTAACTGATGCAGTCAGTAACTTCTCATTTCTTAAACAAGGTTGGAAGACACATCCTGTGGTCGTGGACAGTGATGGGAATAACGGCGTTACTAACTAATTACTATTTCCACCGTTACCACGCCGTTACCGACAATTAAAGCAGAAGTGAGTGATATATTTGTGTTAATATAAGTCTTAAATAGTTATATCTTCCGACAGCAATCACTTACATAGAGTGTTTGGACTGAAACACGGGTCTCTCAGTCCCTCTGCTCTGCTCTGAGCCGAGGAGAAAACTTTTCTTGTATCCTACAGTTTTTATCCAATGAGGAGAGAGAACGGCATACAGGGCTGTGTGTGCAGCCAAGGAACGCCGTGAATGTGGTGACGTAGGGACGAGGACTGTTATGGTGCGTTCAAGGAAACTCGTATTTTTCCGACCGTGAAGTGGTACCAGTTCGATCTGGTACGAGTTCACAGGTCAGAAGTTACGAGTGGCCGTTATAGTGACTTTCACCGGTAAAACAGGTCGGAAAAACACGAGTGGGTTGCCTGGAACGCTACAAAGTCGTAAGTTGTGACTTGAAGCTGTAATTTACGATTTCAAAAGCCTGCCTGGAACGCAGCATTAGCGAAAACGACCGGACCGCTTACTTCTGCTTTAAATGAGGCGCATTACAAACTACTCAGTGAAGCCATTGTCCTCCGACTTGGCTCATCTCAGCCACAGAAGCTGCTGAACTGTTTTTCTTTTTCCTTCTCTCCTTTAAAGCAGATTCAGTACTGACTGAGGTTCCTATCTAACTGCAAGAATGGCTTAAGTGTATTAAAGTGAACTCAGAACTGGTTTAGTGTGGAGCTGTGGCTGGTGGGCAAAAACAAAACTCATTTTTTAAAATCTTTTGGCCTGGACCCGGCCTTTCAAGGCCCCCTTTCCTCTGCTTCACCATGAAGCTCTTTCAGGCCACACTGTCTTCTTCCACAACTTCTGCCCTATTCTCATCTGTATTTTGATAGCTGGAGCTACTGTCAGATATCTATGACAGAAGGCCCACACATGCTTTAGCTTTATACTGCTGAATAATTGGAGCAGACATGTCCTGAGATTTTCAGCCTTATATGATTATAGAATTACCCTGTCTTTTACAGCAGGTAGGCTACAGACACAGACACACGCACACCTGTTACTCTGCTGTCTCTCTCTGTTCCTCTTTGTTGCTCTCTGGACTGGGCTGCCTAGCTGTTCTTTTGGACGACACAACTCGACCGGTGTAGACGCGCTGGTTCGAGCCGCGCGAAAATACGAGTCTTTATTTATTTATTTTTTCAACAACCGCGGGTCGACCCGTTACAAGCCTGATGAGCAGGACCTCAATGCCGCGGTGATGTAGGCTTTGGGCTGTGTGCTCGCACATAGTGACGACGAGCACGCTCATCGTCGCTAATCAAGATAGGATTAATAGAGGGTTGGCCACTCCGAGGTAAAAACCAAAACCCAAATGAAATAGCAGCGTCCAGTCCGGGGTGCCGCCGGTGTTATGCCGAGAAATGCCTGCTTGCCGAGATCTGCATGCCGCACAACAAACGTGGAACTGGATCATTTCATTACGGGGACGGGGATGCAGTTTTCGGCACAGCAGTTTATTGGACTTGCCGAGATTTGCATCCCCTGGCATTTCACGAGCGACATGCAGATCTCGGCAAGCAGGCACTTTTCAACACATGCCGAGAAGTGCCTGCTCTGCTGGGGTTACGCACAATACGGTTTAGGTGTTTATACATACATGCATTTCATACATGTAGCAAGTAGTGTATTTGGCTAAAACAGCCAGGGGATGCAAATCTCGGCAGGTCCACCGGGACTGGCCCGGGGTTATTATTTTTTAATAACGTGGGTTAAAATACGGGAGATTTACGGGAAAATACTAATACGGGAGGACGGCGGGAAAGAGGGGTAAAATACGGGACTTTCCCGGCCAAAACGGGATACTTGACAGGTATGATCCATGCCTCAGTGTCTTGGACTTCCAGAGCAGCTACAGCGCAGCGTTGTGACCTCAACCATGGTTGATGAGAGCAGAAATGTTGTTGTTGTTGTTGTTGTAGTGAAAATGGGCGGGCTCGTGAAGACGCGAATTTACACAAAGTCATAACGAGCGATAAATCGCGTATCTCGCGTATCTCGCGTTTGGTCGCGCGTAAAAACTCGAGCGAAAAAAAAGCGTTCCTCGTGTTTGGTGGGAAGCCCCTCGTGGGTCTTCCCACCAAACACGATGAAATAGACGAAGACGCGAAGGTCCCGTCGCTATAAAAGAATCGCGTGTAGCGTCGCAAAAAAAAAAAAGTCGCGTATACCGCGTCTCGCGCCTAATCGCGTCTTTGCGTCACGGCCTTTTACACCGCGGACGTAACGAATAAACGGTGACGGTGTGAACGAACAACATAGAACAGGACCAGACGTGGCGTTGTTTCCTCTTTTCACCGACACCTCCACTCTCCCTTACTCACGCTAACTACTGTTATTGTTGAGCCCAGAGAATTGTGGGATTTGTAGTTTTTTGACCAATCGCAGGTTGTGCTCGTTCTTTTTTGTGATTTTCCCGGTTCAAACATGTATTTTTTTTAAGGGCAAATGCGAGACTAAAATTATTTAAGACTTGAACACAATAATTCAACAAATTTAAGACATTTTAAGACCTAAAATTTAGATTTTCAAATTTTAGACTTTTTAAGACCCCGCGGATACCCTGTTATTTCATATAAAAGTTTAAGTGCATTTAATGATGCTGTGTATTATATATTATATATTTAAGACCATCTTTGAATTTTCTAATAAATGTAATACTTTTTAAGGCCTTAATTTTAGATACATGAATTTAAGACTTTTTAAGGATCCGCGGATACCCTGAGAAGTTGTGCACTCGCAGCAGGACAGATAACCAGATGGATAATCGGTAAAGTTAATAATTTCACTTAATGTGGCCATAAATAAATTAATTTCGATGTTTCCTGTTATTGTTGCCCAAACGCAAATCTTGAATAGGTCTCCACTGTTTTCACATTTAAAAAGGTCTTTGTTGTCTTTGTACAGAGACAATATGAGATTTGCTTGTAGGCAGCCACAGCACTTAAAAAACCCACTGTAACCTATTTTCATAGGCACACCAGCCTCGCTTTCAATAAAACACACACTCGCATTCCATAATTGCGATCAGTGAAATATATGAAAACAATAAAATACAATTTAAAAATGCCCTTGGAAAGAAAAAATAACGCAATAGTTACTTTCCCTGGTAACTAGTTACTATTATAGTGAAGTAGTGGAGTTACTAACTCAGTTACTTTTTGGGAGAAGTAATTAGTAACTATAACTAATTACTTTTTAAAAGTAACGTTCCCAACACTGGTCGTGGATGTTAATTATTGGCATGCATCAAGCAAATAAAACATTTAAAGGGACAACGAGGAGTTTTGGAAAAGCGAAGCGTTTTCACACTACATTTATGAGCCTCCGCGCGCACCGTAAAATTATTTTGACCGGCGCAAGACAGACTCATATTTTCATTCATCAATAATTAAAGTCAGAGGTTCAAAGAGGTTCACATACCGTCGTAGTTCCGGCCATAAACGGCGATTCAGCTGCGTTATTCTCATGACTCGTTGCGAAACCGAAAGTAAAAAACGCTGGTCGGCTCGACCAGCATCTCCGCCACCACTAATAATAACAAAATAACGATAGAGACAGAACGATATATTTATCGAAAATGGGCCCATTAACAAGTGTGGGTAGCGGAGATTCATCCACATTAACGTGAGACTTTTTTATAACCGAATAGAAACTCCTCGTTGTCCCTTTAAGGAGACGGCTGAAACGACTAAAAGTGGGTTAAGAGCTGTCCAATGCATTACCAAAAACTGGAAGGAGAGTGGATTGTCCACCACAGAGTCCTTAACCCACACTGAGAGTCATTGGGATGTGCTGGAGAAGACTCAGACTCTCTCTCCCGTCATCAGTACAAGGTCTTGGTGAACAATTAATGCAACTCTGGACGGAAATACATGTTGTGACATTGCAGAAGCTTATCGAAACGATACAGCCACAGTGAATGCGTACCGTAATCAAAGCCGCACTCCAAATTCAAGTATTTTATTATGACACATACGTTTCGGGGGAAAACCTTTCATCGGGTTTACCCTGAAATGTTCGTGTCATAATAAAATACTTAAATTTGGAGTGCGGTCCTGTACTTTTTGTACATTTTCTCAATAAAATAAGATAAAATAAAATGAAATAAAATAGAATAAATGAAAAATATTCCAGTGCAAAAAAAGTAAAGTCATGTAAGAGTCCACTTCAGTTCACTTCATGTGTTAATAATCTTCTTCTCTTGTCTGCAGAGTGCGGAGGAGGCCAGGAGGAGTGGCCCTGTGGGAAGCCCTGTCCTCGCTCCTGCTCGGATCTCCATGGCGACGCGGTGTGTTTGGACTCCCCCGGGTGCAGCCCCACCTGCGGTTGCCCCGGTGACACGGTGCTGCAGGACGGAGCGTGTGTGGCCAGAGAGGAGTGTCGCTGCAAATACCACAACAGCAGCAGCTCCGACACCGGTATACAGCTAAGAGTATTGGATCGGTCCGATCAATAGATTAATAGTTGATCAATAGATTAATAGTTGATCAATAGATTAATAGTTCATCAATAGATTAATAGTTGATCAATAGATTAATAGTTTATCTCTGGTTATTGATCAGCTCTGGCTCTCTGGTTTACAGGCGGGTTAGATCCCAGCGACTCATCCTGGGTGTGGCCCGGGGCGTCTGATTGGCAGTTTGCGAATCCAGGAGAGAGCATCATCAGTGACTGCAAGAACTGGTACCACACAAACACTTTTTATATATTTATATCTCATCAAATTTAAAGGGATAGTTCACCCAAAATTCAAATTTCACTCATTATCTACTCACCCTCATGTCGACTAAGAGCTGTGAGAAGTTTCAGAGTCCTCCGTGGCTTCTCTGAGTTACAGCGGGGCTCCGTGCAGCAGTATTTGTCCATATAATGGTTGTCAATGGATACCAACTTTCTTCGTCCAAAAAGACACACCAAAAAACATCCAAATACCTCCATGCTGCTCGTATGTAATGTCCCTCTTGTATTGAAGCCCCGACGGCCGGTCACTGACACAGGAAGAGCAGTGAACCGAGACACTGGGAGCTTCCGCTACAAACAAGCTTAAAATATAGACTTTTTTTTTTTTCACAATTTCTTTATTGATTTTCCATTTTAATGAACAAATGTTCATACACATAACAACAACAATATAACACACAAAAACACAAACAGAAACCCTTCTAACCCACCCTCCTCCCACCCACAATAAGATCTACGGTAAATAAAGTTTTGATAATAGTATCAAAATGTGCATTACATATTTAGCCTGTATACATTCCTGTGAACATCAATATGCACAGAAACATTTATTCAAAACAACATAGGTCCACAATTCAGTCCTTCTCTTCATCTCTATTTCTACTTCACAGTACTAATACTCCAGCCATGGAACCACTATTGAGCCATTTTAAAATCATAAAGGTGGAAATATAGACTTATTTAATTTTTTTCGGAACAATTTCTCATGTCGGGGCTTCACTACAAGACGGACATTACAGACGAGCAGTATGGAGGTATTTGGATGTTTTTTGGTGTGTCTTTTTGGACGAAGATAGTTGGTATCCATTGACAACCATTATATGGACAAATACTGCTACGCCGAGACCCCCAGTAACTCAGAGAAGCCACGGAGGACAACTTTTTTTATCTTCCTGGTTTTTTATCTTTTGGATTTCATCGTCTTTCTCTCTTTTTTTGCTCAGTTCATGCGAGGCCGGGGTTCTGCACTGTCAGTCCGTCCCCGGTTGCCACGTTGACGGCGGCTGGAGCCAATGGGGAGCCTGGACCGAGTGCTCGCTGCCGTGTGGAGGAGGAGTCACGTTCAGGAGGCGACAGTGCAATAATCCGTCTCCTCAGAGCGGAGGAAGAGGCTGCACGGGGGACGGAGAGCAGCAGAACGACTGCAACACACACACCTGCACAGGTACACACTAACAACACAACATGCTCTCATCCAGTGACGCACATATAAAGCTCTGGAAAAGATAAGAGACCACTCCAAATTGTTCTTAATAAATCAGTTAGATTATGAAAAACGCTGCTGTGATTAAAAATTGTAGTTATTCCACAGATGTTGAGATCTGAACTCTTCCTAAGTTAAAAATGAGTGTTGTGTTGTTTAAAAATGAATATGAACCTGTTTTCTGTTTTGCATTATTATTATTTGAGGTTTGAAAACTTTTTGTTTCTTTGACCAGTTGTCATTTTCTGCTGATAAATGCTGTAAATCACAATATTTTTTTTTTTTTTACAAATCTGTGAGAAATATTGTCAGTAGTTTACAGAAGTGTTCATTTTACCCAAACACATACCTGTAAATAGTAAATCCAGAGAAACTGATCATTTTGAAGTGGTCTATACTGTACATTTTTTTCCAGAGCTGTAAATCATGAAACTTGGTAACCCTTTAATTTACAGGCCACTAATTAGGTGATAATGTCAAGAAATAGCCAAAAAATAACCAGTAATTGCATCATAATGTCTAGAAAATGCCTAGAAATAACGATCGTTCATAGTAATGTTGAGAAATTGTATAGAAAAAGCCCAGAAATATCGGTCAATTGCAAGGACTTGTAATGTCTGGCCTTTCCCAAAAAAATTCAGACCATGAAAAGCATGTGTAATCTTTTGCCTTTATGAAAAACATGACATTACTATGAAATTGACCGTTATTTCTTGACATCATCACGTAATTAGCGGCCTGAAACTTTAGGCTTCTTCCTTCCAATTATAGAGAATCTTGACTCTGTGAATAAATAAAGATTAAAATGAGAACGAGCTCCAGTTCAGTTCAGTCTCTGGTCGTTCTCTGTGTCCACCTTCGTCCTCACGTCTCGGTGTCTTCTCCCTCCACAGACTCGGGCGGCCCGTGGCTGCCCTGGTCCACGTGGTCGGTTTGCTCCGTCAGCTGCGGTGGAGGACAACAGTCCCGCTCCCGCGTCTGCAGCTCGCCGCCCTGCAGCGGCCTCCAACGCCAGAGCAAGATGTGCAACACCCAGGTCTGCCTCGGTGAGTCCCCGTTCCCCGGAGAACATGCTTCTGTGTCCGAGCATCTTGAACCTGAAGCCTCACCGTGTGTGTGTTTAGTTTAGTTTAGTTACCTTTATTTAAACTCGTTAGTACACTGAAAACAAACAAAATACAGAACAGATATACACAATAAAATACAGTAAAGGACAGAACAGAAGACATCAGAGGAAACAATTACAAACGGAAGACAGGGAATTATTAATTAATCATTTGAAGTGATTGAATGGGACAAATGAGTTTAACTTTAGAGTTAGTTGTAGATGATTCCAGATGTGTGGGGCACAAGCTGAGAAGGCAGACCTCCCTAGCTCAGTCCGAATTTCGGGAATATACAATTGCAACCAGTTGCTAGAGCGGGTGTTGTAAGTGATTGTGGACTGAATAACTAATGAAGAGATGTAGATGGGACGTTTGCCAATGAGGGCTTTATATATGAATAAAAGCATCTCTAAAAGGGCAGAATGGTAAATGACATCTAGGGGTTTAAGAGTGGAGGCTGTAAATGATGTCACCATAGTCTAAGACAGACATGAAAACAGCTTCAACTAATTTCTTTCTGCATGCCAATGGAAAATTTTATTTATTTCGGTAAAGGAAACCAATTTTTTGACCCAAGTTTTTTTACAAGATGATCGATATGGGAGTGGAACGTAAGTTTATCATCGATCAAAATGCCAAGATATGTGTGTGTGTGTGTATGTGTGTCGTGTCCCCGTGCAGAGGTGGGCTGCCCCCCCGGTCGACTGTACAGGGAGTGCGAGCGAGGCGAGGGATGTCCGTTCAGCTGCGCTCAGGTCAGTGGCAGAGAGGGCTGCTACTCAGACGGCTGCGAGGAAGGATGCCACTGTCCTCCGCTCACCTACCAGCACCACGGAGCCTGTGTACAGGTCAGGTCCCCGTCGGCTTTCTATTATTATTAGTGTTAATGAAATTTACAGAATTTGCCTCTTTTCAATTACCGGTACAAAAGAGCTACTGCTTTAAGGCTACTACATGTATTCAACAATACAACTTTATTAAAATGTTTAACTTTCTGTAGGAAGATGAAAACAAGTGTCACACACTTTCTTCCACATTAAACAAACCGCAGCACTTGAAAACAAAGTCACAGTAATAAAGTTCAACCGGAGCCGTGGAGCGTCTCAACAGCCGTCAACAAGTAACAGCCCAACATCACTCCAAACGCATTTTTTTGCCTTTAATTATTATTAATAGTTGAGAGAGACAGGAAATGGGGAAGCAGAGAGAGCGGGAATGACATGCAGCAAAGGGCCTACATTACAACATAATTAAAAAATACTTGTACCAAATAAAAAATAAAAAATCCCGGGAATCAATTTTTCCTTCCTGGTGATAAATTGACCGGCCATTTCGCGGGATCCCCCCCCCCCAAAAAAAGAGTTTTTGGAGGGCAACACTTGTTCTGATGGAGTCATGACTGTTAATTCAGATAAAACTTTTAAACCCAGTGTTTGTGTGTTTCAGGAGTGTCCGTGTCTGGTGGACAGAGC
This sequence comes from Trachurus trachurus, assembly GCF_905171665.1. Taxonomy (NCBI): domain Eukaryota; kingdom Metazoa; phylum Chordata; class Actinopteri; order Carangiformes; family Carangidae; genus Trachurus; species Trachurus trachurus. The sequence continues at coordinate 3,394,746 of NC_139911.1, read as the reverse complement.
GTTCCTGGCGTCGTTGCAGAGCGTCTCCGTCACACCGGTCTCATCTCTGCTCCTCTACAACGTCTCTGAGGGGGCGGAGCTTCAGTCTGGAGACAACCTGGTGCACGACTGCAGCACATGGTGAGAGGAGGAGACAATACAATACTTCATGCACTATTTAATATCTTCTTCTGCTGCTGGATCATCCGAGGGCATCTCACCTCTTCTTTCCTTCTGCAGCGGCTGTGAACACGGCCGGTGGAACTGCTCCTTGGAGCCTTGTCCGGTGGACGGGGGTCTTTCTCCCTGGGGGCCCTGGAGCTCCTGCTCTCTGTCCTGTGGAGGTCTGGGTCTGAAAACCCGGTCCAGAGGCTGCACTCATCCTGCCCCGGCCCACGGGGGCAGAGACTGCCAGGGCCCACGGCACGAAACCACCTACTGCCAAGCCCCCGACTGCCCCGGTACGAGACCCCACAGTTCATCATGAAGGCTTCTCTCTGACGTTTTTAGTCTCCATCTATTATTAAAAAAAAAACATACATACATTTGTGCACAACAGTAAATAATGCAGCTGTGTTTTTGCAGTGATCGTTGGTCCCACAGAAGAACCATCTTTACCAGGTAAGTTATCTTTTAAAGTTTAATGCCAGTGTTTATCTCCTCCTTACGACGCAGTATTAGGGCCACATTGAGAAAATGTTTTTTTTACAGACTTCGAGAACAAAGTCATAGTTTTATTAGAAAAAAGTCATAATATTTTAACCTGTTGTTTTAGAGGAGTAAAGTTGTTAAAATGAAGTTGTAGGTTTTCACAAACAAGGAGATACTTAATCTTTTGGCATATCAGCAGCACATTGTCATAAGTATCAGGACTTTGAAAAGAAAATGCAAGAAAATGCATCTATTCTGCAGAAAGAACCAGAACAAAACCAGAACAGCCTACCATACCCACTTACTGGTACAATTAAGACTTTTTTTTTCATACATTTACAACTTTATTCTCATAAAATAGCCCCTTTGTTCTCGGAAAATTATGACTTTATTCTCTTAAAACTATGACTTTATTTTCGAAGTCTGTGAAAAAAATTTTTTCTCAATGTGGCCCTAATACTCCGTTGTACTTTCCCACTCGTTTCTCTAAATCACTATGTGTTGCCTCTCACTTAAACTCAATTTTAAAAATCTGTGCTTTTCAGATGAGGATGCTGGTTTCTCCCCCTGGTCGTCGTGGAGCCCGTGCACTAAAACCTGCACCGACGCTGTGAAACCGGCCACGAAGTCGCGTCACCGTCGTTGTGTGAAGCCGCCGTGCTCTGGAAGCTCTCACCAGGAGAAGGCCTGTAACCTGCCGCAGTGCACAGGTACGAGCAGCAGCAGCTGGTCTCATCTCATCTGTTTACCTCTGAGCTCAATACTCTGAACTCAAGTCCTTTCCTTTATTTATCTGCTTGTTCAGGCTGCAGGCTCAGCATCGTGGTAAATAATGAGGCTTCAGGAATGACAAAGAACAGGCCACAGGTTCAGATGTAGTACAGTGAAGTGAAGTGCAGGAACTGTGAGGCGTTGTACTTCACTATCAGGCATTAGAATCAGTTGTTACGCCCTTCAGCTGAATATATCTGATCATAAAGGATTACATTTTCATATTTTTAGACCCTATGTATGTGTGTGTAACAATCCACCTCCACCAGTGAAAGATTTCTCCACAAACTGAATTTTATTACATCTGTTGCTTTGCTATTTGGGATTTTTCGAGTGTTTGCAAGTGGCTCGGTTTATGATTTCCAACGCTCTTATCTCACGGGCGGCAGCAGAGATTTTGTAGCGGACTCTTTGTTTTATTTACTGATCGACGCCGACATCACAGGAGAGATTAGTTTCAAAGTTGCTATGAAAATACAGCCGGCCCCTGTAATATAAATGAATGTATATGTAGCGCTAATTTATTCAAATCAAACCCAGAGCGGTGAAGCAGCTGAACGATGTACTGTACTCTGATTTTTATCTAAAATTTCTGCTCCAACGACGAGAGGGATGAATAAAAACAAAGAATAAATCCATTCTGAAAAAATGATAATACTGTGTGTGTGTGTGTTTGTGTAGTGAGAGAGATAACAAAAGCAGTACATTATGAAATAAATTCTCCCTCTGATGATTCATTAATCTTTGCAGCGTTTGCTCTTGTTTCCTGTTTTCACTTTAATAAATATTCAGACATTATCATAAATACTGTAATAATATAATAAACAGGAAGTGTCATGCTGATACTCAACGGTTTTGTCTTGTCCCGATGTTTCCTAGACGGAGAGGGAGATTGTCAGGGAGCCGACTGCGTGAGGAGGAACTGCTCGTGGACGGAGTGGGGGGATTGGGGCTCCTGCTCCCGGTCCTGCGGTGTCGGTCAGCAGCTCAGGATTCGAACCTTCCTGAGCCCCGGGACCAACGGCTCGTGGTGCCGGGACATCCTGGGAGGGAACCAGGAGCAGCGCTTCTGTAACATCCGGCCCTGCAGAGGTCAGAGTCATGTTTCGGAACAGCTCGGGATCCACGATAAAACTTAAAATCATAGTTAAAGTGGATTTTAATTAAAGTTTCTCACCTGTTTTCCGTAATTCAAGCAGTCAGAAGTATAAAATATGTAACGCTTCGGTCCTGTCACCTTCTTCAGGCAAACAGTTTGTGCTGAGGAGAAGCCATCTGAAGTAGAGAGTGACTGTATAGAAATTAAATAAATATACAAGCAAACTATTGTGACTATATCAGGTGCGCTACATATTATCATACCAAAGTTATGGTGCACTTGACAGAAAACAGTAAGAGCCTTTAAAACAGAAGTCAGGCCGTTGTTTGGATTAGATTAGATTATACTTTATTTCATCCCCGAAGGGAAATTCGTTCATGACAGCAGCTTTTGACAAAGGAAATAAAAACAAGACAAATAATAAAATACACAATTCAATAAAAAGAAGACAAAGGGAGAAAGTGCTACGGTGCTCTCTACTTGCTGGGCAAAGTAACAGATTAAAACAAATGCTTGCTGGTAGACAACTATGGATAAAAACAATTTAAAGTGCCATTTAAAGTGCAATTTAAAGTGCACGGGAGATTTCAAAAAAATGGTTTGATGGAAGAAAAATATGCAAACAAGAAAAATGTATACAAACACCCCAGATAGCTGATTCCATCGATAAAGGGCAGACCAGAAGATATGAAATGAACCAACAATATAATCACAAAACATTCAATCAATAATAATAATAAGGTCAGGAACACTGCCACATGTTATGCTGCGTTCAAGACAACTCGGAACTCGTAATCTCCCAGTTGAAAACTCAGATTTCCGACTTCAAAGACCGGGACAAACTTTGCATTCAAAGTGCTTCACGTAGCTAAGGCATTAAAACATTAAAAAAGGCACAAAAACAATTTAAAAAATCGAGAAATAACAACATGAATTTACTTTGTTCCACAACATCAATAGGTTAATCTGTAACTGTAAGTAAATATTGTATATTTCATAACGTTTTAATGTATTTTGGCATTTTAAAATGCATTTTCATCTGTGCTTTACCATTGACCGTGTGGTTCTGCGTGGGTTCAGATTGTTGTGTGACGTCAGACAACTGATTCTCGGAGAAGTCGGGGTAGATTTTTTTTCTCCAACTTTTCCCGAGTGGGAGCTCCGACATGAGGCAGCGTTCGATTGCATTTTTTCAAGTAGAAAGTCCAAGTTTCGAGTTGTCTCGAACGCAGCATAAGACCCAGAGATTCAGCACTTTTATTCAAGAATGTTTTTAGAATCAAAGTGTGGATGAAAAATAATTAAACATTGGGATTAAGGGCTGCAGAATCATACTGTATGCATGTCTATACGTATCTGAACATGAAGTGATCAGGAAAGAATCATAGACCCGACTGTTCGTAACATGCAGGACAGGACGGTCTCGGGTCCAGCGGGGAAACGGCCAAACACTTTGATATAAACAACGGGAACAACCTCAACATCATGCAGTTAGATCCAACTGGTCTGTGTTGGTGTTGGTGTTGGTGTTGGTGTAATGTTTGTCTCTCTGTGTGTGTGTGTTCTGCTGCAGTGGACGGCGGCTGGTCCCGGTGGAGCCCCTGGTCCCGCTGTGATAAACGCTGTGGCGGCGGCCGCTCCATCCGCACTCGCTCCTGCTCCAGTCCTCCGCCCAAAAACGGAGGGAAGAAGTGCGAAGGGGAGAAAAACCAGGTCAAACCTTGCAACACCAAACCCTGTGGTGAGACATACACACACACACACACACACACACACATGGATGAGCGCTCACTGATTTTTTTAATTTTTAATGATTTTTTAATTTTTTTAATTTTTTTTATTGGTTTTCTTATACACATATGTGCCAACAGGGCACAAAAACACACAACTTAACAAAACATAACATGACAAGGGGAGGATTTGTTCATTAATAGGGGTGGGAGAAAAAATCGATTCACATAAATATCGCAATACCTTTTTTTGACGATTTTTAAATCGATTTTTTTTTTTTTATGAATTTTTTTAAATATTGTGCAATGTGGATTTGTTAGCCGTTTTTACATACAGAGAGTACAGGTTTTGAAAAGGGTTTAAGTTCACTTTATAATGGAGTATGTTAATTTATAGGCTCCTACAGTATTTGTGTGCAGATAAATGTTAAAAATGCTAAAGACTAAAAATTGAGAGAATCGCAATTTAAATCGAATCGCCATCCAAAAAATCGTAGAAGAATCGAATCGGGAGAAAAGCATATTGTCCCAGCCCTATTCATTAAGTGGAACAGCGGAGTCAAACATAAACACATCATACTGTACATAAAAGGATGTTTCTTGAGGATATGGAGCAAAACATTTCTTAATCAAGAGTTTAGCCTTGTCTTTGTGATCTATATGAAATCAGGTCTTACATACAGTTGACACGTAGCTGAGCCATTTCAACCAGTTCTCTTCAAAAATATCAGATTGGTTTTTGAGTTTGAATGTAATTCTCTCCATAACATATATATTATAAATTATATCAATCCATTCATTAATTGTTGGTTTGTCTTGTTTAAACCACTTTCTGGTCAGAGCCTTTTTACACCCCACTAGCAAAACTCTCAGAAGGTATTTGTCTCTCTTTGGAAGATCAAGTCCATCCAGATCACACAGGTACATGACTTTGAAATTTAAAAACATTTTCCTTTTGAAAACATCCTCCAGAACTCCAATAATCTCTCTCCCAAAAATGGAGTCACAGAGGGACAGTTCCAGAAGATATGGAAATGGTTTGCTGAAGTATTCCCACAGGATCTCTAACAGGCAGTCTGATTTGAATAGTTAGTCTTTTGTGCAGGAGTACGAAAGAATCGAGTCACATTTTTCCAACTGAATTCCCTCCTCACTGATTTGTTTTTATCAGATAACGTCCGTGGTTGGGGGGGAAAAGTCCAACGCACCACCGTGTGTCATCATCAGCATGCTTGTTGAGGTGTGAAAATGTCTGTCAGCATCATGGGAGAAATCCTGACCTTCTGTGTTAATGTGTTGTGTGTCGTTGTCAGAGGAGAAAGGTTGCCCCCCAGGCCAGGAGTTCGTGGCGTGTGCCAACCAGTGTCCGCAGCGCTGCTCAGACCTGCAGCAGGGCATCGAGTGCCAGGGCAACGCCGAATGTCAGCCGGGCTGTCGCTGCCCTCAAGGTGCAGACGCTGCCACCGTTTTATTAGCAGATAAGCCGCTCCGTGTGTGTGTGTGTGTGTGTGTGAGACTCTCTCTTAAAGGTCCTGGGTCTGCTGGTATTGAACAGATAAGCACGGTTGTGTTTGTGTATCTGTATGTGTCTCCATACTTATAATAAGTACACACCATTGAGCATTAGTTAAGCATTAAATACTGAATTCATCATTTATAACACATTAATACTCAATCAAATCAAAATCAAAATAAACTTTAATGTCCCCGGAGGGAAAATTGTCTTGGACAATCAATGCTGTACATCCTGCATACAGATTTTAAAACCATACACCATTTCACATACTCACACAACCAACAGAGATCACTTATAGACAGTACGACTAAGTTCATAGTTCCTACAAAGTAAAAAAAAATTATTGTAATAAATAATTATTGCACTTTTTCCTTTATATATTGCATCTTCCTCAGTATTGCCACAGTCTCAGGGTCTAAATTGCACCTCATTGCAGCAACTCATTAGTATTTAGTTTACAAACACAGTTAAACATTTACTCATCGTTGATAAGCACTAACTGTATTTATAAACTACAAACTAATGAGTATACATGAATAATTCAGTATTTATTAATGCTTAACTAATGCTTAATAGTGTGTACTTATTATAAAGTGTTACTCCTCTGTTTGATAGAACTTAAAGGGATATTACGGCGTAAATTTAACCCATGCTCTAAAAGCACCGTCAGATCCAGTAGAAACCACCCGCCAGAGATCAATTATGCCAAGTGCAGACTTCTCTAGTTGTAGCGACTTCAGCACAGACAGCCAGATAGAAAAACACTGCTGTCTGTGGAGCCACGAGCCAAAACCGCCATCAAAAAACCCGCTCATAGCCACAAATAATGCTCAGAACAGCACAAAACTGCATCAACAGTACAAATAGTGTCCCAGCACATAGTACAATTCATGCTAGAATATCCCTTTAATGCAACAATAATACATATTAAAACTGAAACCAATGCTGAAATGCCAGTTTAAATGACTTTTGCATGTGTGTGTCTGTGTGTGTGTGTGTGTGTGTGTGTTCAGGTCAGCTGCAGCAGGACGGGATGTGTGTGCAGCTGTGGCAGTGCGACTGCGTGGACTCGGTGGGGCAGGTGTGGGCGGCCGGCAGCCTGCACCAGGTCGACTGCAACAACTGCAGCTGCACCGACGGACGGCTGCTCTGCACCAATCACAGCTGCACGCCGGCCGCCGCCTGCACCTGGAGCTCCTGGTCCAGCTGGGCGTCGTGCAGCGTTTCCTGTGGGCGGGGCCAGAGAACCCGATACAGGTGAGCAGGAAGAAGAAGAAGAGGAAATACACAAATATTAGGGATGCATATGACGTCATTCCGATAAGTCCGATATCATAACGAATAGCTCCGATAAGATGTAGTATATATTTTTGTCAGCATTGCGGGTGTGGGTCGTTTTTTTAATTAAGCGCTTCCACTCATACGTGAGACCTGAACGGCACTTTTTCCACTTTGTATTTATTTTAAATCCTGATGCAAACTATTTGCATCAGCTCTAGAGGCCTTTATTTTTTTTATCAATAAGTAATGCACGTTATTTAAATATAGATGTTCATTTGAGATATGAGAAGTTTAGTTTGATATCTTTTAGCAACGGTTTGGAAGGCTTGCTAATAGAATATCTTCATTTAAAGCAGAACTATGCAAGTCGGCCGGAAATAGCTCGCTCCTTCGTTGGTTTCTCTTTTTTTCCCTCTCCGGGGCTCCCCCACAGTTCTGGGAGGCACATGTCACTGTCGTAAAAACAAAACTCGCCGCCGCCACCACCCCCTCCACCCCCTACACGTGCTTGTGTTTACTGCTGAAGGTAGAGAGCGGTGTTTGCTAAGCAGGGAGCTAATGCTGACACGGAGCTAACGCTAACATGGAGCTAACGCTAATACGGCCACACACAGACAAAGACACAGACATACACACACACATGAATAAAGGTTCCAAAACGCGAAGGCGTGTGTGTGTGTCATGATGTATTACATTATCTTATAAAAGATCCATGGTGTGTGTGTGTCTGTTAGCATTAGCTCCGTGTTAGCCACAAGCCGAACTTCATCAGTACAAACATGTTTCCATGGTTTCCTCCGACTTTCCGAACTCAAACCAATCACGATTCATGACATGCATGACGTCATCTGCGTTCTTATCTCGTACTGCCGTAAGGCAGTTTCTCGCGATAGTTCTGTCCATTGATGAGATTTGGGACACCGAGACGGAGGACTGATCTTGCAAGTGCGGTTTTCAGCCAGTGGGGGGGGGGGGGGGGGGGTGAGCGCATTGGCCTAGACCCCATTCACCTCATAATAGGTCACTCTACCATCACAGTGACTCTGAGCCACAATAATTACAGCCCAAATCCTGCATAGTTCTGCTTTAAAGAGTCAAAACTGTGTTTGGTTTTATTTTTCCTGTAGTATTGATGTCATGATATATGTTAGGTTGTCACTAGTCTTTCTTATCTCCAAGTATGTTATTGGTTATCGGTATCGGCCTTTAGAAGCAGAAAGTTATCGGTATCGGTTTCAAAAAAAAGTTATCATGCATCTCTAACAAATGTCTGTTTCTACTCACGTCTGTGTTTTTATTATTTGTTTTGTTTTGTCTGTGTTGTGCCTCAGGTCTCTGATCCCGGAGACCGAGGGATCTGTGTGTCAGTTTGAGGAAGTCCAGCATAAGTCGTGCGACCCGGGACCCTGCCCGCCGCTCTGTCTCCATGACGACAAGGAGCTCACTGTGGGGGACACCTGGCTGCAGGGCGAGTGCAAACAATGGTGAGATGGATTTTTCTTTTAAATGAACACAGATGAAAATAGTATTTTGCCTGGTGAAAGTGTGAAAGTGTTTGCACTCTGAGGACTTTCTCATTTATTCTGCCCCCCCCCCCCCCCCCCCAGCACCTGCACCCCAGAGGGCGATTACTGCCAAGACATCGACTGCAGAGGTGCGTCGCTGCGTTTATCCTGCAGAACGGAGCGAATGAAGTGACTCCTGATGTGTTTGACTTGAACATAGAGAGGAAATAATGATTAAAAAAGACTGAGTAGGGATGTCACGATTATAGATTTTCTTGGTACGATTATTGTCAGAGAAATAATCATGGTATTACGATTATCACGATTATTATGCATTAATTAATTTCCCAACATATGTATGTATGTGTAAAATCAAATATAGTCTAAATAATTACGAAGCTAATTATTTACACAAAATATTATAAGTATCTATTAATAAAGGACCAATTATATTCCCCAGGGGAATTAATTGTCATCTTAACAAGTGTTTAAGTTTATTTTAATCTTTTTTTTTCTTCTTTTTTTTTAATTACAAATGACATGCAAACGTTTAAATTCCTTCCGATTCAATGTTACATTAGGTAATTTACCTTTACTTTGGCGCACATTTGCCAAGATGGTTCCGACATAATCTTTTTTGGGAAGTGATGGTATTTAGGAATCTTTGCGATAAATTAATTGTGGCGTTTAATACCGCGATTAATTGTGAAAGCAAGTAATCGTGACATCCCTATGACTGAATGAGTGCTGTTGTTTTCAGTGGACGGCGGCTGGACGCCCTGGTCAGTCTGGTCTGACTGCTCAGTGACCTGCGGGAAGGGAGCGCAGGTTCGATCCCGCGCCTGCATCAACCCGCCGCCGCGAAACAACGGGTCGGACTGCAGCGGGCCGGAGAGAGAGAACCAGCAGTGTCTCAGCGCTCCGTGTCTGGGTCTGTACACACTCGCAAGAAAAGAAACGGTAACACTTTACTTGAATAGGTATTCATAAGATTGACATAACACTGTCATAACCATGACATAACAGCTGTCATAAACATCAATGAATACTTATGACAGCTGTCGTTAAGTGTCATTCGGTAAGTTATGTCACTTTTAATGCAAAGTTGACATTGTTTGAGATGTTCCTTGTTATGAGAACTTGACATAATTTTTAAAGTTTGGCGATTAGGTCTGCTATGACAGTTTAAATTGTCTTTATGTCAAGTTGTCAGAACAAAAACATCTCAAACAATGTCAACTTTGCATCAAAAGTGACATAACTTACCGAATGACCCTTAACGACAGCTGTCATAAGTATTCATTGATGTTTATGACAGTGTTATGTCAATCTTATGAATACCTATTCAAGTAAAGTGTTACCGAAGAAACTATGAATGAAAAAAATTCTGTTCTTATTTCCTCTCATTCTCTCTCTCTCTCTGTCTTCGTCTCCAGATGACCTTTGCCCCTGGTCGCCGTGGTCACCGTGTTCCCGGAGCTGCGGCGCGGGGTCGGTCACACGCCGCAGGGTGTGTGTGTGCGAGGAGGAAGGCGACGCAGCGTGTCCGGCCGAGGTGGAGGAGGCCGAGAGGAAGCGAGAGGAGACGCAGCTCTGCTACAAACGACCCTGTCCAGGTGCAGACACACACACACACACACACACACACACACACACACACACACACACACACACACACACACACACACACACACACACACACACACACACACACACACACACACACACACACACACACACACACACAGCACAGCCACGTTTACATCTGCTTTTTTTCTACACAATCTGATTAATATCAATCTGATCGGAAATTCCAACTTCACTGTTTTAAACCTACGCAAATAAAGTGATCCGATTAAAACGTACGTGAACATGCATCAAGTAGTTAATCAGAATAAATTCACTGGGACATGCGCAGTGAAGTTTTGCCGGTCAAATTAGTTGAAAACAGGAAAAGAAGAAGCTTTTCTCACATAACAGCAACGGTTCATTTTGTTTCCCTTCCATCACCAAAAAAACCAGGAGCCAGTGGATGAAGGCCAGAAGCAGAGACTATTACTTTGATCAGATTTACCGTTTACGTGGACCTTGATCCGCAAATTGACCGGCATAAACCACTCTTCTTGATCAGAAAGAAATTTCCTTCTGAATGAGCCTGTTCGTTCGGACCTTTTTTACATGACACAGTTTTATTCAGATCGGATATTATTCCTATTTCATTCCAATTATTTGTGTAACGTGTTTTTTTTTTGTTTAGTTTTTTTTTATTTGGAGAGGACAGTGCACATTAAAGCAGAAGTAAGCGATCCGGTCGTTTTGGCTAATGCTGAGTTCCAGGCAGGCTTTTGAAACCGTAAATTACAGCTTCAAGTCACAACTTACGACTTTGTAGCGTTTCAGGCAACCCACTCGTGTTTTTCCGACCTGTTTTACCTGTGAAAGTCACTATAACGGCCACTCGTAACTTCTGACCCGTGAACTCGTACCAGATCGAACTGGTACGACTTCACAGGTCAGAAAAACATGAGTTACGGGCTGCCTTGAACGCACCATAACAGTCCTCGTCCCTACGTCACCACATTCACGGCGTCCCTTGGCTGCACACACAGAGAGGGCCGCCCCTTTATGCCGTTCTCTCTCCTCATTGGATAAAAACTGTAGGATACGAGAAAAGTTTTCTCCTCGGCTCAGAGCAGAGCAGAGTGACTGACAGACCCGTGTTTCGGTCCAAACACTCTATGTAAGTGATTGCTGTCGGAAGATAGAACTATTTAAGACTTATATTAACACAAAAATATCGCTTACTTCTGCTTTAATTAACATTTCTGTAAACGTGTCAGTGTTAGCCAGAGGCAGTCCTCCGGCAAGATGTTAAAAAGCCATTAAAATATACAACAGGAACACAAGGATCATAATACATAAAAACAGGACACAGGAGACATAATGGCTAATGAGATGAGGTGATGTAAAAGTTTCTGATGATGGTCTGTCTGGTGCAGTTTGTGTGTGTGGGGATCCTCTGTCAAGTTTTTTCTGATATGAAATATTCATGTGCATAAGAAACCATGATAACTGAGGAGGACGGGGTGTGTGGGGATTAACTGGAGCCCGACTTGTACATTTATTGTTGCTGCAGTAAGTGAACAACTGGATATAGAGTGTGAGTTATTAGTGAAAACAAAACAGTGAAGGCTTCATAAGATAATGTATGCAAATCCCAACATGAGATCAGAGGCACAGGGAGAAAGAAGAGGAAGAAACTCAAACAACAGAGAAGATTTAACTCAACTCAGGTTTTAATATTTACAACAGGAAGTCTTTTTATGGACGTCGTTTACCTGATAATGACATTTTTCAGTAATTCATATTCATACTTTTACTTTTTGCTTTACTTAGATTATATATCAAAATTGTGAAGCAAGGTTATGTTGCTTATACCATGTTTTAATATTTACAACAGGAAGTCTTTATCTATATATGGACCATGTTAGGTTATCTTTATATAAGGTTATGTTGCTTATACCTTTCACAGTCTACAGAGCCACAGATGATATATTTAAGCAGCAGTAATTTAATAAAGAAGACTAATGATCCAGGTCTGACCTAAATTAAAACCTAAGATAAACTGCTCTATTGATTATATACGCAGTGGTTGAGCTGATATTACTGCTCTATTTATTATTGTTAGTGTCACATCCTCATGGTCACTAACTGAATTATTGTCTCTGCTTTAACTGCACTTCAGCTGTCAATACCACTCTGATTACTAACATTATATTGATTGTAAAAGAAGATAACCTAACGCTTGTGTTGTGGAAATCTTAAAGATAAAGACTCAATGCTTGTCTTTGTATGAATGAATGAATGAATTTATATTTATTTACGTGTCATGCACCAATTAAGGCGCCCAGCCTATAAGGGCTTACAAAACACATTATCATCATATTTAGACACCAAACAAAATCATCAAAGCACAGACAAAACCAAACAAAGACAAAAACCACATGGAATTCACATAAATAATTCACATTTTTTATGAAAGTAGTTATAGTAAAGACTTCTTTTCTGAAGAACCATTCCAACTTTACCTCATCATCATCAACCCAAAACAACTCAGGTTTCACATTTTGCATTTTCTGAAACAAAAACTGCCTGTTCTGGCTTCGTCATATAACGGGCAATGAAACACAAAATTCAGTTCATCCTCAATTACATTTAAATTACATAATGTGCATAGTCTTTCATCCTCAGGTGTGTTTTTACTCAAAATACAACATTAAAGTGAGAATAATCTTGATTTGAAATGTTTGTTTCACACTGTATTGCACCAGATTTGATTGTTTGGTTCGTGGTTGATTGATGTGGTTTTTATTTCTGTCCTCTGCAGACTGTCCCATGTCTCAGTGGAGCGTGTGGTCTCTCTGCTCCTGTGAGTCTCAGAGGCAGCAGCGTTACCGCGTCGCTCTCTCCCCGGCCACCAGGGGGCAACAGTGCACTCCTGTGGAAACGCAGAGCCGGGCCTGCAGCCGAGGGCAATGTGACGGTGAGGGAGAGAGTGTGTGTGTGTCTTAGTGTGTGTGTGTGTGTGTGTTTGAGACGTGTACATGATGATAATGTCCAGGAACTACAGTCATTTCCTGTCGCCCCCCTCTCCTCTCTCCCTCCTTCCCTTCTCCTTCTCCTCCTCTTCTCTGGGTCTTTATTTGCAGACTGTGAAGCCCCGTTCCTGTTCTCCGACTGCGGCGCTCCCTGTGAGAGGCAGTGTGCTCTGCAGGGACGAGCCGATCTGTGTCCGGGGGTCAGGGAGTGCACACCTGGCTGCTACTGCCCACAGGTAGATAAATAGTTTTTACATTCACCCTGCATCCACGTTATCAGTTATACAGGAAGGAATAATCAATCAAACCAAGCCCCCCTCCTTGATTCCTTCCTACATCCATTTTAATCAAATTTGTGACAGTGCACAATCTATATTTAGATATCATTCTTGATTAGACCAATTAAGAAATTGTGTGTCTGGCACTAACAGTTATTATAATCTATATTTATGTCACAGAGCTTTTAAATTTATGTCTAATTATGAAGCGTCAACACGAATCTGTCTGTGGAAACAGCTCCACATCACTTTCATTAGCGTAAAACGAGGTTCTTGTCGGACCAGCAGCAGCAGCAGCAGCAGCAGCAGCAGCTCTGATGTCAAATCAAACCTATTTATCTAGACTAGTGTCTGAGCAGCAGGCGGAGCAGAGAGCCGTCGCCGCTGCTGCTGTGACTGTGACTGTGGAGAGTGTAATATTCTGTGCTGCATATTGTTGTTAATACATCACTTTGATATGAGCCTTGATGACAATTTTATAATGTTGTTCGGCCCAGTTTCTGAGCTCGCAGCTCTGATTTATTACAACAAAACCTGAAGAATCCTCTCTGATAGACTGATGATGTTCCCCCAGAACACAGACAGACAGAGGGGTGGGTGGGGGGCGTTAATGAAATATGGAAGAGGAAGCAGACGTCTACGTCTATTTCTATTTTCTGCAAGTTCTTGTGAATGTACAAAACCTCTCAAAGCCTATCGATCGCCTGTTTGAACACTTTCTAAGCTGCTTTATTCATGCTACAGTTCTACATCAGAGTTATTTACATATGTTTTCAACCCGAACCCGGTGCAGCCATATACTGTACAGCCTGTGTGCAGAGCAACACATTTATTTAGAAGAAGTTTAATCTGTGCTGATTAAAGTTGTAAATGAATGCTGCTCTGGATCCGGCTCTTGCTCTTCTGACTCTTTTAAACAGTAACAAAAGAACCATTTAAGAGGATTTTCCATCTTTGCTGAGCAGAAGATTTGTTCAAAATTAAATAAAAGCCTGTCCCATACAGCCGCCAGTCTAAAAGCCTGAGCTTCTATTGGAGAATTTACGGTGTTAATTAACTATACATTCAAGTTTAGATCCACCACAAACGTCCTCCTCTCTGTCCTCCCCTGCAGGGCCTCCTGCAGCAGAACGGTTCCTGTGTCCGTCCAGATGAATGTGGCTGCGTCCACCTGCAGCACCGAGCTCCAGGACAACCGCCCACACCTGTGACCGTCCCTCAGGGCGCCACGGTAACCATCGGCTGCAGCACCTGGTGAGAGCCGAGCTAAATATTAAACTTTTTGCACCAGTTGCTGTAACACAGTGTTACAGCACAATCCAACAACTCCACAACGCTCTGGTGGACAAGTTGTGAGCTGCACATTCACCACGCTATGAGATAATAACACAACGTTACCACACAGAGTTGTTTTAGAGGGAAATTCATGCAAAACCACTGCTGCACGTTCCCGTCGGGGGCAGTTTTTCATCAAGCAGTCTCTGTATTTCCCTCTAAAACAACTCTGTCTCATAACGTTACATTATTATCTCATAGCGTGGTGAATGTGCAGCTCACAACTTGTCCACCAGAGCGTTGTGGAGTTGTTGGATTGTGTATTTGATGAGTTTGATGAGGGAAACCAAGAAATCCCATAATGAGCCTCCGTAGTGTAGCTCTGAGCAGCTTGTGGCTCTGCTCCGCCGTTCTAAAAATAGCTTGCACCATCAATTAAAGGTAACGAACCTACTGCTATGACTATAGGAATTATGGCAATGGGCCAATTTGCCAAAATGTCACTGCTGTAACAAACACTGCATGAATACAGGATGAATGCATAAGGAGGGAAGTAATTTTTTACATCATCTTACATCAGTCTGATCTCTGTCTCTTCTCTGTTCTCTCCTCCAGTCTTTGTCACGACGGCTCTCTGCAGTGTGACATGAGAGAGTGTGAAGGTAAGAATCAAACAGAGGGATAAAAACTTTTTCCAACACTTCCTTCATCCTGTTAAACTCCTCCTTTTCTCCCCCTGTTTCAGTCATCGTCAGCGAGTGGTCAGAGTGGACTCCCTGCTCTCCCTGTGTGCCTTCCTCTTCCTCCTCCTCCTCTTCCTCCTCCTCCTCTTCCTCCTCCTCCTCCTCCTCCTCCGTCCAACCAGGACTCATCAGCGGAGATAAGCTGGTCTCCATCCAGAGGCGTTTCCGGGCTTGTTTGGACCTAGATTCTGGTCTGCCGGTCTCTAGCGAGGAGGAGGAGGAGCTGAGCCAATGTCCAGGCCCTCTGGTGGAGGAGAGGCTCTGTCCAGATGCTAACATCTGCAGAGGTAATGTGGTTTTCACTCACCTCTGAGTCTGTCTGAGCCCCAGAGCAGAGATGGAGTCAGTTCCTTTTTTCAGTTCTGCCTCCGTCCGTCAAGCTCCAGTTGCTCCACAGTTGAGGGAGAATAATGAAGAACGGGCAGCGAGTTCTTCTTCTCAGCTTCTTGCAACAATAGGACGCTGACATCCCAGCGAACGAGTCGGAGGAGTTAGACAAGCATGGCATCTGAAGAAAAAACATGAATTACAGATCGGGTCGGAGCGAGTGTGACAAGAGAGAGACTGCGGTGATGAAATGGCTTCAGAGATAATTCTGTTTCGACAAAAAGGAACTAGATTAAAAGTCGACGAGACAATTTAGAAGTGACAAAGAGTCGGAACAAACAGATCTGAAGAGGGTTTAAAAGGAATAGATATACAAGATTAAAGTAATTGAATAAAAAGAGAGTGAACAAGAGTGTTGTGACAGATCTGAATAAATATCTTCAAATTGAATTTATAAACGACAAAGCAAATAAAATATTCTTAAACAGAGACGAGAGCTGTGCAGCTTAAAACTAAATGTAATTTATTTTTATTTATCATCATTCATCACTATACTGTATGATTCACTACCACTTTATAATAAGACTATCAGTATGAAGCAATATGAACAAGCTTAAACACAGTTATATTGATTTAGATTATCAGTATGGGTTTAATGGTTTCTTTATGAATAATAAAGTGATAACAACCAAATAATAACCTAATTATAAACCATTTATAATGGTAGTTTTATTGCAATCAAGTCAAAATCAAGTTTTTTCAGTATTTCTATTATAAAATGTGTTAGTTTGTTTATTTTTGTGATGAATTGTTGAATTTTATGTTGTTACTGTAGCTACACCACCTTCACTTTGTTCTTTATCTTTGATGTCACAGCACTGGTTTACATTTGCTCTTCTTCGGCACCAATAACAATTAAGTATAAACGTTTTTATCTTTGCTCAGACTGAATCCATCGTCGGTTTGTTGCATCGTAAACAGAAAAGAACGAGTAAAGTTTCTCACCACACAGAATCTCTAATTAAAATCTAAAAAGTGCGTCTCGCTGGTTTTTTTCCCCTGTGGTTATTTATTGTGTGTCACTTCACCGCTCGCCGGCAGCGTAGTAGATTAGTAATTACCATCAGCGGACGGTTTTAAATGAATGCAATCAGTATCCGCAGTGAAAAATGTGATTGTGCGTCGCTGCTGCTCTGTTCTCGCTGTTCCCCCAAAAGACAAGAAACTTTAAACGGAAGAGGGAAAAGGGATCTGAGGAGGAGGAAGAAGAGGTAAACGTTGGCGTTTCCACCGGGACGTACGAAGTCGATTGATTCATCCTGAGCTCGGTCCCATCGGTCCTCCTCTCTCCTCCGCTTCTCCCCTGTGGATCTGAATGGAAGTGGCTCTGAATCACAACCGTGCCCAGTCGACCTTAGGCCTGGTTCGCATGTCAAATATCTGAAGTCTTGTACTTTATCACAGAGGATCCAGATCATTGAGCTGCTGAGTGATGATGATGATGATGAACAAAAGGTTTTATTTACTCTGACTACACAAAACAAACCTACTGTATATGGATCAGAAATCTCATTATCTCCAACAAACCCTGACACTAAGTCCATAAACTGTAAACACACTTGTAATGAGGATCATCAGAGGAGAGGACGACAGTTACAGCTGTCACAACTCTCATCATATTCTTACGGCACCTTGTTATACAGATTGTAATTATCATGATATGTGATATAAAACATACATTCACACTCTCTTTAATAATAATACATCGCACTATTGACTCTAATGACTCCATAGTACAGTGCCAAAGTAGCCAATACATCTACAACACAATAGAAACCATAAAATATAAAAAGTTATTCCAGGATATGAAGCAGATTTGTTCAGCAGAACAATTTCATGTTGGGAGAAATGATTTGTTTTATGTCTACAAGTTCTATATTGTCTTCCAGATGGTACGAGTTCATATTCGTTATGCGGAATATGTGAATGGTCATTTAAAAGTCTTTGTGCTTCATTCTGTACAGCTGACGGGTAGTTTTTTTTTAGCTCCGATCACCTTCATGGCAGCTTGTTGATGTTCACTCTCGCTGCTCTTACAGACCTGTGTCAGTGGAGTGTGTGGAGCGTCTGGACGGCCTGTGCGGACCCGTGCAGCGGTGGGGTGAGGCAGCGCTTCAGGCGGCCGCTGGCCTCTCCTCCGGGGCCCGACTGCAGGAGCCAACAGACCCAGAGCCAGAGCTGCAACACGGGACTCTGCCCAGGTACACGACTCTGTTTTCTCAAGGTCCAGACCTTCTCTCCATCACAGTATCTACAGACCCAATGATTCCCACCAAGAGCAGAATCAGACTCAGAGTGGGCGGGGCCATGTAGTATAATATATTAGCAGCAGCAATAATAGTGTTAAAGGAAACTGTATTTCTCCTCTTAATAATAATAGTTATAATCACTATTATTAATTGCAGTAGAGTTTAGCAGCAGGTGTTGAAGAGGATGTAGTTTGCAGTTGCAGATCTGGACTCAGCTTTTATGTTAAACTCTGGTAGATGAAAAATATTTCAAAGTCAAGTAAAAAAAAAAAAAAATGGAATAAGAAAAAGATGAAGTATTCCTTCATCAGTCCCACTTTATCCATTATTCTCATGAAATTGACACTATATTCTCAAAATTATGACCGTTTCTCGTAAAATTATGACTTTTTTCTGTAATATGATGACTTGATTCTTGTAATATTATGACTTTACTCTCATAAAACTATTACTTTATTCTCAAAGTCTGTGAAAAAAATGTTTGCTCAATGTGGGCCTAATACTCCGTCGTACAAATAATAATTACAACAGTAAAGTTAAAGAATAAATCTAACTGTGGTGGTCAGATTTTATTTTACTGTCCAGTCTCTCCAGTATCTTAGTAACCTTCCTGTGTTTCAGGCGAGCGCTGTGAGGACAGGGGGCGGAGCTACCAGGACAGCTGTGCCAATCAGTGTCCTCGCAGCTGCACCGACCTGTGGGAGCACGTCCAGTGTCTGCAGGGGTCCTGTCACGCAGGTAAACACAAACAAACACAAACACAAACACAAACACAAACAGGAGATCCCTGCAGGTAAGAGACGTAGCATCCGTCTCTAGTTTTCTACAAAAAAATAAATAAATAAACAACCTCTGTGGTGTCTCAGGCTGTCGGTGTCCTGAGGGACAGCTGCTGCAGGACGGACGCTGTGTCCCCGTGGCGGAGTGCCGCTGCGGTATCCCATCAGGCAACGGGACGCTGGAGTTCGACCCTACAGAGGAGCTCAGCGTGGACTGTAACACCTGGTGAGAAGAAGCTGCGTGTGCATTTACAATTTAGATTTTTGAAAGGTGAAAATTAGAATAATTTAAGCTCGTAGAAAGAAAAACTTTCAGACTTCCTCACCTCTTCTTCTTCGCCTTCTTGCTTCTACAAATTAAAGGGATAGTTCACCCAAAATTGAAATTTAACTCATTTTCTACTCACCCTCATGTGGACTAAGGGCTGGGAGAAGTTTCAGAGTCCTCTGTGGCTTCTCTGAGTTACAGCGGGGCTCCGTGCAGCACTGCATGTCCATATGACAGTTGAGAACGGAGCTTTTCTTCGTCCAAAAAGACACACCAAAAAACATCCAAATACCTCCATAGTGCTCGTATGTAATGTCCCTCTTGTATTGACATGAGAAATTGTTCCGAAAAAAATTAAATAAGTCTATGTTTTAAGCTTGTTTTTAGCGGAAGCTCCCAGCACTGCTCTTCTTGGTCCGTCCAAAATACAAAAAAAATCTCAACCATTTAAGGACTTTCGTATTTTTCATTTATAAATGTATATCTTCACACTCTTTTTTACACTTATCTTAAACAATTCTGGCATTTGCATCCATTCCATATTATTCAGCCTCCTGCTTACAAGTTATACACTTCAGGTATTGCTTCATCTTTATACATATTTGTTCAACAAATGCTTTCAAGCTGTTAAAGGTATATTGTGTAAGAATTACTCCCATCTAGTGGTGCAGTTGTAGATCGCAAGCAACTCAGTCGTATTTATTCCAAATCTCGCACGATTTGCATTGACGCCCAGTTCACGGCTCCGCAAATCGCGCGAGATTCCGGCAGAGCAACACTGGGAGCTTCCACTACAAACAAGCTTAAAACATATACTTATTTAATTTTTTTCGCCACGAATAACTCTGAAACTTCTCCCAACCCTTAGTCGACATGAGGGTGAGCAGATAATGAATGAAATTTGAATTTTGGGTGAACTATCCCTTTAAATGCTTGACTTCTCCTCACAGCGTCAGATTTTAGTTTTTTAATCTGGGCCTCTGTCGTCCTCAGTGTGTGTGAGAACGGCACGCTGCTGTGCACCGAGCTGCCCTGCCCCGTGTACGAGCCCTGGAGCCCGTGGAGCGTCTGCTCGACTTCCTGTGGGCGTGGCCGGACCACGAGGACACGCCTCTGCCGGGAAAAAGAGGGCGGGCCTTCCTGCGCTGTCACCACGGAGACCGAGAGCTGCGACCTGCCGCCGTGTCCAGGTCTGAGATCAAGAGAGCACCAGGAAGAAAAGGAACAAAAACAAAGAAAATATGACTTTGGACTTTGGAAAGTTTTAAAACCGTTTTAAACCTCCTCTTCCTCCTCTTCCTCCTCTTCCTCCCCCCTCTTCCTCCTCTTCCTCCTCTTCCTCCCCCCTCTCCCTCCTCTTCCTCCTCTTCCTCCTCCTCTTCCTCCTCCTCTCCCTCCTCTTCCTCCCCCCAGTGGGCTGTTTGCTGAGTGACTGGTCGCCGTGGAGCGAGTGCAGCGCCACATGCGGCGGCGGGGTGTCGATGCGGAACAAGACGATCCTCAGAGAAGCGGAGCCTGGTGGGACGGCGTGTGTCGGACCGCTGGAACAGCACACTGTCTGTAACACCAACAGCTGCCGGCCCGGTAACACACACACACACACACACACACACACACACACACACACACACACACACACACACACACACACACTAAAGCCTGGGACACACATAAAGATTTTCTGAATCTCAACAGTTTTTTTAATCTGTGAGCGACCACCACACATGAAGATAAAAGATAATTGATTGAACAGTTTTGATCGTATCGTGTGTGGTGTGCTACGATATTGCAAATACAACACACAACACACATAAAGATTTGTCTGATAACACACTAGAGTCTCATCTTTCACGCCAGAAATCTTGTATGATCAAACGTGATCTGACCTACTTTGCTTTGTTGATGGCAGCCATGGAGGTGGTTCAGTTCAGTTCAGTTCAGTTCAGCTTTATTTGTGTCCCAAACGACAATTAGTGTTGCAGCAAGTAAAAAAGACATAAAAAACATATGAGACATACGATTAAAAGTCTAAGGCTACTGTATGTTTACATGGAAACCATCTAAACAGAAAACACAAAAGTGGCGTTGCATGCTCACTTTTTATTTCACGTTTAGACAAGCATTTTTGGGGTGGAAATCTGCATGCACACGGTGACGCAAAAGTCTGTGGAATTCAATGTTGTATACACGCCGGGCGCCTCGGTGGCAGTGTGACACACAACACACAACACCACCAAGTCCGCACACCTGTGCACAACCCAGAATTTTTGCCTCTTCTTCTTCGCAGACGTTTTGCGCTTTCACCCTTTACAAGGGAACGCAACGGCGGAGCGTTTTTAAGATTTCCACTCTGAAGGGTGGTTTCATGTTTTTTGCGTTTTGAAGTACCCAAAACGCCGTCGCCGTCTAAACGAAAGGCACATCCAATTAAATATTTTGCCGTTTTCATCCGCGAGCGTTGTCGTGTAAACAGGGCCTAAGAGGGAGGTTTCATACAGTGTGCTGAAATGTCAGTAGCAGCGTTTCAAGTAGCCCGTACAAGGCAGGGAAAGTGCAAGCAGTGCGTATTAACAATTATTTCCAAAATCATCAGTATCACATGAAAACAAAGAGAAACAAAAACATCCTGCCTGTAAGAAACCACAAAATATCAACCCATCAGGTGCGACTCCTCCTCCTTATCTTTATGCATGTACCAGACTTAACACACACACACACAGCACATATAATTCCTGATGTATAGTCAAATAAAGTCGTTACCAGGCAACGCAGAGGAGTGTATTTATAGTGAGTTGCAGTCAAAGGTGCGACCTCTGATGTGTCTGAGTTCGTCTGTTCTGCAGACACAGACTGTCAAATATGCACCGAGAAGGAAAACACACTGAAATATATATGAGACACTTAATGTGTGATGCAGTGGATGTTTATATGTGTGTGTCTGTGTGTCTGTCTGTGTGTGTGTGTGTGTGTGTGTGTGTGTGTGTTGCAGAGTGTCCCAGTGGGCAGGTGTTCAGCGACTGTACAGGAACGTGTCCGTTCACCTGTGAGGACTTGTGGCCGCACACCCAGTGTTTACCTGCATCCTGCACGCCCGGATGTACCTGCCCTCCTGGACAGGTGTGTGCATCTACTGTATCTACCTTTTTTTTTTTAATTTTTACTTTAAGGAGGACAGTGCACATTAATAAACATATCTGTAAAGGTGCCAGTATTAGCCAAAGCCTAATTTTCGACTGTAGTCCTCCTGGCGAGGTGTTAAAAGCTATTAAAATGAACAACAAGGACATAAGGAACATATTTCATAAAAACGGAAAACACAGGAAACACAAAAATCAGCACACGAAATAGGACGTATCCAAACAGACAATAAAATAAGAGACAATTAACATGACACTACTAAAAACAAAAACTACAAATACAACAAAAAAACAGGATGTATAGTGCAATTAAATACATTTAGGTGAGATGAACTGTCAAGGATGGATAAATGAGATGGAGGTGCAGAACCAGAGCAGGGTTTCTTGTCGGAGTTGTGCTAAGATGGATTGAGAAACACAACGAAACCAAACACATACAATGTAATAAAGTGCTACAGTGCTCAAGTAAAACGTAGCAATGTCTGTGTGTGTGTGTGTGTGTGTGTCTGACTCTGCGTCCCTCTCAGGTGATGTATGGAGGCTCGTGTGTGTCCCACGACGACTGTCCCTGTTCGGCGCTCTCTCTGCCGGACGGTTACCAGAGCTTCAACTTCAGCGGCGTGGAGACCGACGACGCTCTGCTGCCACCGGGAGCCGTCGTCCAGCACCTCTGCAACACCTGGTAACACACTGCACACACACTACACACACACACACTACACACACACACTACACACGGGTTCATCAGTTCAGTGAATGATGTAACCAACATGGCTGCTGTTGTATATGAGAGTCTGTGGTACGCAGGTTTTCAGTGGCATGGGAACTGATCACTAGAGTTCACACAGGTAAATATGACACAAATACAATGTCTTTATAGTTTACGGGGTGAGAACGTGATGAAAGTGGTTAAGTCTGTGGTAGATCTGGGCGATAACACATTTTTTTCAAAACCTATTTCTGATTTTAATCCATTTTCCCCTTTAAAACCAACTACAAATGTCAGACTTTATATTTATATTCAGTCTCTGTATCTTTTGATGTGTGAGTTACCACCACTAACCACATACAGTCAGAAGCTGCTGCTGCTTTTAGTCGCCACAGACTTTTTCAGACTTCACAGTGACAGTGGTTTGATCCAGATCAGATGCTAAAAACACCACGAGACACTTATTAGCTCTGAAGAGAACTGTGTTAATACAAAGTACAGAAGCCATTATAAATATCTTTCTAAAGTATTTAAGAGGAACTATGCAAAATATTTACCTAAACTATACTACGTATTGACCTTAAAGGGATAGTTCACCCAAAATTCAAATTTCACTCATTATCTACTCACCCTCATGTCAACTAAGTGCTGTGAGAAGTTTCAGAGTCCTCGGTGCCTTCTCTGAGTTACGGGGGGGTCCGCGCAGCATTTATATATTTATATTTGTCCATATAATGGTTGTGAATGGTGCTCACTTTTCTTCGTTCAAAAAGACACACCAAAAAACATCCAAATACCTCCATACTGCTCGTCTGTAATGTCCCTCTTGTATTGAAGCCCTGACATGAGAAATTGTTCCGCCGGTCAGTGCAAATCACACGAGATTTGCACTTACACAGGCAGAGCTGTGAACTGAGACACTGGGAGCTTCCGCTACAAACAAGCTTGAAATATAGACTTATTTAATTTTTTTCGGAACAATTTCTCATGTCGGGGCTTCAATACAAGACGGACATTACATACGAGCAGCATGGAGGTATTTGGATGTTTTTTGGTGTGTCTTTTTGTTACGAAGACAGTTGGTATCCATTTGCAACCGTTATATGGACATGCACTGCTACGCCGAGACCCCCTGTAACTCAGAGAAGCCACGGAGGACTCTGAAACTTCTCCCAGCCCTTAGTCCACATGAGGGGGAGTAGACAATGAGTGAAATTTGAATTTTGGGTGAACCATCCCTTTAATTAAACAGCTTCAAAGTAATAGTGCTGGTTAAATAAATAAATGTCTCTTGGCTGAAAACCAACCTTATAAGATCAGAGCCTCCGACCCGGTGTCCCAGCTCTCGTCTCCATGGCGACACCACCACACAAACGTAACGCGCTAACCCGTAACCTGTAACCTCTTGTTTATGACAGATAAGACTACACAGATATACACATGGTAACATGGTAGATGATAAATAACCTTATCCACCGCTCCATGGATTGATTTCTCATTGAAAACAAAATGCACATGGAGGAGAGGAGGGTTAGAGACACAGAGGAGAAGAGACCAGACCTGGAGAGTTCATCTTTAACTCAAATTAATCGATATAATCCCGTTATGATCCTACTGTTGTGCACCAAACTGTGTGCTGCTGCTGCTGCTCGTGTCGTCCAGATTCAGGCAGCAGGAGCTTTCGTTCCTCCAGAGCAGCTCTGTTGTGTGTCTGTGTGTGAGAGAGAGAGGAAAATGTTTTATTTGTGCATCAGAAAATCCCGACTCTCTGAATCGAAGCAGAGGAACTGATTCTGGGAGCGCGGCTCTAATCCTTTATACATTTAGGAGCAGATATGACAAACATGGTCGACCACGCGTTGTCGCGTCCGACCGGATTTACTGAGGTTCATGCAGTTTCTTTGAACATGTGGGCTTTTGTCAGAATAAAAAGAAAAAGAGAAAGAGATGATATTGAAAAGGAAGGAGGGAGGGGGTGGGTGGGGAGGAGAAACGAGAAACTGAAATGAAACTCTGCATGGAGACAGAGCTGAGAGCAAAAGGAAAAAATGCATTTTTTTTAATAAGCAGCGAGTTAGAGTCAGTGACCTTGCACCTGACTTTCACTCTGTGTCCGCCGAACTCATTTAAATATATTTTATTGAGTCGTTTACAGTCAGGTGCTTCAGAGTTTGTGTTTTATATTTTCCTCCTCTGTGTCGTTTGTTCCTCCTGCATATTAATGCACCTGTTCATTCCTCCCTTTGTTAAAGCAGCGGCTGCGTTTCTTCATCAATCTGAGTGTCCTCCCCGGCGCTCGCTGCTGTTATTGAGAGTAGATTAAACGTCCACAAGAAACAGACAATAATTTACCTTGTGATTAATCATCGTAGGTGTGTGTGTGTGTGTGATGCTCCCTTCTGCATCGATTCGTTGAGATCAGCATCATGTGTGTGTGCCTCATGCAATATCTTTAGAATATGTTTTTAATGAAATAAATTATAGGAGCACGACCTGTCTCTGCTGGTTTGAGCCGGTCGTTAATCTTACTCTTTTACTTAACATCAGTTTTCATACAGTACGCAACCACAACTGCTGCTTTTATTTTATTTATTTTTTATCTCCTGTTTATTTTAAACCAGACAGTCATTAATCTCTTTCAGGTTAGTTTTCTGAGTCACACGACTTTACAATCACTGAAATACCTCTGCTCACTTCAAACCAAGTGCCACATGCATCATTTTAATCTAAATAAAAACTCTAAAAGCAAAATTATTATTGTTCAGCCATGACACTACCAGTTAGTTAAAGGGATAGTGCAACATTTTGGCAAATTGGCCCATTGCCATAATCCCTATAGTTTTAAGAGTAGGTTCATTACCTTTAATTGTCGGTGCAAGCTATTTTTAGAACGGCGGAGCAGAGCCGTGAGCTGCTCAGAGCTACGCTACGGAGGCTCATGGTATTTCTTGGTTTCAAACTCATCAAACTCATCAAATACACAATCCAACAACTCCAAAACGCTCTGGTGGACAAGTTGTGACCTGCACATTCACCACGCTATGAGATAATAACACAACGTTACCACACAGACTTGTTTTAGAGGCAAATGCAGAGACTGTTGATGAAAAACTGCCCCCGACAGGAACCTGCATCAGCGGTTTTGCATGAATTTACCTAGAAAACAACTCCTTCTCATTATTATCTCATAGCGTGGTGAATGTGCAGGTCAAAACTTGTCCACCAGAGCGTTGTGGAGTTGTTGGATTGTGTATTTGATGAGGGAAACCAAGAAATCCCATGAGCCTCCGTAACAAACCTACTGCTAAAACTATAGAGATTATGGCAATGGGCCAATTTGCCAGAATGTCGAACTATCCCTTTAACTGTGTCCCAGAGCCGCTGCCACTAAGGATCAGACAAACATATCCCAAGATACACTTCAGGGGTTCAGAGAAGTCCATATTCCTGTTTTGTTCCTCTGCAGCAGTGACACATTATTTTCCGCTTTGCTACTGAATTTTTGAAGAAGAGGTTTTTGTTTTATGAGTTGAACATCTCGTCTCTCAGGAGAAGAAGGAAGAACAAATTTAAAGTCGTGTGAAAACCGTCCAGTTTAGTTTTACCAAAATAAACACACAGACATAACAAAGTATCCATGAGAGAAACAACAACAACACTCTCAGGTTGATCTCAGTCTGGTTTATTTATGACGAAAGCTATCACCAATTAATGTGACATTGATATTTTGAAATTGAGTTAATGTTTGAGTCTTAAGTGTTTGAGAGTTGGATTTCAACGTCTCCGTGATATCGACTGTAGCAGATCATCTGACACGCTGCAGACGTGTCGTAAGTCATTTCATCTTCTTCTCCTGTGGTTTCATACTTCATACTGTGGTGTGTGTTCAGTAATATAATAATCTGTTGATCTCTGTCTGCAGTGTGTGTGCAGGTGGAGCGTTCAACTGCACCTCGGAGCTCTGTGACGGTGAGTGAAGCTCCGTCACGTCTCGTCTCTGTGGCCTCTGTGACTTTTTAAAAGCAGCAATAATAATAATCTGTGGCCGAACCGATGGAGACGTCAAACTATCTATATAGTTTAGTCGGTAACAGCTGCGGCGGCAGTTGGCTCAAATAACTGAGTGACAGTCGCATCGATCACAGGCTGCAGCAGCTTTCTGTGTCCTAAACACGAGCTAACGAGAGAGAGAAGAGAAGTTGAACCATGACCCACATCCTCTGTGATGTTTCATCTGTTACCCAGAGTTCAACAGGAAACTCCTGAGTGTTCCTTTTATTTATTTAGTTTTGTCCACTACAACCTCTGATCATGATGAACCTTTTTGTTACGTTTTATTTATCTCGGTGGCTTTTTTCTCACCTTTTTTCTTTCTTTCTTTTTCTATTTTGTTTCGAAAAGGCATTTTCAAACAAACCCGTCAGTAAAAAAAATACAGATTTGGTCTTTTCTATAGTCTTTTTCCAGTTTTTCTTTTTTCCCCAACATTTATGCACACAGGTGAACAACACAAGTCTCTAAAAGTTGCAGTTTGTGTGGTAAAGGACAGTCCTCTGGGTCCTTCATCAGCCTCCATATTCACTTTCCTAGAAACATGTCCATACTCCACCAGATATGAAAAGTTTAGCAATTTTACACACAAAACACAAATATACTCTCTCTTCTGCTTACAATCTGTATAATTGCGGTTTTCTACCTCATCAGTCTAACAATCATTAAAATGTCAACTATGTACATTTAAATGAGGGAACTGTTATTTTCATCAAGAAGAAGTTTTGGGGTCATGAATTCAATCAATTTTTCCCAAATTTGGTCAAATGCATCCTTTTGGATTCTTGAACGATAGGTCAGCTTTTCCATTTTACAGTAATTATCGCCAGAATTATTCTGTGCCAATCCTCCCTTGTAGGTGGTGTTGGATTTACTGTAACTACTCCCTGGTGTCTTTTTACCTTTCTAACTTTATTTTCAAACTCTGAAACCAAACCTTTATTTTAAAATGTATTTTATTTTTGTGGAGTTTAGGGGATTTTACTGTTTCAGGATCACTCCCAGTGGATGTTTGACCTAAAGAAATGGCTTTAATATAAACCTATACCCCGCACATTTTCTTCCTGCTGCAAAGGAAAATGAAAATACTGTATAAGAAGAGTGTGAGTGTTGGTTTATATTCCTCTGACGTCTTCCTCCTCCTCCTCCTCCTGCAGTCGACTGTACGTGGTCCAGCTGGTCCCAGTGGACTCCCTGCTCGGCCAGCTGTGGTTCTGGGCTCCAGAGCTCCAGCAGGTCGGTGCTGCAGCCCCGTCGGTACCGAGGGGCCCCGTGTGACGGCCTCGACCACCGCTCCACAGCCTGCACGGCCCCCGACTGTGGTGAGTGCAGACACAGGATAGAAAGTAGTGAAAGAACCATGTAGGTCTCTTATTTATGTTATATACTAATGCAACAAATTGGATTTTTAAAGTGAATTAAAAACATTACAAGACTTCATTTGCATCTAAAATCCTACTGAAGTAAGTTGAATTTATACAGTATTTACTCTTTACTGTTGTCTTTAATAGCACAGTGGTTTCTAATCAACAGGTTGTGGCTTCATAACATGATTAACAGGAAATAAAGTCAGACAAAACATTGGAAAATCTGCAAATTAATCTGTAAATTGATAAACATTTAATTTACAGGCTGCTAATTATGTGATAATGTCGAGAAATAGCCAAGAAATAACAATCAATGTCATTACACATGCTTTTCATGCTTTGAATTTTTCTCCACCAAGTCCTTTGCAATTGACTGTTATTTCTGGGCTATTTCTGCACAATCAATCGTTATGTCTTGGCTTTATTTCTCAACATTTCTATGAAATTGACTGTTATTTATAGGCTATTTCTAGACATTATGACGCAATTACTTGTTATTTCTTGGCTATTTCTTGACATTATCACATAAAATGACCAAAACCTCTATTTAGTGGAGCTGCAACAACTCACACATACCTGAAAAGTGAATTATTTTCTGAACTATTTGTCATAATAAAGCTGATTATATTATATACTGGGCAACATATTTTAAAGTAACCAGTAACCGAAGCTGCCACAACATAAATATTGTGGAGTAGAAAGTAGCAGAAAATAAAAATATGTAAATGAGTAAATGTCAGCGAGGTGGTGTTACTGTAGATACTGGGTTTAGTTCCTGTCTTAGTGCAGTGCAGTCTGTGAGATCAAAGTCTTTTAAAGTGTTAAATGTCACAGCAGGAGGTGAAAAAAAAAAATATATATATATAAAGTGTCATGATGATTTATATTAAAGCTCCTAATGCACAGATCTTCTGTCCACACCTCCTTCTCACTCCCCCTCTCCCTCCAATTCATCATCCAATCATCTCCATTTTTTCAATTTCCCCCACCTTTTATCATCCCACCATCTCTCACCTGTCCTTCTCTTCCTCCTCCTCCTCCTCCTCTTCCTCCTCCTCCTCCTCCTCCTCTTCAGCCTGCCCCGAGGGGGAGCAGTGGAGGAGGGGGGCAGGGAGGGGTGAGACGGAGGAGGTGGAGGTGCCGCTGTGTGAGAGGAGCTGTCAGGACATTTACTCTTCCTCCTCCTCCTCCTCCTCCTCCTCCTCCTCCTCCTCCTCCTCCTCTGCTGCTGTGAACTGCAGTCGCTCCGTGCAGGGCTGCGTGTGTCAGGACGGGCTGTACCGCGACACGGAGGGCAGCTGTGTGATCCCCGCCCTCTGCCCCTGCAGCGACCAGGGCGTCCTACGACAGGTACACACACACACACACACACACACACACACACACACACACACACACACACACACACACGTACAGTGGCATCATGCAAAAGTTTGGGCGCCCCTGGTCAAAAATGTCTGTTAATGTGAACAGTTAAAGCCAAAGTCAAAGATGAAATGATCTCCACAAGACATAAAGTTACAGATTCTTCCCTTTACATTTTAAACAATATATTTTGTTTTTTTTATTTTCCACCTTTTACAAATGTATAAACTGACAGAGAAGGAAAAGGGCCTACAGCAAAGATTAGTACCTAGGGCTGTACACCCCTACTAGGTACTAACTTTTGCTGCCAGTGCACTATTTGTATTCGAGTTCGGATTCAGGGTTTTTAAAGAAACTTTGGATTTGTTATTCGTATTTGGGAAGAAACAGGACGTGGGCACACTAGAGACTTTCACTGAACTAGCCGGCTAACTTCCGCTGTAGCTATCGCCTAAAAAGGGAATAAAATAATTTAATTAAGTTCTTGTAGACTGTCCAAACGTAATCGGACTGAATGGATCATATTCTGGTAAAACAAATCGTTTCGCCGGGTTGTTGTGACACTCAAAAAATGTATCCACCGTTTTATAGCCGCTTCTTTTCCCGTTAAGGTGCATTAGCGCCACCTACTGTGTTGGAGTGTGAACCAGAGTCACCTGGTCATGTGCTGTTGCTCCTCTGCGATTACGTAAGCACAAACTGTGGCAATGTCTTGTGCATGGATGTGATTGGCTAAAAACCTGCACCAACATGTTTTTTTTTACTTCCGTTTTGTTTTAATCTCTTGTAGTTGGCTCAAAATCATGCTCAAAACATGCATCCAAACGCTTTCTTTAGAAAAAAGCTCCCAAATAATGAGGAGAAACTTCAGACAGAAAAACTATTCTGGATCAAAACATTAT
Organism: Trachurus trachurus; assembly: GCF_905171665.1. Taxonomy (NCBI): domain Eukaryota; kingdom Metazoa; phylum Chordata; class Actinopteri; order Carangiformes; family Carangidae; genus Trachurus; species Trachurus trachurus. Next base: position 3,364,107 of record NC_139911.1, on the reverse strand, counting down.
TTGTGTACTTCTGAATAACGTATTCAGGTTCAGGTGCATCCCTAGTAGCTAGTAGCCCCCCTTTGGAAACTATTACAGCTTGTAAATAGTGAATATCTTGTCTGATACCTTGGTCAAAGTTCTCTGAGAGCTCAAGTCTCCTGGGTTTCCTGTTCTTCTGCAGGCTGCTGCTTTGTTTCCCTTTTTCACTCTGAAACTGTAGAAAACTAAAATAATACACTGATATTGATTCAAATATTGAAAAAAAGTTTAACTTTAAGCCTTTTGGAGATAATTTCATCTTCCACTTGCTGGACTGTTTCACATTAACAGACATTTGGATCAGCGGTTCCCATATGTTTGCATGCCGCAGGTAGGTATGTAGGTAACCACCTGACATCTGCTGCCCTGCCCCGGCCTCCTCTTTGTGCTTGTTTACGTTCCCTCTCTCCCATTCACTCCCATTGTGTTATTTACTCCTATTAGAAGATGAGTGACGTGCCCCTCGGGCCACATTACACCACTAAGCCTCTCCAACCCCTCGGCCGCATCAATTATGCAGGAAGTGCCGTAGAAAGAAGTCCGGGCAAGCCTGCCAGGAATTATTAATGAGGGAGGGGATATTATGGGATTATAAGAATTAATCACACTGACAAGAGGTCGTAACCCCCCTCCCAACCCCTCGTCGGACCTGTCGCTCCCTCGTTTCATCGGCTCCTTGTTTCCTCGTCGCTCTCCACGTCTCCTCTACTTTCTTTACAGGACTTATAAGTCTCTTCATCCTCTTCATTCTCCCTCAGTCCTCCTCTCTCTCCGTGTGTGTGTGTGTTGTGTGTGTGTGTGTGTGTGTGTGTGTGTGTGTGTGTGTGTGTGTGTGTGTGTGTGTGTGTGTGTGTGTGTGTCGGCTGCAGATGACTAATGTCCATATAAAGACTTTCTACGATTTTCTAATCAACCGCCTCGTGATTATTTTGCCAAACGGTTCAGTGTGAGCAACAAAGGCAACTCCCAAGTGGGTGATTTTATACGGGTAAAAGCACTGCTAATGATTCCCAAAGCTAACACAGACTCAGAATATATAATAATAATAATAATAATAATAATAATTGTGTGTGTGGTTGTGTGTGTGTAAAATTGTATCTGTGTGTTCTAGTTTCTGCAGAGTAACCAGCCCTGCAGGACTTTAGAGGAAACTGATCCTGAGTTTTAATGTGAACGTGCATGAAGGAAACGATAATAAGAACAAGCTGCTGAAGCTCGATGACAGCACCTGTGTTTTAGGAGTCTGGAAAGTGACTATGAATATCGTTTGTGTGTCTGTGTGTGTGCATGTGTGTGTGTGAGCCAGGCAGGATCAGAGTGGGAGGAGGGCTGCTCGTCGTGCCGCTGTGTCAACGGGAAGAAACTGTGCCAGCTGAGGTGTCCTCCACTTCACTGTGAAGAGGTGAGACACACACACACACATGCCGACATAATAACACATCTCCTAACCTGACTGTGTAAAGCTGCAGCGAGACGACACGATGTTAACGCTTAAAGTCGGTGTGTAAAGCTGCTGATCAGAGACAGATCTAACACCACTCACTGAGTCTGACCTCTTCAAAGACACGACGACCTGCAGCCGACCAGATAAATAACACACAGTCAGGATGTCAGGTTATTACAATACACGCAGCTCTGTTACCTACGTTTTAATTTCTCTGCTGTCAGTCGGAATAAATATCACAACACTTACCTCCAACTCTCTATAGAACAGACAGTCCATACTCCCCATGTTCACCTATCCATTCCTCCTCTCATGTTGTTTATGTTTTTTCTCAACAAATATCTTTGTTCCGACATGGAGCAATTGTTTTTTGTCTGACTTCCATATTTAAAGGGACAACGAGGAGTTTCTCCATCGGCAGAACGAAAAATTCTGTGACAATAAAAAAGTCTCATATTAATGTGGATGAATCTACGTTACCACTTGTTAATGGGCCCATTTTCGATAAATATATTGTTTTGTCTCTATCGTTATTTTGTTATTATTAGTGGTGGCGGAAATGCTGGTCGAGCCGACCAGCATTTCCTTACTTTCGGTTTTGTGGCGAGTCATGAGAATAACGCCGCCGAATCGTCGTTTATGGTCGCAACTACGACGGTATGTGATCGTCTTCCAACCTCTGACTTTAATTCTTGATGAATGAAAACATGAGTCCGTCTTGCGCCGGTCAAAGAATTTCACGGTGCGGAGGCTCATAAATGTAGTGTGAAAACACTTCGCTTTTCCAAAACTCATCGTTGTCCCTTTTAGATCCTTTTTTGCATTTTGCACACATCAGTTCCTGTTTAACTTCTAGAGCAGCGGTTCCCAAAACTTTTTAGAAAATTCCTGCCCAATGCTCGGAACATGAAAAAAAAAGGCAAAGGCTTCCCTCATACCACACGTCCACACCGCGCTCTATTAAATATGAAAGAAGGCTGAAAATCAAAGGACATCATCATCTGTGATGATACAAGTCAGCGCTCCTGAAACAGTCGGAGAGACGCAGCCCGAGGGGGAACCGGGATCTGAACCAACACCGGAGGGAGAAGCAGAGAAAAAACGAGCACAAGCGCCCCTTTAGATAGGCAGGGAAACCCTGTTATTAGTAAAATATAACACTGTGCCGCTGCCTTTACCCTTTTCATGTCACAGCGGCAGCTTGTGAGCCACAGTTTGGGAATCCCTGTGAGGATCTTTTCATTAGAGAACGATGTTTAGAGACCAAATACACTAATTCATGACTCATGTACTCAGTGTCATGTACAATGAACATTTTATGACTTTAATTCTGCCTGCAGAGATCTAATATGAGATCATAACATGAAATCTGAACTCTAATCTAAACCTAGATCCAAAACTTTACCCTCCAAATACCATTTTATATAGTTTATTATACCGTATTGTGATCTGGTGTTGAACTAAACAGGACGATGTGTTTGTAGTTAACCTGAAACATTAAGATATTTCACTGTATGAGCAGCGTCTGAACCATAAAACCTCGTCTCTTTGAGTCTGATTGTTCTCATAGAGTTACGCTCACTCTCCTCACTCATCAGTCCATTGAGCCGCTGCTGTTTTGTTTCCCTGAGGTGCTGCAGTTCACACACACCGACTCTCCGGTCGGTCACAAACATCTCAATTACTCTGCGCGAGGTGTTATAGACGCTCTGCTCTCCCCCTCAGGATGTGTGGGATGTTCTCTGCAGGTCTCTGGCTGCAGCAGATCGATACCTGCCTGTCCGTTCCCTCCCACAGGCCTGAACTTTCTCTGCTCTAACGCCAGAGAGACACAAACAGACACAGACTTCATCCATAGTGCATCAACTCCAAAGCTGAAATGACTGGCACCATAAACAGGATGTAGTTTCTTCTGTGGCCGAAAGTTTTTATGTTGTTGCAGCCACTCGACAGAACAATGCAGCGGGTGGTAAACGGTGACCTGAACAGTCAATTATGGATGCACAGTGTATGACCAGAGGCAGAGGAGGGAGAAAATAAACTCCACATAAAATATGAATCGGCTTTTGTGTCGTCCGTCCGTCACAGGTGGAAACGTTTGGTCCCAGATAAACTCCGACCGGCTGCAGCTCTGCAGAGACACCGGAGGAGAAACTAGTCACGATCTACAGGATCAATAGTTGTGACACATCCTGCTCTACGATTTATGACAAAGTCCTAAAACAATCAGGAAACAAGTTCTGCTAGAAACAAAGGAACTTTTGAACATCATGGTTCAAACCTCTAAATGTGAGACTGAGGTGATCGTCGTCGTTAATGTAGAAATAAACCAAAATACAAGACAAATAAACATTTAGATCCAGTAACGACACAGATGTCACTGTGCTGAGCTCTGTTGAGATATTTATATTTAAAAACTGAGTAAATTCTGTTTGGTACTAAAACATCTTCCTCTACAACAAGAATGAATTCATATTTAATGTGGATTTTTTTTTGTTTTCTCCTCCTCAAGCCACCTGGGTAAATAAAAACAAAACTTTATTTTGCATCTTTTAACAGTGAAGAAAAACATCCACCCTGACCCCCTGACAGTGGTAGAAGAATATAAACAGACAAAATCAATAAATACGGTCGATCATATATATTCAAAGGGGGAAAAAAAACACTTTCTCACTTAATTTATTTAATTAAAAGATGTTAATTGAAAAACTATTAAACTCCACTGTCTTTTTAAAAGATGCTAAATCTCCTGAGAAAGAAGCAGAACTTTCCATTTTTCATACATTATCTTTTTTTCTACCTCTTCAAAAGAGGGAAGAAAAAACAAAACGCTGCTTTAAAAGATTCAAACTTTTGAGTCTGTAAAACTCTGGAGAGGAAGAAAAAACTTCCTGCATCTGTAAAATCCGCAGGACGTAAGTGAGAAAATGTGTTTTTGTTCTTCGTCTCCTCTGTGGAGAGAAGTCGACTGTTTCCTCCTTGACACAGTAAAAACACGACTTTTTATATCTTTAGCACCGAGGTCGAGGTAAAAATAAAATAAAAACCTGCTTACATCCGAGGCCCCGCCCACTTTCTCTCCACCTGCGGTGCGTTCAGGTCCTTCGTGTCTCAGTGGGAGCTACATAAACTTATTTGTGTTCACATTCTCAAATCCCTCTCCCCCTCCTCCTCCCACCCGGCTGCACTAAGTTATGCCTCGGTGAGAAGCTCTCCTCATCCCCCAGCCAATATGAAAAGGTCATTTAATGCACCGTGTTCCCTTCGCTGACAGGCCGAGAATTGGTTACTGTCAGAGCCGCTCTGTTATTCATGACTCAGCTTTTACTCTTAACGACTCGGCTCGACTGTTTAAGAGCTGAGATCTCACAACACGCTGCTGCTGCTGCTGCTGCTGCTGCTGCTGCTGCTGCTGCTGCTGCTGCTGCTGCTGCTGCTGCTGCTGCTGCTGCTGCTCAGGGTGAAATATACCGGAGCTGCTGTCGGGGTCGTGTCTGTATTATTATATCTGGTGATAAAAGCTATCAGCTTGTTTTTCCTCACACACACAGACACACACACACACACACACACACACACACACACACACTTCTTCTTGGTGTCAGACATATTTCAGATTCTCCGACCTCCTTGTGGACACAGTGTTTAAAATGCCAAGTGAAGCTTTTTTTTTTTTTCTCTCTCTCTCTGAAATGACCACAACATTACACACACACACACACACACACACACACACACACACACACACACACACACATACACACAAATACACACACACTCAGGGCCTCTCAAAGTGGTCGTCGTGGTGACCTCCCACCCTTTAAGTGAGTGGGCTCCTCCATCCCTGAGGGGAGGCTGCAGGCGGAGAGAGGAGTGGGAGGAGAGAAGTCCTCAGGGTGAACTGTGTGTGTGTGTGTGTGTGTGTGTGTGTGTGTGTGTGTGTGTGTGTGTGTGTGTGTGTGTGTGTGTGTGTGTGTGTGTGTGTGTGTGTGTGTGTGTGTGTGTGTGTGTGTGTGTGTGTGTGTGTGTGCGCTCTAACAGCAGCTATTCTCAGCTGCTGTCCGGGACACCCTGCTTCTCTCTGGACGTCGTCTCCTCCTCAGTGGTTTCACTCTTTGGCTGCTCGTCCTCCCTCTCTCCCTCCCTCTCTCTCTCTATTTTTGGTCTCTGTCTCACTTTTCTCCTCCTTTCTGTTTCTGTTCCTCTTCACTTAGTTTCTCTCTCTATCTCTCTCTCTTCGTCCTCTCATCACTCCGTCACTTCTCGTGTCAGGAGGACGGCACCAGGATATTTATGTGTATTTATACCTCATCTATCTCTCCTCTCATCATCATCATCATCATCTCATGTCCCAGTTAGAGACCTCAACTGGAAACCAGCAGGACTCTCAGTCTTTGTCAGTTTTGCTCCGTTGTTCAGCTGCAACACTTAAAGCAGAAGTAAGCGATCCGGTCGTTTTGGCTAATGCTGCGTTCCAGGCAGGCTTTTGAAATCGTGAATTACAGCTTCAACTTTGTAGCGTTCCAGGCAACCCACTCGTGTTTCTCCGACCTGTTTTACCTGTGAAAGTCACTATAACGGCCACTCGTAACTTCTGACCCGTGAACTCGTACCAGATCGAACTGGTACGACTTCACGGTCGGAAAAACACGAGTTACGAGTTTCCTTGAACGCACCATAACTTCTTGTCAGCCGATGGAGTTAGCAGCCCCCGCCCTCGTCATGGATCTATTGGTCCTCGTCCCTACGTCACCACATTCACGCGCATCCCTTGGCTGCACACACAGAGAGGACTGCCCCTTCATGCCGTTCTCTCTCCTCATTGGATAAAACTTGTAGGATACAAGAAAAGTTTTCTCCTCGGCTCAGAGCAGAGCAGAGTGACTGACAGACCCGTGTTTCAGACCAAACACTCTATAGAAGTGATTGCTGTCGGAAGATAGAACTATTTAAGACTTATATTAACACAAATATCACTTACTTCTGCTTTAAAGCTCCAGTTTTAATGTTGTGGCTGATTGGTCTCAAGTAAAAAAAAAAAAAAAAAAAAAATCATTAATTGTTTATTAAGGATCCCCATTAGCTGGTACCTTAGTAGCCAACTAGTCTTCCTGGCGTCCACAAGGAACAACAAAGAATATACACGTGGTGTAAACTAGAGCTGGTGGCCCAGTTATAGGTTTTGTGGCAGCGCTATTAGTGCACATTATGAGGTGTTTGGTAAGATGACCTGACGAAGTAAACATCCTGTGTGACTGCGACACACTGCAGCCTTTAAGTTATATATACCAGCTAACCACACACACATCGAGCTGCTCAGGGGAGAAAGTATGTCAGGCTTCTTGTTTCTGTATGTTTTCTCTAATACTACAGTAGGTCTACTAAATTACTGTAAGAAATTTGGTTTTTGAATATGTGGGTGAGGTTTTTATATAAGCCCTTTTGGGTTTCATATATACCTCCCCTTTGCACATCCCAGTCATGATGATTGTCCATGCTGTTTTAAATGATATGTTTGTGCAAAATAAATAGATAATAACTGTAATTTACATAGAAATGTGTCATACTGTATACTGGTAGATGTTCTTCTTTAAATCCAGATATCTAAATTTTACTCTGTGTTTTTCATAACCACCGATCAGCCTGAACATGAAACAGGTGAGTGGGATGTTTGGTGTCACAACAGGTCGTATGTAGGATGAAGATGTTCTGGGATGTTCTGGTTTTTCTGACATGTTACTGTATGTTTCAAATTATTCTGTTTCTGAGACATTTTATGTTTTGTAGGTGAAAATATTCTTATTTCCTCTATTTATTTCCTGTTGATTGTGGCGTTACTGTATTTGCCTTCTGAGCTGCGATCACACACACAGTTTATCATTTAGACTGATTTAGATATTATTATATAAATGAAACATGTCCTCTCTCTCTCTCTCTCAGGGGGAGGTGAAGGTGGAGGAACCAGGCAGCTGCTGTCCGGTCTGCAGGAAGCCACTTCCAGGTCGGTGCAACACAGAAACACAAAATCCACATCGAGAAAAAGTCCAGAAATTACATTTATATCACCGGTTTATTTAGAATAGAATAGAAGTGCAAGTGAAAAACAGTTTGCATTTAATTTAGCTTTAATATCAGGAAGATAAGTGACTTTTAAATGCAAATATAGTATGATCATGAACATATAAACATCACAGAGGTTTCATGTTGAACCATATGATCAGGTTTGACTGTTCTGTATCTGATTTTATAGGAAGCTAATAACCAACCGCTGCAGAGCTCAATTAGTGAGAGATTACATTACTGAGCTTTAATCGCTCTCCCAGTGGAGGAAATGTCAGACGACAATGTCACTGTGTTCTCCGGAAGAAACTCTCCGTCTCTCCGTCTCTCTCCTCCTCCTTCGTTTTCATTCAAAGTATAAAAAGAAAGAAAGAAAAACTCCTCTGGTTTTTTCATATTCACCTTCTCCCTCCACTTTGTCCTTCTCTCTCTGTCGTTCTCCCTCCAGGCGAGCCCGAGTGCCGTCGCTACGTGCAGGTCAGGAACATCACCAAGGGAGACTGTCGGCTTGACAACGTGGAGGTCAGCTTCTGCAGGGGGCGCTGTCTGTCCAGGACCGACGTCATCCTGGAGGTACACACACACACACACACACACACACACACACACACACACAATATCACTACAGGCAGAGCTGTTTCTGCAGCGTTCACATCATTACAAGTGTCCGTCAGACTTAAAAAAAACACCAATGTGTCGATGCAAAGTGGCAAAAAGTAACAGAACAATTTCGTCCACTTTAAATCCTCACAAAGCTGCGGGTTGTTAATGACAACGTGCACAGAAAAAAAGACACAATCAGGATTACTGCTGCTGCTGTGGTTGTGGCCGTGCAGACAAATTGCCCATCTGTCTTCCTCCTGAAGCGTGACCCCGACCGACCAACCAACCAACCAGCGAGCAGCGTGCATGCATGCGGGTGTTAACTGTGTTTTTGCAAAAACAAAATCAAAATCAAGTCAAACGCTCGGTGCACACCTGCTCCGTAACCACAACAAGGCGCCGTGATTATCTGATCAGTGGAGCTGCAGCTGTTGACAGCTGTAATCGCAGCACGTGGCACGAGGAGGGGGACAGGTACACGCTGCCGCTACATAATTCATCAGTCGAGTCACCGATGAGCTAAATATAGACGTCGTCGGAGCTCACGTGCATGTTCATGTTTAGTTTCTGTGTTTTTTTTTCTTCCTTTCTTTCCTTTTCATCCTCGTAAGACGGCGAGCTCATCATCACCTCGTCACCATGGCGACTTGTTTGGCATCCATACGTCTACAGTAAAAATAGAGTCAGTCATCATCATCATCATCACGCTGGGAGATTAGTAAAAATAAAACATCAGCTCAGCCAAATGTGTCATTACCTCCTGTTACTGTGGCAACAAGGAGGGGGGGCACCGTGGTAACCAGTGACTTGGCAGCGCTGAGAAGTTCCCATCTCATTGATCAGGAGTAATATCCATGCACACACACACACACACATACGCACACACACACACACACTGTGGACCAGTCAGAGTGTGTGAAGCTCTAATAGCTGCTATTTTTCACAGAAGTTGAAGGTGTCGTTGGAGTTTTTTTCCTCTTTCAGGTCTTTTCCTGCACTAATTGAACACATGAGTTCAGACTCTGTCTCTGCACCGAAGATGCTTTTTGTATTTTAAAGGGATACTTCACCCAAAATCGATAATTCACCAGTTTTCTACTCACCGCCATGTAATGCCCAGGAAAGGTTTGGAGACACACTATAGGAGCTACTGCTACAACAAGGATAAAAACAGAGATCACATTAAGTTTTTCCGAACAACTTTTTCATGCCGCGGCTTCAGGACACTTGGGTCAGTACGGACGAGCAGTATGGAGGTATCTGGATGTTTCATAGTGTGTGTTTTGGACGATTCAAAAGTGAACTCTATCCGCCGCCATTGTATGAAAATAAAGCGTTTTAATGACTCTGAAAGTTCTCCAAACCCTTCCTTGGCATGACGGTGAGTAGATGATTGGTGAATTATCGATTTTGGGTGAAGTATCCCTTTAAAAAAACCAAACAAATGAATAAAGAAGAAAAACCCTCAATAATAAACCTGATCCCCTCCCCCGAAAATTAAACAGCTGGTTGTTGTGGGGTCACGTACGTGCTCCTGGCTGTGGTTCATCCAGCTGCTGCAGGAGACAGATGTTTCCAGATATTTCCCTCAGGTGTTGATGAAGAACAAACACAAACAAACAAACAAACAAGAGAGGAGTGAATATTGGATTTGAATCATCACATGGACACGAATCCTCCCGCGTCGCTCTCTGTGTGTTTGTCAAACATTTCTGATTCACTGTTAAAACACAGGATCCATCTCCTCTCTCTCCTTTAAAGTCTCTGCTACTGTTTTGTTTTTCTTCCTGCATCAGTTTCTCTTCCACCTCCTTAAAGTGATACGCCAACATTTTTTTTTTTTTCGTGTCTTGCCTCACTCCCGAGTCCATGACCAGCAGATAGACACCATCCTTTCGACTGTGCGTGCAGTAACAAGGGAGATAGAGCCGTATCGCCTGTAATTAGCTTAGCTCAAACACTGGAAGTGTATAGGTAGTGTTAGCCTGCCTCCACCTAAAGTTGCTAATTAGCTTAGCTCAAACACTGGAAGTGTATGGGTAGTTTTAGCCTGCCTCCACCTAAAGTCGCTAATTAGCTTAGCTCAAACACTGGAAGTGTATGGGTAGTGTTAGCCTGCCTCCACCTAAAGTTGCTAATTAGCTTAGCTCAAACACTGGAAGTGTATAGGTAGTGTTAGCCTGCCTCCACCTAAAGTCATCAGAGAAACTCTTCAGCAACTCTAAACGGAAACCGGCGGGCCGATCTTCGCCTCAGAGCTGACAAAACTCTCCGGTAAGGCATCTTGAGCGGTCAAATGCCGCTAACGGGACGAGATCGGTCAAAACGGAGGGTTCAAGCTAAGACGGTTTATTTTGGTTCAAGCTAGCTACATCGAGGGTAGGTTAGCTTCCTGTTTCAAAGTAAAAGCACAAATTCTATCGTCATGGTTTTCTGTATGTAAAGGGCAACAGGTGTTTTATTTTGTGAAAGCAACCGGAAGTGCGTTGGTCACAACGGCTAGCTTGAGTAGCGCCGAATTTGTCCGAACAAAATTGTAAACAGCTGGTATTTAGACAAATTAACGACACACTGCTGATCTAAATGGCTACTTTCTCACCTAAAAATGTTTGAAATGTGGATAAAGTGATATATTTACAGAGTTTAGAGCTAAAATTAAATCAGCTTCTGACTGCTGATTTCAGCTCGGGTAGGAGTCAGGCTAACACTACCCATACACTTCCAGTGTTTGAGCTAAGCTAATTAGCGACTTTAGGTGGAGGCAGGCTAACACTACCCATACACTTCCAGCGTTTGAGTTAAGCTAATTACGGGCGATACGGCTCTATCTCCCTTGTTACTGCACGCACAGTCGAAAGAATGGTGTCTATCTGCTGGTCATGGACTCGGGAGTGAGGTAAGACACGAAAAAAAATGTTGGCGTACCCCTTTTTAAAAAAAAAAAAAACACATCTCTATTATCTCCTCTCTTCCTTCCTTTTCCTCTTCTCTCTCATATTGACTTGTAACCTCCTAATTTCACCCTCTCCTTCTCCTCTTCCAGTCTCCTAATTGGTCTCGTTTCACCTCCTCTCTTCTTTTCTCTTATCTTTCTCTTTTAATTTAACCTCCCTCTCTCTCCCTCTCTCTTTCTCTCCACTCAGGAGCCGTACCTCCAGTCGGTGTGTGAGTGCTGCAGCTACCGCCTGGACCCCGACACCCCCGTGCGTTTCCTGAGCCTGCGGTGCGAGAGCGGCGAGAGCGAGCCCGTCGTCCTGCCCGTCATTCACAGCTGCGAGTGCACCAGCTGCCAAGGTGGGGAGAGATTAAACGACACCAGGCCCATGCATGCACGGCGCATTTTCATTTACATGTGCATGTTATCGTGTCGGCCCCCCGAGAGCCGAGGCCATTTAAATATATGGAAAAATATTTGCACATGACATATGTTTACATGCAGACGGAGAGAGGAGCAGCAGGAGAATCCCATATGTGTCTCCAAACAGGGAAAACAGATTTATATGATAATTTATGAGCAGAAAGATGTGTTATCATAAGACACACACAGTTAACTGAAGTCGTGCTTTTACTTGGAAATATCCACAACATGATTAAAGAGTAAAAAAAACACGACTGGCTCTCACATGACCGGCCGACTGCTCATCGTATAACTGAGCTCATTGTGGCTGATTTAAAGCTGCGTTCAACGTGTCGCAGCCTCCACATGAAACATCTCATTGTTCTGGGGGAAGACAGAGCAAAGATCCATGTACAGTAGGAAGCTGTAAAGGACTAAAAATGACCCCGTGTCAAATGAGCTGCGAAATCACACTCACGACATCCACTCGTGTGCTGAATGTTGTTGTTGCATCACTGCTGCTGCAGCAGGTGTTTGATGGAGAGATCGTTCAGGTCTGCTGCTGTTAATCCTGCACACAACAATGTAAACTAAAGAATAAGTGACAAATAAATCTAAAAAAACATATTGTATACAAGAGCAGCAGGCTGCACAATATGTAAAAATAATAAAATAGTGATTATATGAGCAGATATTGTGTTATATTTCAGAGCGAACGTTCACTTTTGAGTCATTTTTCCACTTAAAAATTGATTATTTTTGTTGTTCTCCATAGCAACGCAACATTTACAGCGTTGACAGTACCCAACGATGTTGTTGTGACTCATTTTATCTTTGTCAAAAAAAAGCTTTTGCAGCTCCTGTGGTTTGGATATTAACCTTGGCCATATTGTTATTTTATGATGATTGATTACATGGTGATTAATTGTGCAGCTTCGGTTCACACTGCATCACAAAGTCTCCTGTTACTTAGCAACTATGATAATACAATACAACTTTTTCTCCCAAAGCCTCTCTGGTTTTTACAGTAACACAACACTGGCCCAGGGTGCAGTGCATCTTGGGATATACGTCAGATCCTTAGTGGCAGTGGCTCTGGGACACAGTTAAAGGGATAGTTCAACATTTTGGCAAATTGGCCGATTGCCATAATCCCTATAGTCAAAGCAGTAGGTTTGTTACCTTTAATTGTTGGTGCAAGCTGTTTTTAGAATGGTGGAGCAGAGCCGTGAGCTGCTCAGAGCTACGCTACGGAGGCTCATGGGATTTCTTGGTTTTCCTCATCAAACTCATCAAATACACAATCCAACAACTCCACAACGCTCTGGTGGACAAGTTGTGACCTGCACATTCACCACGCTATGAGATAATAACACAACGTTACCAGACAGAGTTGTTTTAGAGGGAAATACAGAGACTGCTTGATGAAAAACTGCCCCTGACGGGAACGTGCATCAGCGGTTTTGCATGAATTTCCCTCTAAAACAACTCTGTGTGGTAACGTTGTGTTATTATCTCATAGCGTGGTGAATGTGCAGGTCACAACTTGTCCACCAGAGCGTTGTTGTGGAGTTGTTGGATTGTGTATTTGATGAGTTTGATGAGGGAAACCAAGAAATCCCATTAGCCTCCTCCGTAGCATAGCTCTGAGCAGCTCACGGCTCTGCTCCGCCGTCCTAAAAATACAATTGCACTGACAATTAAAGGTAACGAACCTACTGCTATGACTATAGCGATTATGGCAATGGGCCAATTTGCCAAAATGTTGAACTATGCCTTTAACAGGTGTTCAGGTGACACGTTTATTTCTTTTCTCCTGTTGCTTCTCCACTAATACACAGTTACAGTCACTTTCCATCAGTGCCACACACACACACACACACACACACACACACACACACACACACACACACACACACACACACACACACAGACCCGTGCACACGTTTGCCTGCTGTAATCTCAGAGAAACATACAGTACATTCTCCTTTCTGCCCAGCATGAATAATTCAATTGAGGATCCCACCTCTGAAGCAATTACGTGTTAATCCATTCATCAACGTGCCTGATTGCGTTAGTTAATTGGATGTAGACACATACGACACAGAACCCCCCCCCTCCCCGTTCCTCCCAGCGCGACACTCCCACGGACACCACGTCTGACGGATTTGGTTGTTACGGCAATCAATCTTGCACGACATCACACTCACACACTTGCGCACACACACACAAACGTAGTAACGGCCGCTGCAGGTTTTCACATCTTTCTTCTGATGCTGCTTCTCAAGCCTCACATTGGTTCGTTGAAACTTTCTTTTTATTTAAGTTTTCAGTTCTTTTTTCCAACAATAAAAAAAGAAACAAAAAACAAAGAGAGAAAGAACAAGAAATAGAGAATATAAGTGAACAGACAGGTTGACAATGAGTTACATGTCAAAGAATATGAAGTCTGCCCTTCCCAGTACTTTGTGTCTTAGGGAGAGTTTTTCCATGCATTGTATTTCATTATCAATGGTGATCCAGTCGTTCCTTCATGGCAGATTTGTCTGCAGCCATTTCCGTGTAATGGCCTTCTTGCTCGCAGCTCGGAGTACTTTATAAAGATAGTTGTCCTGGTCCTTAAGTCCAACTGGGATTTATTTTACCCAAAAATACAGTGTAATAAAAGAAAAAATCAACTTCTAGACCAAAGATTGCCCAGCAATTCTTGCCATTATGGTTGAATAAGGGGGCAGGCCTTTTAAACTTTTGGTTCTTACATTTCATCTGCTTCTCAAAGAACTTTTGAATTTTATATATTTAAAGGGATAGTTCAACATTTTGGCAAATTGGCCCATTGCCATAATCCCTATAGTCACAGCAGTAGGTTCGTTACCTTTAATTGTCAGTGCAAGTGTATTTATAGAACGGCGGAGCAGAGCCGCAAGCTGCTCAGAGCTACGATACGGAGGCTCATTATGAGATTTCTTGGTTTCCCTCATCAAACTCATCAAAAACACAATCCAACAACTCCACAACGCTCTGGTGGACAAGTTGTGACCTGCACATTCACCACGCTATGAGATAATAACACAACGTTACCACACAGAGTTGTTTTAGAGGGAAATACAGAGATTGCTTGATGAAAAACTGTCCCTGAAGGCAACGTGCATCAGCGGTTTTGCATGAATGCATGTATATTTGATGAGTTTGATGAGGGAAACCAAGAAATCCCATGAGGTTTTGCATGAATTTACCTCGAAAACAACTCGGTTATCAAGGTAAACTCCAACTCCGGAGTCACACGGTGACCTCCCAAAACACGATACTGACCCTGTGACTGTGATATAATAATATATCCACATGGGAATCCCCTTCAGAATGTGTGGGCCAAAGGTCGGCTTTGACTAGAGGATGAACTGATTAGATGTTGGTCGTCAGAAGATCAAATGTCACAGAGACAAATTGCACATAAATATACATAACAGTTGCAGTGTATACCTTGAGAAAAGATATTTTAGAGCGTTTCGTTTCTAGTTTAAATACACTTCAGATAAATAAAATGTGTCTGGTTGTGGTGGTTCAGTTCAGATGTGAGAGAGAAGATAAAAACCTCCTCAGCCTCTCCATCTCTGTCTCCGTCCTGCAGCAGGTTTCTGTTTCTCTCCTGTTTGGTGTCTGTGTTATAAAAGTTATGACAGAAAACACCGGCGGCCGTTACGACGCCATCACTCTGACTGTATCTCTGCTCCACAGGAGGCGACCTGTCCAGACGCTGAGGGAGCGAGTGTGTATGTGTGTGTGTGTGTGTGTGTGAATGTGAATGAATGTGTGTGTGTGTGTGTGAGTGTGTGTGTGTGTGAGCACACTGAAGACCAGCGTGGAGGGTTTTCTGGAGTCGTCCTGTCGTCTTAGTCATCATATGACTGTTGATCCTAGAGTGAAGCTTTATATTCTCCTTCTTCGGCCTGTACAGACGTTTCTACTGTGTATTTATAGATTTAAACATAAAGTCAGACCTGCTTTACATTTATATAAATATATAAATGTTTATATGTATGTGTTTTGTTAACCCTCTGATGCATGAATTATGTTAGCCTCAGTCAAGATTTTTTTCTTAAGTGTTTTTATCCTTCTAAGGGCATGAAAAAAAAGTTAAAATACAATTTTTTTTCAAACATGATTTTTTCAGAGAGTTACAGACATGTCCACTCCAGTGGACTACATGCGCCTAAGCACTCACATAAAACAATATGAATTTAATGTAAAAATTGATCAAAATTGTGATTTATGGTTAATTCATTAACTATAATTTAATTGTATGCTTTGCAAAACATTTTTACATATTTATTACACATTTTAACGTTGTATAAAACGTTATACAACGTTAAATAGGCCTATTGTGTATAGGCCTGAATAAGAGAACAAACGACTCTCACAACTTTGAAGCTTACACCTAAGCCAATTCTTTGTTTCAAAACATCCCCAACAAGAAGAACATTATTATTATTAGTTACCATACTTCTTTAAGGATGCAGGACTGGTATTACCATGCCATTATACTAGAATTCATATGTTTTCGGCAACAAGAACTGAAATATCTGTCTCTTCATCTCCAAACACATCTTTTGCAATAATCCTCACCTCAGTAATATGCTCAGTTCATCAAACCTATGCTTTATGAAAGGTGGCAAAGCATCCAGGGCACACTGGCACACAGCATTGCATGCAGATGTATTTGGTCTTGAGTGTGGCCAGGTTAACAGTGCACATCTTCCACAGCTCCCTCGTCCTACCTCTGCTATCTGGCCCTACAAATTACAGCTAATCTGCACAGAAGTGTATATTTTTAAATGAGTGGCCTATAAATCAAGCAAAGGAATGTATTTTTATATTTATAATATAATTTACAACCAGAACAGTCACAAGAAAATGTAAAGCAATTACAGGATTTGTGTTGGACTTGATGCATGACGTCCACTTCAGTGGACACATGGTTAATTGTAATTTACTACTTATTTGAAATACATTTTTCAAAAATAAAATAATAATTATATTACTTATATGCTACTGTATATCATCATATTTTTTTAATATCTAGGGTTCTTCTGGAAAAGACGGTTTTACAGGATATGCCAGGAGCCGCCAACCTAGGTGGCTGTCTGGCGGCCATCTTGGATCCAGATAAAATTTACTTGCAGTTACAACGACTGACCACTGAATTAACCTCAATGGATTGGTGCAGCAGAGAGCCCTCTATGGGCTGATAGGCAATTCAACCATAGAAACCTTTGTATTTAGGATGGAATGACTTTTAAACAGCCGTCCACTGTAGTGACCACTATGCACCAGAGGGTTAATGTAAATGTCTCTTTTTATTAATTATTAGATGTTTACGCTGCGTTTTCCAATGTTCAATAAACATTTTCTACACAAGGAGAAAAATATCATCAGGTTTTTTTTTCTCCAAACGTTTATTTAGAAAATAAAAAACAAAAGATATCATCGACACAACTTCATTTTAAATAAATATCTACATGTTTCTGTGTTTGTTCATAAACACTCTCACTTTCTAACTGTTGTTTTTCCCACAATGCACCAGCCCCCGCTGTGTTTTCCTAAACTAAAACTAAACACTTCAGCTCTAAAGTTGAAGTTGGGGTGAAATATTTCTAATCAAAAATAATCTAGATCACACAATATTGTTTTCAACATGCAAGATAAACATCAGGAAGATTTTCACCAATTTTTTTTTGTCTTTTTTGGTTTTGGAAGCAGATTTTCAAAATAAAAGCTCTGACATTTCAGTGGAACCATAAAAACCTCAGCTCGTCTCTTTCTCTGCACTTCACTGTGTAAAAAAAAATGTTTGAGCTGAATGACTCGGTGTGTTTTGCTGTTTCATTTTGCTGCTGTAATGTTTCTTCATTATAAGAAGCTGTAGCTTTTAATGGATGTGTCAAAGTGGATGTGTCGCCCGGAGCTTTTATTTTTTCCCCTTCTTCTTCCACCTCCTTCATTCAGACATTTATTCATTACAGCTCAGGGTGAAGTGAAGTGCATTAAGAACTCCTTTAGCAGCTCAAGTCGACTCTATATATCTCTGTGTCTGTGGTAAATGAGGAAAGAGACTGGGATCTGTCTCATCCTCTGACAACAAAGAGTTCTTTTCCTTCCTTCCTCTTCCTCCTTCTCATCCCCTCCTTCCTCCCCTCCTCCCTCTCTCTTTTCCAGACTAAATAAGGGAGTTGTGAGGAGAAGGCCGACCAGCACGCCTCCTCTGGCTCTCCCTCTCTCCCTCCCTCTCTCTGTAGTAAATACTGTGCTGGGGATGTAATCAGAGCTGGAGCCCCGGTGCATTTTTAATTCATACCGAAACGTCACCATATTTTGTTTTTTTATTCTTTCTTTCCTTTTTAAAAAAAAAAATGATGAATAGTTCCTGAAACCGCCTTCTTCCCAACTGCCAAGGCTGCTGCAATTCATCATGTCTGACCAATCATTAAAAACACTGATCGCTGGGAAAATGAATGCGTTCATGCAGCTGCGGGTCATTTTGATGAATGCACTCACAGAGCTGCAGTGTTTTTGCTTCAGGCCTTCAGAGTCTGACTTTGGACACAGTGGAGGAGGCCTGAGATGGAGAGAAATAAAAAAATAAATAAAAAAAAAATCATGCTTTTTTATACAGTCTATGGCTCAGATGCATTTAAAGGAAATAGGAAAAGTGAAAACTATACATCACAATGAGTTTGGGAATCAGAGGCAAATTTAAAGGATGGATGTCCTGAATAAAACTGAAACAAAGGAACCATAATCTATTTTTTATGCTCTTTATTCATTCCTGAGAGCTGTATAGTCTATATATGGAAATCAGCATGTTAATAACGTTATTACATCATCGTGTGACAAGAATTTCATCCTTCATGGTCCCTGAACGCATCACTTCCACTGTCATATTTAAATATTTCAATAATGTATAAAATTATTAGTTGAGGGGGAAAAAAACCATCTGAATTCATTTCAAACATTTTCAAAACCATAATATCCGACAGCTCGTGAATGCATCATCATCATCTCCAGCGTGACGGAAGGCAAGGGGGGAACCCCGGCGCTGTGACGTCACAGCGGAGCGGTGAATCCCCGCATCCAACCGCGAGACACGCGGAAGCAGCAGCAGCCGCGTCTCCTTATTGGCTCGCGCAGCTTCATCCCTGCTGAGCCAGGTGCAGGTGCGGCGTGCACGCGCTTCTCTCCTGTACAGGTAAACTAAATGTGCGCGTGATGGGGGCAACATGGAGGAGAGAGAGGGAGGAGGAGGAGGAGGAGGAGGAGGAGGAGGAGGAGGAGGAGGGGGGGGGGGGGGTTGTTTTATTAACAAAGGAGTCTAGTAAAATGGGAGAAGGCAGCTGTGTGTGTGTGTGTGTGTGTGTGTAGCCTCGCACCTGTTAAAAGCAGCCGTTTGGCCGCAGCAGGTGTGTGTGTGTGTGATAAAGGCGTGAAGCACCTGTATGTGTCCTGAGGCTGCAGCCATTTTGGGTCCGTTTCCTCCAACTGTGATCAATAATCAATATTAATCTAATAAATAGTTGATAAAAAACAATGTATTATTATATTTTTTTTTTATGTTTCTGGGTCCAGGTCGCAGCTCGCGCCCCTCAGGTCTCATTTAACCTGCATGTCAGTTTTATTTTTTAAAGGGAGGGGTTGGGGTGCTCGTGCATGATCTGTTCGTGTCTCCATGAGTTGAAGCTATATGTGTGTGCGTGTGTGTGTAAATGTGTGTGTGAGCTGATGCACAAAGGGTTAAAGAGGCGCAGCCAGACGCCGGTGGAGCTGAAGTCATCCGGCAGAGCAGCGCAGAGAGAGAGAGCGAACTGCTGCTGCCGCTTCTACTCTGGTTTCTTTTTGTTTTTCTCCACAGTTGGAGCGCGCGGACGGACCTTCAGAAGCACGAGGAGGTGGAATGAAAAACTGATAAAAAAAAAGAGGAAAAGAAAGCAAAATAAAAGAAGAGGAAGAGGGAAAAGAAGAAGGAGAAAGAGAAGGAGAAGAAACGCGCAGCTCCGCTCGGCGCCTCCATGGCTCCAGCGCCGCTCGTCGGGAAGCAGCAGCAGCAGCGGGCTGCAGCACCGGACCACCGGTTCGAGTCCGTGGAGCTCCAGTGAGTGTGAGAGAGAGAGAGTTGCACAGGGAGACATCATCACCTGACCGGGGTTGACTCTCCTCCTCCTCCTCCTCCTCCTCCTCCACTCAGACTCCCTCACACCTCTCCACCTGGAAACTGGAGGTTGGAAACGGCTTCGATCCGCCGTGCGCCTCCTTTCCAGAACTCTCCTCCTCCTCCTCCTCTTCTCCTCTTCTGCTCCTTCACTTCTATTCTCCCCCCGAGCAGGAGCAGCGGTCACCATCACCTCCTCGTCCTCCGTCTCTCTGAAGACACTTGGGAAAACTTTGACCCTCGGATTATCCATTATCCATGCGGAGAGCGCACTGAGCCGATAGATAGAAGTCTCTCCACAAAGTCTCTCCAGGTCCAAGTCCGGGGAGGGGGGCCACCGCCGCCACCATGCCGGTCCGGAGGGGCCATGTGGCCCCGCAGAACACCTTCCTGGACACCATCATCCGGAAATTCGACAGCCAGAGTAAGAGATCAGTGTTTTCAGATGTGAATTTATACAGGATCAATAATGTGCTTTTTCTGCTTTCTATTCTTTACTCTAAACATCCCATCACGATAATTTACAGTACACCAGTAGCCTTTTGATCCCGACGTGTTTGTGTTTGTTGATCACACTCTGTGGTTTAAAGGTCACGGTGCAACACTTTGAAAAAGTCGCATCATCATGTTTTGTTTCTTGTTTCTGCTGATGGATCTGCAGCAACACGGTCTCACTAACTGAGGAGTGTAGTGTAAAACACTTCGCTCTGCTCCGGGTTGGTTGGTTTTTCTTTTGCTTTGCTTTTGAAAGAAGAAAAATAAGTGGATAATATCTGATTGATACGTAAATGTGCAGCAGCAAGTTATCAACTACTAGAAAAACAAACAATATATCAGAGCTGCTAAATTTTTCATGGAGCCCAGAGGCGTGAAATCTGAAGCTGTCATCCGTCCTCATTCCCTCTGGTTCTCTCTCTCTCTCTCTTTCTCTCTGTCTCTCTCTCTGTGTGAGCAGACTTTAAACAGCTTCTCCTGCATCTCATGATGATGGAGAAGAAGTGGAAGATGTGTGTCATTAACATTTGGTCCCTTCAGGTTTTGACATTCAGGTTTGAGATGTTTTCTGGGAGGAATCTAAATGTCAATGACTCCCATCAGGAGATGAAACTGAAGCTGAACGTTCAGTTTTTTATTTTCCCTCTCTGTTCCTGTTTACCGTCTTCTTGCTCCTGCTCTGTGGGGGGGTTCGAGCTGTGGAATACAAAGTGAACTGAAGTCTTTCTGCATTTGTAAAAACCCACGAGTCGTCACAGCAGCAGCAGCAGCTTTCAAACAAGATGTTCTTAAAGGTCTGGGTCTAAAAAAAGAAAGAAATAAACAAACTCAATGTTTCCTGACACCGAGCTGCAGGATGGATGGATGGATGGATGGATGGATGGATGGATGGATGGATGGATGTGAGAAGGTTGAACGTGTTGATATCTGTAGTTCCTGTGTGTGCAGGAAGCTTCTGAGTATTGATGAGATGAGAGCAGCTCTTCCTCTTCAGTGTCACACTGCAAAAACTCAAATATCTTACCAAGAATATTTGTCTTATTTCTAGTCAAAATGTAAATTCTAGTCAAAACAAATCTCATTATACCTTAAATATCTATATTTATACATATTATACATAAAAAAGTAGCTTGTTTTTAGACACTTTTTACTTATTTCAAGCATATTTTCATTTGAAATAAGTAGAAAAATCTGATAGTGGAGAGTGAAGTTTTTCTTTCTTATTACAAGCACAAAAAACTTCCTTTCACTGGCAGATTTTTCTACTTATTTCAAGTGAAAATTAGTTTGAAACAAGTGAAAATTAACTAAAAACAAGTAAATTTTTAGGTGATGAGTCTTATTTTAAGTGGAAAGAGATTAGTTTTGACTAGAAATGAGACATTTTGACAAGAAATAAAACAAATATTCTTGGAAAGATGTTGAGTTTTTGCAGTGCACAGAGAAACACGACCTCCAGCCCAGAGCGATCGCTTCGCCTCGCTGCTCCACAGATGTTTCATTCATTCATTCATGTCTTCAGAGTCATTTTCTATCGATCGTTCCGGCGTTTGGTCGAGGTAACCAGGCATGAAGATGAAGATGATGCTGATGATGCTGCTGGTGACCATACAGTGTCTAATGGCTGTGTAATGTGTAATGAGCTGGTGGACATGGAGATGGAGCGTCAGTGTCTAATGAGACCGTCTGATGAAAATCTTCTGAAACCTGATCTCAGTCCTTAAGTTAAGTGCTGCAGCTTCCACACAGTCCTGTTCTTCTGATTCCCATCCATTAAACCGTTGTTTGGTTTAAACTGAGACTGAATGAACTCTATCTCAACGACAGTCAATATCAGGTCTCTCTTAGTAGCCTCAGTCTCAGCGATAAGAACCGATGTGAAGACTTTTTTTTAGTGGCTTCAACTTCAAACTGTCTGGTTTGAACAGACATGACATCCATCCATCCATGACATTGGTTGATCCATGAGTCATTTATTGTTAAATAGTAAAATGTTGTAGCCTAGAAGTCTATCTGCACCCTAGTGGCAGCAAATATATTTGCTCCGTAGGTGGGTCTAGAAACGAGCCATAGGAACTTTTTGAGTCTCGAACACCGTTTGTGTTGACCAATCACAGCGCTCTATCTGTTTAGAGAGTCGTTGGGCGGGCTTAACGCCATGACGACATACTGTGAAAAACATGACAAGAAGATGGCTTTAGCAAAGGAATCGTTTTAATCGGCGTTGGCATCAACTTTGAAATAATTAAACTCGTCATTTTCTTTAAAAGTTGAGCAAGAAACTGCACTGAAGTCATTTATTTCGAAGAAGGATGTATTTGGTGTTTTGCCGACGGGATGTGGGAAAAGTTTAATCTACCGATGACGTCATCCTGCTCTTTGCTCTGATTGGTCGTAGTGCTACCCTATTGGTGCAGAGGCAGTTTGAAATGATATAGTCTGGCTTGTCAGGCTAAAAATGTTGAGCTTTTTTTTGTGAATATCGTCCCAATAACTCCCGTATTGATCCGACCCTGAGCTCCGTCCTGATCTGTCTCAGTCGTCATGGTCAAGTCATTTCCTGTTTTTGTTTTGAAGACGAAAAAACCCCCCAAAAACAAGTATTATGGGTCCGACGCCATGGAAACTTCCAGAACAAACTCTGGGCGTCTGTTGAAGTCTCTCACACAAGCTGTCGTTGTTCAGCCGGCGACAGATTGATCGACCGGCTCTGAGCTCTCAGTTGTTTGAGTTGGAGAAGGAGGTGAAGCTGAAGAGAAGACTGAGCTGCAGCACACACACACACTCTTTATGGAAGGATGGGTGTGTGTGTGTTGGGATGACGAAGCCTCAGATCAATTAGTTTTGATTAGTTTGATAGAATTGTTATCAATGTGGCCGAAGCATGACACATGCATTTTCCAGTTGGATATAACTTGACATGGAGCTGATTAATTGGATTCAGTATTTCCTTCTTCCTGCATTTCCCAGTTGGAATAATCCTTCTGCAGCTCTACATCCAGTTTTGTCTTTGGGACTGAAGCGGAAAACCAACAAATAAATTGTTATTTGCTCAGAAACAACTACAGTATCTATCCATATCAAGTCCTTCTGACCTTTTCTGCAGATTGAATTATGTTGTATTCCTACAATTTAAATCATTTTTTCTCAATCTTGGCTGTTCAACATTCAATTTAGATGTGCTTTTTGCATTGCATTGCATTTTTTACACTTTTCTCAAACATTTCATAACATTTCAACCTGCAGCTTAAAAGTTTTTCTTTCAATTTGAAGTAGTTGCTTCACTTCCTCAGCTTTCACAAGCATTTTCCAGTTGGATATAACTCGACGTGGAGATGATTGGATGCAGCTCTGCTCTGCAGTCGAGGTTTTTGTCTTCGTGACCGAAGCAGAAACCGACAAACAAGTCATTATTTACTCAGGTGCGGGGGGAAAATAATCTCATGTCAAAATTTCAATTAGCCGACGCAGCCGCTCGGCTTTAAAACGGGTTCCTGTGTGACACAATGAAATATGATCCAATAAGGTTTTTGTTTGAGCAACAGACCTGTGAGTCGAGAGGCTTATCACAGCACCGCACTCTGAGTCTGCAGGAGTTATCAGCAGCCGAACATCAGAAACGCTCGCGGCTCGTTGGCGTTTTTAAGGTCGTAGCTGCTGATGAAGCTTCAGACCTTTTTTACCTCCAGGTCTCCTTAAACTCCTGCTGGAGTTATCTAATCCTCCAGCTCATCCTCCACTCTCATTAGACTCCACACAGCTCCCTCTGGAGCACTGGCGTAGCCACGGGTGTGCCAGGGTGTGCCAGTGCCACCCACAGAGGAAGCTGGCACACCCAAAAATTTGATGCATTTTTTGTTTTTGTTATAGTCTATAGCTACTATCGATCAGTCAATACATTTGTAAAAATTGCCGTCAGGTGATGCGTTGCGACACCTGCACCGGCTCACGGAGAAACTGGACTAATGGAATAATTAACGAGTTCAAGGCCAAGCCACGCCGTCTTGCCCTTTAAATTGAGAGCTGGCAGTGCGCACAGGTAAACAGCGATATTGTTGTCCTCTTCTGCTTTGCGATATAAAACCATCAGGCCAGGCTGTTACATAATCATATGTGATGAATGATGAGCCCAGTAGTTGTGTTCAGATGGTTAAATAGCTTTGTTGATCATGCGATCAAAGTCATTTAAGCGCCGTTACGCACGCCGCACCTCTCTCGTCCGATGCGCTCCTCTCCTCTCCTCCCTCTCCAGTACCTGGCTGCTCAGCTCTGGGACCGGGACTGGGACGTCACCGCCGCCTTCACTCCGTCCGTGATCCCTCTGGTCAGCGCGTTTAGACCCGAGTGGCCTGAGTGTCCCACCTGAGCTCTGTGCCATAGCGCGCAGCTCCAGCTCAATGAATGACAGCAGGTCTCCCAGTTACCTGCTCAGCTGCTGCTCAACACTGATCAGAGCAGCTCTCCCTCGTTTGCTGAGGTTTTATTATAAACTAAAATCTTCTTTTGTTCTTTGCCGCATACCTATATCTCCCCATCTTCTCTTCACTTCATCTCTTCTCTTCTTGTTCTACCAACCACATTTGAACTTTCTCATAGATAATCTCCCACGTTTCTTCTGCTGCAGCTCCACAATTTTTCCACAATATTTGTCCCTCTCTCTATTAATGCGTCGGATCAAATTTTTATTCTGCGTTTGTATCCATCCAGCTCTCTGTCCACACTCTCCATGGCGGAAACGGTTACGCGCAAAACCCTCATTTAAATACTGCGGTTTGCGCGTGTTGTCATTTAGCGTGTTACTCTTAGTAGATCACCTAGTGTGTGTGCGCTAACCAGACACGCAAAAGTGTGTTTTTTTTATGACTTTGTTATTGATTTATTTGAGCACGTCATATGTGTGAATGTTTAGACCTGTTGTACTGTTGACTATAAGAGCAGTTACTAAGCAGTTTTTTTTTTACTCAGCGTTGCATATAGATTAGAAGATAAGTCATACAGCAGGGCTATTCAATTACTGGGGAACTGGGGCCAGTTCATGAAACTGAGGCCAAATAAGGGGCCAGAAAATAAGTAATCATGGTAACATATGAACAAATTTTAACAACATACTGAAGGAGTTAATATAGAATTTATTTTGTAAGTGCATGACAACATGTGCATTGTGTTATATTAAGACAAACTGTCCAAGTCACTGTTAATTTCAAATAGCAACATCATGTTCAAAAATCAGAGCCATATCACACATATTTCATATTTCACTAGTTTGACTGACAGGCAAAATCAGAACTCCACCAACAATGATAAAACCAGTGAATAGAACAGCAAATAGAATAGAATTATAGCAACATATCACTGCATGCTATTTTATCAAGGCAAAGTATTTCAAATTGCATCACTCTGTTAAATGAATAAAATTCTAAATAACAGATATGGCACATGGACTGACAGACAAAGTAAACTTCAAATGCACCAACAAATACAAAACAAGACTACATACTATGCTACTGAACAGAATTATACCAACAAACAGTGCATGGTATTTTATCAAGCCAAAATGTTTCAAATTGCATCCAAAACTAATCACTTCATCCAGGTTAGTCCTGCTAAAACATGAGATCCTGAGATGAGATGATCAATTTAACAGTCCCTTAGTTGACCTTGCTTGACAATACCAACGTGAAACTCTTCCTCTGCTCCAACTACTCAGCCAAAAGCAGACACACTGATAAGGAGATTTGGTGAGGGCTTTTCATTCTTATCTGTCCAAAAATTGTACCAGACACCTCAATATTCAGTTCAGCTGAGCCATACCACATGAAGAAAAACATTAAGTGCATAATATGGCATTATGGGGTGAATAACATGTAAACTGCATCACACTGTTCAAAAATGAGTCCTCATTGCTGGCTTGACTAACATGCCTGTTACCTCATCCATCTAATGAGAGAAATGGCATTTTCTTGACTTAGCAAGAGCAGTGAAGTCAGGGGTATATGTTGTCAGAGCAATGCTCAAGCAGTGTTGCAAATGCTGGTCAGTGAGAGATATCCGATTGTGAGTTTTAATGGCATTCATGTGTGAGAATGACGATTCACAAGTGTATGTTGAGCCAAACATTGTAAGGAGAAAAAGTGCAAGACCCCTTGAGAGTGGAAATTTCTCTTGGCTGACTTCATGAGTCCAGAATTTTTCAAAACCTGCCTGCTGCAATGACTGTCGCAAGTCTTCTGATGACTGAATGTCAATGAGTTCCAGTTGTAAAGGTGCCTCGTCCAATGACGTGATCAGCTCCTTTGCTTTCATTGCAAAGTCTGCCTCATTGTTCACACAGAAAGGGTCCTTCACAAATCTCATCACTTCATGGGGGATGCTGAAATCATCAAACCTAGTGGCAAAGTTGTTTTTTAATGAGTCAATAAAGCCTGACATCACTTTTGTGATTTGTAGGCCTGATTTCCTCAATGTGGGGAAGTGGAGCATCTTCCCT
Organism: Trachurus trachurus; assembly: GCF_905171665.1. Taxonomy (NCBI): domain Eukaryota; kingdom Metazoa; phylum Chordata; class Actinopteri; order Carangiformes; family Carangidae; genus Trachurus; species Trachurus trachurus. The sequence continues at coordinate 3,337,460 of NC_139911.1, read as the reverse complement.
GGACAAAGATCAGCTGAGAAAAGGGAGAGCTTCCTTTGAAAAGCATGAAGTCTCTCCACAAGTTGCGTGACTGTTTTATCTCTGCCCTGCAGTTCCATGTTGAGTTGGTTCAAATGATGGAAAATATCGCTCAAAAAGCATACAGCAGCATTAAACTCGTTATTTTCCATCAGAGACAGGAACTTGCCAGCTTTTTTCAGCTTTGAATTCCGGAGAAACACCACAATCTCCTCTCTTAGTTCACAAAATCGTTTCAATGCGTTTCCTTTGCTAAGCCATCTAATGTCATTGTGAATGAGCAAATCTTTGTATTCAGCTGACATGTCAGTCAACAACTTGCGGAAAAGTCGGTGCTGTAAGCTGGAGGTACAACGGATAAAGTTTATAATTGCCATGACGGAGTCCATGGTCTCTTTTAACTCACCACTTAGCTTGGCACACAGGAGGCTTTGGTGGATGAGGCAATGAACCGATCTCAGCTGCGGAGCCGCGGCTGCCATCCTCGCGGCGAGCCCCTGCTCCCTGCCCGTCATCGAGGGCGCACCATCCGTCACCAACATGTTAACGCGCGCCAAATCCAACTTGTTCTCTTCAAAAAATGAAGCAATTTTTGTGAATAAAATCTCACCGGTGGTGTGTCCTTCCATGGGAATTAATCCAAGCAGATCCTCACGAAAGCATTCCCCATCAAAAAATCGCACGTAGAGGCACAGCTGTGCAACATCGCTGTTATCCGTCGATTCGTCCACGGCCAAAGACATCACCTCCGCCTTCCTCAGCTTGTCCAAAAGCGTCTCGGAGACGTCCGATGCGAGGGCCTCCACTCTCCTCATATTTGACGTGTCAGATATTGGAATTAGCTTGATTGAATCGATTATGCTTTTTCGGGTTTTCTCATCTGTAACCACTTCCTCGATGGATGCCAGCATACACTCTTTGACAGTCTCTGAGTCTGTAAACGGCTTTTTATTTTTGCCTAATATCCATGCCACCCTTAACGATGCAGCCGTTGCTCTCTCCCGATCCGTGCAGGCCCGAAACAAGGTGCGACGTCTTTGCTCATAACAAGATGTAAGCCCCGATATCTTCTGGCTCCGAGCAGCAGAGCCCGGTGGGAAAGTAGCATCAAAGTTAGCATGTGTTGTCTTGAAATGCCTTCTCAAATTGTACTCTTTACACACGGAGAGGCACTCGTTGCAGATTAGACACACAGGCTTCGCACTTACAGCAATAAACACATATTTCTCTGTCCATGCACTGTTGAACTGCCTATTCTCTGAGTCAACTTTTCGTTTTTTTAAAGTAGAGAGAGACATTTTGTCTTGTCAGTCGAGCTCCGTGCTTCGCTTGAAAGAAGAAACAAATTAAGAGCGCGAATGGGCAACTTTGATTGGTCCATTGCGGTCCCCCAAAATATGTGTCCGGCCAAAACAGGTATATTCTCCCGCCTCCTTTGATTACGGGGTGCATACCGCCACTTACTATACCAGAGACTGCATGAGGCATAGCCATGAGCTGTATATGAAACTACCTGCATGTATTTCCTATAGTCCGCCCAAAGGGCCGGCACAAAATCCCCCGCGGGCCGGGCCCGGCCCGGGGGCCGCCAATTGAATAGCCCGGTCATACAGGCTTGCCATGATGCCACTGTTACATTATGTGCAGTCTGTGTCTGATGCTTGTTAAAGGCCTTTGGCTTGTTGAGAGCGAATAACACATGGTTTGTTATTACTGATGAGAATGCACACAACATATAATGTTGGAATTCTTTTGAATATTTATGGAGGTGTAACGCTCAGTTTGTTGAAAATAAATTTGGCACACCCAGTCTTTGCAGGTGCACACCCAATGTCTTTTTTCTGGCTACGCTACTGCTCTGGAGACACAAAGGCCGTTGGAAGAACTTTTCTTTTTCTCTCCAGCAGCTTGAGACAGACTTTGATATGTAAAGTCAGAAGAGGAGTTTCCCCTCTCACTCTCTTTTAAACACAAATGTGGCGCCTTTTCATGTCAAAGATGAATTTGTGCTCCATAAAATTAGATTATGAAACGTGCATATTATATTTTTATGACACACACACGCAGATACGAGTCTATACGATCCATTAACGGCAGCTATACGGTGCAGGAAGTTGTGCAGACGGATCAAAGAGGCCGTAGCTAATGCACAGCAGCAGCCGCTCGCCATCGACTCCTCGAACACAAATGTTTATTGGATTATTAGACAGAAACGAACAGGAGGTCAAATCTGTTTTGCATACAGATTATTGACGAGGCCACAGGAGGAAAATCGATGACGGAGCGTGATCTTTGTTGACTGCATATGGGAATCTGATCAATCGGTGCAGGGAAGGCCTTATGGAACCAGACAGAGACTTTTTGTTAAATATATTCAAATATCCACAGTAATATGACTTTTATTTACAGTCTGGGCAGTATAGATGCATTTAAAATGGGAATCCTCCTCACACAGAATAGACTTCAAGGAATTATCTTTATCAAAAAAACAAAAAAAATGTACAAGCACAATATCACATAATCAGATTCTCACAAACGTCCTCTCCTCCGTCTGATTGGCCAAAGGCTGTGCAGCTCGTTTGGAGATGTAGCTGCTCATTTGCAAGTGGCCTTGATGGGAAAATGCATAATTCATGGAGAACAATGTGTTTGCTGTTGTCTTGTTTGTTCTCCAGACTTCTTATTTGGACCAAAAAGAAACAAAACAAAACAAAATAAAACAGAACAGAAGTGTAATTAGATTTTTTGCCTTTTTGTAACACAGACTAATTAGAGGAGAGGATGCAGAGTGGATGCGACAGGAAGTAGATCTCAGATCTCAGACTCCACCTCAGCTTTACACCCCTCTGTGTGTGTGTGTGACGGACAAACTGTAAAAACAGCAACAAACAGTGGTGCATTTGACCTTTATGAGGTCACAGCAGCACCGTGAACCTTTTAGGTCGTCGTGTGTGTTGTTCTTTGTGGCGGTGGAGCTGCTCCGTCCTTAGAGACAGACTCGGTCCAATTACAAACCTCTAGGCCACCGTCCTCCGGGGGGAAGGATGCTATCATGCTACAGCTGAAGTACAAACACTGTGTCGCCACGGCAACTGCCCCCCCTCCTTGACTCCCCCACCCACACACAGACACACACTAACACACAATGTGAAGTGGTATAATAGCTACACACTGTTTCTGATAACAGAAAAAAACAAACAGTAATTTTATGCTCTGCATCTTTTGAACATAGTTTTAAATGTTTCTATTGATTATAAAATAATTACAGTTAACCGTGAAAACACAGAGCGGCTCCAGTTCATTGGTTAGAGTGAACCATCCATCACATTTCCACATGGGCATTAGTTTATTATGCTGAAGCTGTTTCATATAACATCTGAATTTGTTGTTTTTCCTTTTTGACTGAAGTTTGCTGAGAACTTCTAGGTAGAAAATGACTTTATATTTGTCTTGTGGGATCGTATTCGTACCTGATTAATGTGCCGGGGGCCGAGGGAGGAGACGTCAGAAACAGGCTGATGAACAAATTGTTATAGTGTTGTTGGGATTTTATTTGTTGACTATAAGAAAAATACACAGCAACACACCATGTTCTTTAATGTTGTTATTTCTGAACTCGACATATGGTAACTTTATAGTTATACACTTAACATTTCCAGAGGATAAATGTTCTACAAGTCTAATTACTTCATACCTTTGGCTACATGCAGGAGTTTACAATCAGCATTTACTTTACATATAACTTTGGCTCAATAAAGTATAAAAAATATTTTTAATTGGTTGTAATTTTATCAGTTTATCGCAAATTATATGTTCGTCTCATTGTGTTTTTAGATAAAGTTCTGGTAAAGTCAGGTTGGTGAGCTAATATTGTTAGCAGGCTAATCATGCTAGTGAAAATGCTGAATGAACTTTGTCTTTACAGTTTATTCAGATGCATTTTGTACTTTATGTTTATGTTGTCATAACTGAGCAACTATAAGCTAACAAGCTCTGTTAGCTTCCTCCATTTTGGATCCTCCAGCTCTAGATCACAAATAGATGAACCAAGTTTCACTGAACAGTGATTAAACATGTCTGGTTTTACTTAAGACCTTATGTAATAGCCTATTTAAATTCATAATATTAATATTTATGGAAAAGTTTGCCATTTTAATATTTGTTCGCAGACCAAAAATGGTGCAATATTCCACTTACACAGGCTATACACTTCATAAATCATTTATTATCTTAATATATTATAACACATGAGACCAGAAGGGTAACAGTGACCTGTTGCTTGCCAAATAGTGAGCCCACACTCATCTAATCTTCTGTTCTCCATCATCCAATATCTGCACCTGCTGTTTCATCACATAATTGTTGTTTGGCCATATTTATGGGTTAACAACCTCATTATTAACCATTTATAAACCTTATATAACACGGTCCTATAGAGTAGCACTGCAGCACAGAGCAGCTTCTCTCAATACAGAGTGAAAAACTGAATAATCCACCGGTGATCTCTGGAACAGTTTTATCTGTGGTCCTGAGCCAATAAAGGCCTGTTTTTTTGTTTTTTTTCCTCCACCTGCAGCTTTTTCTGTGCTTCCTTGTGCTTTGATGACCTTGGCTGTTGCTGAGTTGCATAAGGTGCAGAGCCTTGATGTTCCCAGTGCAGAGAGGAGGAAGAAGAAGGAGAGATGCCTCCATAAAAAAGACATGTAACTGCTGCTTGTAGATGTAGATGTAGATGTAAATGTTGCGTGCATGGATTTGGAGATTTGACAGCTCCATCTGCAGAACTTCTCCGTCTGATTTGACTCGTCACGACACCTTTTCCTACAGTACAGTGTCGTCATCGTCCTCCAGATGTTTAGAAAACCCAGCAGCAGCTATCAGTATTTTTCCTACACAGTGGCTGGCTGCACACTGTAGCGGCTCAGAGTAAACACAGGACCGAGGGTCTTCTCCGGTGCTTAGCTTTGTCTCTCTGCTCCGTCTGTTTCACTGGGAGGGTGTAAACACAGCGCCTCAGTCACTGCCTCAAGATTGCACTTTATTGGTGTGAAATCACTCGTCTCTCTCTCTCTCTGTCTCTGTGAGTCTTCCTCCCTTTCTTCTCGTGCACACACATACACCCACACGTTGCCAAGCGGCTGCAAAAAAACGCACACACACACTCACACTTGTAAACCCTCAGAGCTTGTAAACACTCTTCTGTCTCACCGCCTTCCCTCCGCACCTCGCTCCTTCTGTCTTTCTGCTCTTTGTCTCGTTTGACAACCTGTTTTTTCTCTCCGTCTCTCTCTGTCTCTACCTTCTTCCCTCCCTCCCTCCCTCGCTGCCTCTCTCATCTCTCCGGTGCCCGGCAGACGCCCAACACCGTGCTGTAACTGCCTCCTGATCTTAGATGGGGGATGCAGCCAAAACCGGGCTGGCAATCGACCGCCGGTGGCACCTGCTGAGGGTGCACAGGACAAAGTTGTGTAATCCAGAGATCAGTCCCCTGAAAATCCACCAGCGACCGGCCTCCTGCAAAACACTACATCCATATAACGCTGTTAAAGGATAATTACCGTTTTTTTTTACAATCTGGACCTTATTTCTAGCATAAAATACGATAATTTACTCACCCAGATAACTTTAGTGTCATTACAAGTCGTTCCGACGAAATTAGATCCAGCCGAGAGCCGCGTATATCCGTATAATGCGAGTACACGGGGCAGCGCAATGCAGCCTCTAAATAACACATTATCCGCCACAAAATTCGTTCATTTCACCAATATTTAGTTCTGATAGGCTAGTGCTATTCCCCTCTGAGTCCGGGGTTAGCTGTTATCAACATCCGGGGTCTGTAGGTTGACCTACTGACCTCTGACCTGGATGATGTCATCTCTGACCGTGGCGCGGCGCGGCTTGTTGCTAACGCTAATGCTACGGTTCGTTTCTGTGTGTTTCTGACTTGTCAGAACAAAATGAGCAGCTGGATGAAGTTCAGCTTCCACAGGCTTCCTCTCCTCAACCTGGACTCACTAAAGCTCCGGCTAGTTGAGATAAAAATGGACCCCAATGCCGAAGCAGAATGATTATTATCAGAATGAGCCGGGCGGCGCTCAGATATGACATCATCCAGGTCAGAGGTCAGTAGGTCAACCTACAGACCCCGGATGTTGATAACAGCTAACCCCGGACTCAGAGGGGAATAGCACTAGCCTATCAGAACTAAATATTGGTGAAATGAAGGAGTTTCACGGCGGATAATGTGTTATTTAGAGGCTGCATTGCGCTGCCCCGTGTATTCACATTATATGGATATACGCGGCTCTCGGTTGGATATAATTTCGTTGGAACGACTTGTAATGACACCAAAGTTATCTGGGTGAGGAAATGATCGTATTTAATGCTAGAAATGGTCCAGATTGTAAAAAAAACGGTAATTATCCTTTAAACTGACCTGAGATAAGATATAAAACATTAGAAATGCAACATAAAGCAGATTTTTGACGCTTTCCTCGACTCTGCATCACATTGGACTGAACAGAGAGACGCCTCCTTCCTAAAATCTCTCTCTCAACCTTTGATTTTCGATGTACGAAAAGATAGAAGATGCTACTGTTGTTATTTTTGCAGTAAATTTACATTTCCGTTTTTACAGTTCTGCTCAGTCCTGCCCTGCTGCCTCACCCTCATTTAAACTGTTTTATTTGTTGTGCTTGTGGGATGTGACAAATAAAACTTCCTCTGTTTAGTTTAGAGGCAGCGGGGCGCCCCAGTGTTAAGTAACAGGAATACATTCATAAGTTCAGTGAGAAATACAGAAAACACATGAAACACAGAACTCCTCCTCCACCCCTGACTCTGATCTGGTTTTCTGTTAATACTGTAGCTGTTTTAATTGGTTTTGATGCCTTTAAAGGTTGAATTAAGATAATTTTGAGTTGTTGAACTCACATATAAACTGCATATTGTTTTGTTTTGGACACTGTGAGATTTCATAAATGTCACAACTTGATGAGGAAGGATTGAACCCGTGACCCTGTGGTTACCACGATGAAAAATTATGTTTTTAGAGCAGTTTGTGCACAGCAGTGTGTCTGGATTTAGATTCTTGAATGATAGCTAACAGTTTCATACTTATAAATGGGTTAAATTATTATTTATATGTATTAAAAATTACCAGAAATGCATAGTTAGCAGTAACTGACTGATTTGAACTGATGCAAAATGTTTTGATGCACAAATTGTTGATTTAATTGTCAACACTTTGTCTCAAAAAGTCGTACATTACAACAGGATGTAGATCAGATCAGGAAAATAGAGTTTCTCCATGAAGGGAAAATAGACTCAAGGACCAAAATGCAGCAGTTTCGTGTGTTTTCAAATTTCTCTTTTGTTGGATTACACTGTAATTTCATCATGATCACGTTTACTGGTCAGTGCGGCTGTGTGTGTGTGTGTGTGTGTGTGTGTGTGTGTGTGTGTGTGTGTGTGTGTGTGTGTGTGTGTGTGTTTGTCTGAGAGCTGCACTGAAGTCGTGAGAAGCTGCTTGTGCATCAATCAAATGTGAAACAACAAAGAAACACAAAGTGTTTGTGTCTGCAGCTTCGATTCTCTCCCGTCAGATCACGACACACACACATTAGAGAGACGTGTCTACATCTCCCTCCACATCATCAGCCTCTAATTGGCTGTGCTTTTAGAAAAAACATAAAAAATAAAACACGTGCCCCAAAGACTGAAGCATCAAACACACTTTTTTTCCTTCTTTTTCCTGCCATGATAAAAAGAAGAGACGAGACTTGAATGCATCAGCGTCGGTGTTGTCAGGTGAAGCTCAGGGAATTCAATCAGGATGTTTATTTCATACCTTGATGTGAAAGTGAAGAAAGGGCAGCATCCTCTCCACAGCACAATCAAAAGACTGAGACAGGAGGAAAATGGAACAAAATGTAAATGCAGCAAACGATAAAAGAGAGAAATGCATCATTTAGTGGATGATTTAAGTCCAAGTTTGGCTCCTGATCAATAAAAGGATCATTTAGACAGAAGAGGTTTCTGCTGCGAATGTTCACCGGTTCAGTTAAAGCTGCCTTAAATGAGAAGGGATGGGAAGTTGTGTTGTTGTTTTGCTGCGAGGTGAAAAGGTGAAACATAACGTGTATAGTTCAAAGTGACCTTACATTGAAATGGGGGCAAATCCCATCATGCAAAGCGGCTGGATGTAATGAATGGTGCAAATCCAACAGCGGGTAGAGAAACGCTGCACTCTCCTTTCACTGGGTCTGTTTTTATAGACATTCATGGTGTTGCATTCAGGTGCACACATGCAAAATGATAGATAGATAGAGAAGAGTGGAGTAAAGAGAGATGTTGTTGGAAAATAGTGCAAAATATTCTCAGACAAAACTCAAAATCTTTCCAAGAATATTTGTCTTAGCCTATTTCTTGCCAAAATGTCTCATTTCTAGTCAAAACTAATGTCTTTCCACTTAAAATAAGACTCATCACCTAAAAATTAACTTGTTTTTAGATCATTTTCACTTGTTTCAAACAAATCTTTACTTGAAATAAGTAAAAAAGAAATCTGCCTGTGAAAGCAAGTTTTTTGTGCTCGTAATAAGGAAGAAAAGTATGCCCCACTAACAGATTATTTCAAGTGAAAATAGGCTTGAAAGAAGTAAAAAGTGTCTTAAAAACAAGCTACTTTTTATGAGATGAGATTTTGAGTTTTTGCAGTGTAGTTGTGAGTTTTCCGACGCTTTTAATGAACTAATAATCATTCAGTGACCTCTTAAATATAATGTGGACGTTAGCTGAGTTTTAAAATGTGGAACTCTATGAATATAGAGTCGTATTTAAGATTTCACCTGCTGTAATGGTTTGGGCTTGAGGATGCAAGTGCAATCTCACTTTCTATGCATAACCTTTCTTCTTTTTCCTTCCTTTTTCTTTACACCTGGAACTGTGAGTCTGTATAGTTTATCTGCTGTAGCTGTGATCACCAGGCTCGGACAGTGTAGTGATACTAAATCAGACTGAAACTGTGGTTTTGAATGGAAAAAGTCATTGACCATGACAGTTGGTTTTATAGGACCATCTGTCTTTCTATATAGAAGAGACCATTGCAGTCTAAAGCAACTGGTGCAGGTACATGAGAGATGAAATTACAGAAATATCCTCTTCAGATGTGACTGAGTTGGTTATAAACTGTAGAGGAGGAGCTTGTTTATCACCTCCAATCTCTTTAAAACCTAAAGAGGCTGCAGCAGCACGAGCTCCGTGGCAGCTCCCAGTATTTTCCCGTCCTTCGTCTCTTCTCAGCCCTTTTTGCCTGTACTGTTCCTCTATTTGTCACGGCTTTATCTCCTGGCAGCTGCCCTTTCACTCTCGCCCTCCCATTCATCAACTCTCCCTCCTCCAGCTTCCCCTAAAACTTCATCACACCTCTCTCATCCACTCTTCCTTCTGTTGTCCTTCCTTCCCTCTCTCATCCACCGTGACTCCTGTCCTGTGCCACCCCGAGAGCGATGGCACACACACACACACACACACACACACACATACAAAAAAAAAAAAAAAAGGCCAGCTAACCGACTTAAAGACCCCGGAGTCCCCAGTGTCCCAGGGATTAGACCTCATTTGCATAAATCTGCATAACCTCGTTAAAGGCAGTGGAAGATGCTGTACACACTGTAGCACCGAGACACTTCAGAGCGAAACAGCCCATTAAGGATTGCAGTGATTATGGGATTATCACTCTTAACGACTAGTGGCTGATTGGTCGGGTGTGTACTCTCTGAAAAGTGCATCATCGTAGTATGTCGACCGACCGTGTGTGTGTGTGTGTCGCAGCTTCGAGTCAGGTGACCTTCAGATTTACATTTTCATGGGATTTGTTCCTGACCGTGTTTTTGTTTCTATTAAAATGATTTCAAGTGGAAGCTACAGTAGAGACGAGAGTGGATTAGGAGTAAAAAAAACATGGCGGCCCATTGGTTCCAATGAAAGCGCTCTCTCCACTTCCTACATTTTGTTCTAAAACACAATGCTGAGTCGTTTCCAGATGGCCAATACAGTACAGTACCAATAAGTTTTACTAAAGGAGTCTTTGTTCCAGGCCACAGTTACAGTTACAGTTTATGCCTTTTTATAATTCACCGGTGATGGGATTATAATGAAGCGCCACAGTTTTATGGCCGTTGAAACACGAAATCCAACAATTTACATGGAGAAAAAAAAAGTTTAACTGCAGTTGTTACAGTAACTCTTCTCAGCTGCCACACACACACACACACACACACATACCGCACAGCTGCTTATAAAACAGCGTGAATGGATTTCACAAATTACAGTGAAAATTATTATTTTATTCTCCCGTCCAACCATCTGCCACCAGGAGCCTTTCTGGTGATCAGCATCAGATACGATATTGATCCCCAAGGTTACAGTGGTAAATCTACAGTGGCTCCAGGATCTATAATAATAACATTTACATATTCTATTTGAGTTTTAATACAGCATTGTCCTGTTATTTGTAGGCTACAATTAAATAATAGATAGATAAATCATGGGGGATAATGTACAGTATGGTAAGTTTAAGTAATGTAAAGCATTTGATTGGTCATGTGACATCTATTGTGTTGAAAAGTTTTGATTTATTGCAGCAGTATGGGGTTGACTGACGTGTCTGTTATTGTTTAATTATTGATATGTAAAAAAAAAAAGGGCGAAGTTGCCATTTTTATCCTCTTAAAATTCAACCTGTGACACGTGAAAGTGTGTGACAGCAAAACAACAGGTTTTCTGGTCACTAAATAACTGACTGCATGTTGATGGACATGTATTATTCATACATCCTGTGTAGAAATAGCTCCAAATGCAACTCTAGTTTCACCAAAATAAAACGCCAGGGCTGACAGGACATGACAGGACCCCCCGTCCTCCTGTCAGCTGTCCCACACTGATGACATCAGCACTTCCCCAGCAGCGCTCACTCCCGTCCTGCCAACCCAGTGTCCGGCCAGCATCTCTAATGGGATGAAAATATGAGTGATTTTTTTTTTTGGAAAGACATATTGTGCTGCGACAGCACTTTGTTTTTTGTGTGTGGGGGAATCGGTGTAATGTTTCAGCTCGGCCCAGCAGCAGCAGCAGCAGCAGCAGCAGCAGCAGCAGCAGCAGCAGACGATGAGGACTGGATGTGATTATTTCTCTGGCAGTGTGAGATAGCTGCGAGTCGGTTTTGACTGAGTGAGTAATCAGACTCGGAGAGGAATGTGTCCCACCTGCGAGCCGACAGCTGGAGGCTGCGTCGGCTTATACAGCTGCACAACCGCTGTGTGCTGCCTCATACGGCCAGGTATTCAGTACAATATAATACAGCAGGTGTTGGTAAACAGACACCTCACATATGGATTTGAAGTGAAGTGAAGTGAAGAGAAGCAGCGACCTCCCACATCCAGAGACTCAGTCTGTATGTGAATCCCCTCAACACGTCCATTTATAGTCACACAGTCGTTCCTCTTCTCCTTTTACACCAAAGGCTCCACTTTTTTAAACTTTCTCCTTCAGAGGAGAAACTCTATTTTTGGTTCTGCACAGAAAACACCGGCATTCAGCTGGAAACTGACATTTACAATTCATATGACTCAGTGGACTGAAGCTGCAGACGGAGCTGCAGCTGCTGCAGACTTTTCTCTGGTCATTTGTAGGAGTCCACACTGGTCCATGTCAATGAAGCGTTACAGTTGATGGCAGTAATGGATCCTAATGTTGTTTGAGAAGTATAGAAATCAAGAATTAAAAGGGAACTCTGTGTCTCTAACCCTCCTCTCCTCCATGTGCATTTGTTTCAAACGAAGCCGGTGAGAAATCAATCCATGGAGCGGTGGATAACGTTATTTATCATCTAGAGCTGGGACACCGGGTCGGAGGCTCTGATCTTACAAGGTTGGTTTTCAGCCAAGATACGCTAGGTGGAAGGCAGAGAGCCTCCATTCTCCCTGGAACTAGTTACTAGTCACTGATTTAACCAGAACTAGCACTCTGAAGCTGGTTAATTAAGGTAAAAATCCTGCATAGTTCCTCCTTTAAAGCCCTAAAATGTTGCATAGTTCCTATTTTGGAGGAACTCGGCCATTTTGCTGTTTGACTCCCCAGTCAAAGAGTCCAGCAACAAGATTGTGAGTTCAACATTAACATCTCAAATAAGAATCATATACTGTAAATGTGTGCAACACCAGACTCACTGTTGAAGTTCTATATAATTAACTCAAGATGCATTCAATGTTCCTGCAGCCCGTCGTCACATCTTGACGTCTGCATTAGAGTTTCTTCTTCATTTGTCTCCAGTGCGTGGCGTTCAGGGTCAACAGGTGATGAGAATCCCACTCTGCCTTAAGACTGGGATTGACACCGATAAGTCGACGGGGGGCTGCAGAAGCCTCCCGGTGAGACTGGTCTCGCTCACACGGCACGGCACGGCACTGTCAGAATACGAAACGATGAGCGAGTGTTGAGTCGTTAGGAGTTCGCAAGTTTTTAACATCCTCAAGATCTCTGCAGGTGAACCTTAAGACAAAACAACACACAGAAAATGGCCACTGAGCTCTGCTTATGGAATAAATACAAATTTAGCTTATGTACGGTGGCCTTGAGAGCTCAAACACGCAAACAGGAAGTGAGGAACCTGCTGGGACTTGTCATTGATTAAAAACCACTGAACAACAAGTGTGTTACAGCAGGTTTGTCACTTCACAAACACTTCCATTGTGTTGCAGTGACTGAATTTGCATCGTGTTTGTGTAAATTTGCATTTGCATTTTTCAGCTGCAGTGTTTTGAGCTCTCTGGGCCACCGTACTCGTCCTAATGGAGCCAAACAAGTTGGAAAAAAAACATCACATGCCGACATGAGTCACACTGTGGCTTCAGTGAGACGATGCCTCCGCTAACGGCCTGTCAGTAACTCATAATAATAATAATAATAATAATAATAATAATAATAATAATAATAATAATAATAATAATAATAATAATAATAATAATAATTGATCAATTGATTGATTGATCTGTGATTAGCACAGATGATGTTTCTGGACGCTGCTGCTGCTGCTTCATATGAATGATCCTACATTTGGTGTGAATTTATCCTCTCTCTCTCTCTCTCTCTCTCTCTCTCTGTGTGTCAGTGAATTTAGCATGAGGTGTCAAATCTGCAGTTTCCATGGCGATTGCACTGTTAAAAATGGGAAGAGACCAAAAAAAAAAAAAAATCATTCTTTCCTCAGCCTGTTTCTGTGTTTGCTTCGTCTCTTGTGTCCTTCCTTCTCCACTTCTTCTTCCACACACTTTATTTCTTTGTTCTTCTTTTCATCCTCTTTTATTCCTCCGCTCATTCACTTCCCTCTCTTTCGCTCTTTTCTTCCTTAATCTCACTCTCTCTCCTTTTATCTCTCCGTCTCTGTAGCTAGCGGGCACAGAGCTGATATGTTGACTTGTGCTTCTAACACATGGGCTTCCCTCCTTATCCGCCTACGCAGTGTACTCAGGGAGATTCCAAGCGCACACACGCACACACACACTCACACATTCACATACACACACATACACACACTCACTCACTCATACACACACACAAACACACACTACCACACAAAACTGGCAGACTGCAAAGCCCCAAGGTCTGGTCTTAGTGAATTATTCAGTCTGCGTTGGTGGGTTTATGAGAACATGTACGTGTGTCTAAGATCTTGTGTGTGTGTGTTTGGATGTGTGTGTGCATGTCTCATCAATCTTATGTGTGTGTGTGTGTGTGTGTGTGTGTGTGTGTGTTAGTGGGAATATGAAATGGTGTTTTCCTCTTGAGCAGTAGCAGCTTGTCTTTAATCAGCCTCTCCATCAGCTCGCTGCCTTCAGAAGCTCATTAGAGGCAAATTGCACGGAGAGAACAAGAGGAGTGAGGAGTGGTCAGCGATGTCGCCGCAACTGAAGCATGATGGGAAGGGTCACAAGAGTCTGACTCGGTGTGTATGTGTGTGTGTGTGTGTGTGTGTGTGTGTGTGTGTGTGTGTTAGATGCATTGTAATCCATCGTTCTCGGCCGTGACAGAGCAGGTTGTGGGAGCGATTCGGTGGAAACATCACAGATAATGAAATGAACTGTGGCTGATTGATGAGTCGACTCATGAGACCTGCTGACTGATCTTTGTCACCTCGTCTTAATTTGTTTTTACAAAAAAAAAAAAAAAAGGGGAGGGAGGGAAGGAGGGAGCAGGGTTCACGTAATGGTTATTATGGGCAATTTCACACCTCGCAATTTATTCAGGAAGCATGTGGCCTTCATGTAGTGAGGAGGAGGAGGAAGAAGAGGAGGAGGAGGAGAGGCTGTGGAGGTCTCTTATTGTTGCTTTTTTAAACCTGTAACCACAATAAATCTACCGGTTCTATTGGCAGCTAAAGGAAATTACTGACTGGCTCTTATAAAACAACTTAAGAACCTGTTTATCATCTAAATATGTAGATGAAAAAAACCTTCCAGCGCACACTAGAGCATAGGATAGACTAGATTTATTATCAAATGTTAAAACAGAAGGGGCAACAACACGTTTCATATGTTGCTTCATCAGATTCGCTCTTCATTGTCTTTACTGTAGGTGTGTCCTTACAGTAAATAGACAAGGTGAATGACATCAATCAATCAATCAATCAATCAATCAATCAATCAATGAGTTACAAGTACCAATTTACAAGCTCATCTATAAAAGGCAAGTACAAATACCATAAATAGCATGAGAAAGATATAAAGAGTAGCTAATACAAATTCCATCATCTGACAACTCCCATGATAGGAGACGATATAGATGAAAAAATAATGTAGATCATAAAAAGTATAATAATTAGGACCCATTACAATAACGAGATACAAATGCATCTAAATGTACTTTACCAACTCATTAATGTATCAAAAAGGAGTGTTTGTCTACTGTTGTTGTTTCCTGGTTTAGAGGCCTAAGGTGTCCAAAAAAGGAAAAATCCTTGAGATCATGACATAAATGTTTATAGTTGTTGCTTTGGTCCTTTTTTGAAAAGGAAAAGACACGCACACAAAAAAGAAATAAATACTTCAACGTAATAAAAATATATATCTATAATCCAACAGGCTCAGAAGAGAGGAATGGAATAACTCTGCCAAATGCTGTAAAACCAATATCTTAAGAATGTCATAAGAATAACAAATAAGACAGAAAATTGCTTCATGCAAATGAACATTTATTTTCAACACTGTAGTTTGCACTGTCTGCTGATAGATCTGTCTGCTCTGCATTTGTTTTAAATTAAAAAATGTTGGCTTGAATGTCAACAGGTAAATTTACATTAATAAAGAATGAGCAATATCAGCTAACGTCACTGTTATAACTCACTTTCCTTGCCAAGAGACTGCAGTAAGTATAATTATATAGACAGTTAACATTGTTTATATTATAAAGAGTGACATAAATTAACTAAACGCTTCAACATTGTTCCACAGCTACGTTAACTGTGATGCTTGTCTGCTTCTGCTTTAATCAGCTGATGCTCATTATGCAAAAATACCAGTAATCAGTGAGACTGCTGAAGCACTTCACATCTCTACAGTTGTAGATATTCAAATGTTTACTATGGTGCTTTATTCCCTCCATCCATTCACTCCACCTGGGTTAGATAAGAGTGAGGAGCTCTGCAGGTCGCTGATAGAGAGCGAGCTTAGTGTCTCTGACATTATGAAGCGCCTCTGAGAGAAGTGTGGACCAGGAGGAGAAGAGAAAAAAAATACTTCACGGGCCGTGAATTAGCAGGTGAACACACCGCCTGCTGCTGCTGCTGCTGCTGCTGGATATTTAGCCTGTGGTGTAATAAACCAGGAGCTGGACCTTCCTGCCCCGCCAAAATAAAAGCATCTCTCCTTCACATCCAGCTGTGGCCTGAACAAACCTGCTGCTGCTTCTCCAGCTCCCAGTGCTGCATGCTCTCCTCCCCTGTTGTTTTATTTGTCTGCCTTTCTCCACATCAGTTTGTGTCTATAAGATGAAACTAAACACCATGTATTATTTAGATTTTCATCCTTTTCTGCTTATTATTATTAAACCTCTAACACTCTCTCACCCTGTCAGACGAGTTAAAATATTATCATTCAAGATGCACCTCATTTATGTAAGATTGCTTTTATTTTATCTCATCTCTCTGAGAGTGTGTGTCTGAAGTGTGATTACATCTATCCAAACATCTAGCCTCATCATTCACTGTAAACTCTCATGCTCTCTAAAAGGAAGCAGCCTCTTCTAAAAGACTCAAACAAAATCTCCATGTTTCTTTTGGCCATTATCAGTGACTAAAATGCACTCCTTCAGAAGGCTGGCTGGCTGGCTGGGGGAATGAAATGTGCAACACACATCATGCACACACACACTTACACGTCGTCCCTGCCTTTGTATTACCCAGCGCTCATTGCAGCCAGACAAACCCATCAGGCTTTATGAGCCTCTGAGGGCGGCTGCTGCTGCTGCCACTAATTCACGGAGGCAGGCTATCAAGAGCATCCGCAGCTCCGATCTCCACTGTTTCCATGAATATCTGAACAGGCCCCGTCCACCGGTTTACATCCCCCAAGAGGACGGCCTGTTGAAGCCAGGACGGGCTGCGCAGATACACATGATGCTGCGCCTGTTTTTTATAAAGCACGAGGGAGAGATGGCGATAATTGTGTGTTTAACGCAGCTGGGTGAAATGAGCATTTTCATTCTGGGCCTGTTCGCCGTCTTGATGGATGTTCGCCTTTTTTTTTGTCCAGAAAATGGGCAAAGTCGGTTTTGATTCTTGTGCCGTGGCTTTGATTGATGGGTGTAGTTATTTATTTTATTTTTTTGGCGAGAGGGGAATGAAAGGGACAAATGGGAAGAATTGAGATTACGCTGACAGGATTTTGGGTTCGTTGAGGTCCTCTGAGAACATCACGGTGATTAAAGTCGAGCCCAGTTGACTTGATGCATGTCACACAGCAGCTCCGTCAAGTGTGAAAGGTTTGGGAGGTTTTTTTAACTAAAGACTGATTGATTGGATGTTGGAGGAAGGAAAATCACATTTTATTGGAGCCGTTATAGCTGTTTCTTTACTGAGTCTAGAGTTAAAGATCAAACTTCCTTCCTTTACTCACCAACAGCAACATCTCTCCAACGCTGGAGAGCATCCCTTCCCTTCTGCTACAAGACTTAGCATGCTAACCAGCTAGCCTTCGCCCGATCAGACCGATTTATCACTATTGATTTGTCAATTTGAAATGATGATTAGACACTTTAGCTGCCAGGTTATTGTGTGACCTACACTTAATCAAACCTTTTCCACAGTAATGAAAGATGAGACAATCTATCCAAATAGAAAACACCAACAAATCCTGTGTTTAGGTACGCCAATAATATTACATTTACAATGCTGAAAACAGTCTTTAGTAGGTAGAATAGACCCATATATGATCAATAATAGGGGTTTTTGTTTATTGTTTATTGGATCCCCATTAGTTGTCACCATGGTGATGACTATTCTTCCTGGGGTCCCTAAAAAGCAAGACAAATAACAGTTCCTATACGATGTTCCCAAAATAGAAATCACAAAAAAATACAAAATACAGAAATAAAATAAGAAACAAGCAATTAAATTATTCCCATGAAAAAAACCCAAACATGAATCATGAAATAAAAACATCATCAGTGGGCGTGTCGTATTATGTAGGCTGTTAAAACGAGCAGGAAGAAGGAAGAGAAGAAGAAGAAGAAGGAAGCGACTGACGAGATAGAGGAGAAGAATTTGCTGTGGTCTGCTGAAGAAACGGACAAAATGTTTGCTGCCGCGATTTGGGCGTTGATAGAATTTCAAGAAAATCTAGAAAGCAAGAAAGAGGGAACTTGCAGAAGAGACGGACGGAGGCCGAGTACACTCCAATGCCAAACCAAATCGTTAATAAACTTAAAAAACCGAAGAAGGAGACGGCAAAAAAGCCACTTTGCTGCTGTTGTTTTACTTCCAGAACTGTCTGTCTGAAAGCGACATAACTGAGAACATAGCCTGTAGATCTGTCATTTCTTTCCTACACATCATCTGATTTTAAATGCTCTAGTTTCATTTCTGTGATGTTTTAAGTGATTCATTCGTCTTTAAAGTCAGAATCCTCTGCTGACCTGAACTCTGAAATGTCACTTTTACATATTCATGTTTTTTTAATTCAACCTTCATATGCATATTTGCTCATAACTCAGTGATGTATGCAAAAACGGATGTAGTGTGTTGTATAGTAAAGTAGGCCATCATGCAGACTGAGTGTATTTTGTCTTGTTCTCTCTTTTTGTTTATCAGCCTGTGAGGTACATGTAGTATTTTTAACACAGGGTCAGACTGTGTTGTGTCTTGGTGCATTTCCTCCCCCTCTTCCTCCTCTTCCTCCTCTTCCTCCTCCTCCTCACCATCGCTACACTCACTGACAAGAAAAAATGCACTCAATCAATACAGTAATCACCCACAATATCCAAGTTATGGCTCCTCGACACTTGATACTGAAATACATCTTTCCAAAATCCATAAATCATTTAGCTGCAGCCGCCAAAACTCATTCCAGGAGCAATCCCATCAAAACAAAGAGTTTTTGTACAGATAGATACAGGCCTGAGCGTCTGAATCCTGCAGCCCAGCCTCGTCCCAGACCAGTTGTGTGTTATAAAGATGACTGATGAAGCAGCGGTTCAGAGGGGGAATAGCTGCACATCACCTGAGTCAACAACGGTACTCTGAAGGAGAATTCACGGGGAATAATGACTAGTCTACCGTCACGTCAACGTCCTCATAAAAAGGATAATTCCTGTTCAGGGACTGTTTCATATAATGAAGTCTGATGAAAAAACACTTAGCAAGAAGAATGACCTCAGTGTGTACTGTAGGCTTTTGTTTTAATTTCATTCATCCATTCATCAAGGGCCAATATGTGTGTGATGCACTACTGTACCTGCTTCCCAATTCTTGGCCGGGGGTGCAGTGCCTGTATCCGATTTTTTGACCGTCTATATCCATTTTCTATCATGAGTGACCCATATATGATTCTGATATCTGCATTTACACCTGCTTTGCTTGCGTGAAACAACCCGCTGAAGACCAAATAAGCAAGTGAACTTTTTTAAAGACGGGAGATTTATTAGGTCACGTTATAATTCCATAATAATTATAAACAAATTAAGTGTCTGGTGCTCAGAGTTTATATCCAACATGTCACTGTTTACAAATTGAACATCTACTGTAGTCTGTCCTTACAAAATAAAGTTAGCGAAGTGCCTGTGTGGAGCGGACCTGTTGTGAGATGTGCAGCAGACAATGACAATGCTATTAAAAGAGGTGAGTCTGACACAGCACTTGTTGCTCTACTGTCCTACACTGACTTTGTGTGATAGGTCACACTCAAAACGCTCATATTTACATTATTAAATGTATTCAAAATTACAAAAAAATATGAGAAGTCATAAAATGTGATAAAAAAGACGTATATCTCACACAGGAAGTGTACTGTAGCTCCACTGATCTACACTGATTCACATGACGTTATTGATCTAAAATCTCTAATGGCCCTTTTCCACTAGCACTACTCGGCTCAACTCAACTGTTTTTTTTCTTTTTTCTTTTCCATTTGGGATAGTACCTGTAACATTTTTTGGTACTGTAGAGCTTCCAAGCGAGCCGAGCCGATACTAAAACGTGACATCAACTGACTGCCGGCCACTGATTAGCCTTGGAAAAGTCATGAGCGTGATGTTCGACGCAAGACTCAAATCCCTTTTCCATCACACAGTCCCAGCTCGACTCAGCTCGACTTGGTAAAAGGTTCTGTTCCATTACACCTGAGTGCTTCATAGTTCCTCCTTAATGTGGACGAGGTCGTCATAGCACGCTCCGTCTTGCTCTCTTTTATTCAATCCTCTCATCCTCTCCAAACACAGGGAACGTCTGCACCTTGTCGATGGACCGTGGTGTGGTTTTCCTGCACAACACAGCAGCCACTTTAACTCGAGTGAAAGAATAACAACAGTCGCAGTAGTAATGATCAGTGGTCACTGTTGCCGGCGTGTCGGTCGGTGTGTATAAAATAGCAGGTTTAATTCTTGTGTCGGACGTCAATTGAACCCATTGAGGTTCAGGAGGCAGAAAGTTGCAGTTGAAGCATGCATGGGTCTGAGAATCAGCAGGTTACAAACTGAGTCATCCAACATTGTCAGGGTCTGTATGTAAGAGCGTAAACACTGAGCATATTGAACTTGTCGTTAAGCCGTTGAGTTTAGACAGGGAGCCAATATAAGTGATGCATAACTGCTAAATGTGCAGCATGTAGCCGCGTCCCTGCTGCTATGTGTGGTTCACCAGCAACTACATTTACTCATGATGGGCTCCAGGCAAAGAAAGAAAGAAGCCGATCAAAGAACACACATCTCCATCCCACCTATCATCATCATCATCCCTTTCAGTGTCAGAAATCTCAATTTATTGCTCATAACGGAGTGAATTACCGAGTCTTTCTGACACAGGGGGGAGAGTGGATGAGTGAATAAGGGAGTCATTTCAGTCGCAGCATTGCTTCGTGGCGTGGAGAGTCAATAGTCCTCAGGTTTTAATGTCCGACCTGTCGCAGTTAGCCGGTGATTTCACTGATGAATCCCTTCCCCTCTCCTTGAAGCGGTGCACCGTGCTATGTCTTTATTTAGAGTGAAAACCTGCCTGTATGGACCATCCACGGCTCATGCATGGTCGGCCTGTGTGTGAGAAGAAATTTGGTTTTTAAAAGATTAATGTATTCCATGATTTTTAAAAAAGGTTTTGACAGAGGGCAGAGAGTGGATTTGTTTAATCACACTGCTTTATCAATCCTATTTATTCCTACTGGTCCTATAGATTTATGATGCTGCATTGTGAAGTAGTGATGTGGACCTCCATAAGGTTTCTCACCTTGAGGTTTGTTGTGGGGAATATTTCCATCAAACACCTCGATCCAGTCTAGATTTATAGACCGGGTGGACCTGCTTCTTCCATTTTGTGAACATTGAAAACAGTTTGTTAACATCTTTTCCCCCTTCCGAAAGTTGGCCGCCCTTTGTCTTATATACTGTAGATACATCGTGATTCGTGATCGAGGTCTGAAGTCTCACAAATCCTAAGCAAGAAGCAATTAAATCTCTCAGAGTTCACCGCGGCAATAAGGCGTCTCTCGGCTCTTTTCCCAGCTGGAGTCCTTGGGGGGGAAGATTTATCACCGGCGTTCTTTGTGAAGATCTTATATGGAATAAAAATTACCAAAATCATCAGTCAGGCCGTATATTTTTGGAGTTCACCTGAGGTTTTAGGACCTGCTTGGCTTGTTCACTGCACCAATAATGCTGCTGAATTATTTATGTCACCTCAAATGTTTTTTAAGATTCTGTCCTTTATCCGAGAGTGGGACGACACCGAAAACTTTTTCTGTCAAACAACAGTTCATATAGTTTCCTGTGTCTCAAGGAGTTTGTTCTGTTCTCCTCATAACGGACACTTTTTGTTTGCAAAGTGGCTTTGTTAGTGGCTTTCATGCACTTGGATACTTTCTGAGTGGCACAGCATTATCTTTGTTAAAAAACCTGAGCAGACAAAAAAAACAGATCCTCCATCTGCATAAATACCCAAACACACACACGCACTCTCTCTCTCTCTCTTTTAAAATCCATCCCATCCTGCAGAAAACACTCAGGATTTGGGTTTATTGACACAGAAGTTTCCTTTTTTTCTTGGAGTCACTCTTGGATCTGGGTCTGCTGGAGACTGGGATGTGTCTACATGCTGGAAGGAGCTTCTCATGCAACTTGGCTTCAAAACATTGGTTGAATCTCATCCTATTGGATTCGGTGTTGCTGCGGAGGCCCAGATATTTTGCTAATTAGCTCCCCTGCAACATTAAAAGTCAGAGCGATGATGTTCAATGTGATTGATCCTGTCTGCTGCGTGTTTATCCATGTAATTCAATAGGTTTTAGAACATAAAACAGCATGAAACCTGTTTTTTGCATAGCTTGTTGCATTGTGAATATTATGGTTATCATTTTAGACACTTATAAAAGGTAAATCATTAAATAATCACTCTCTGTGGTAGAATAAACAAATGTGCGAAGAGAGAATATAGGCGAAGTGTATTAAATAATGCATCTTTGCTTCTTCACAGCTAGAAACTTGAAGATAGCAAAGAAACAGTCTGTGTATTTGAAGCTGCCTAATTGCTGAGAAATGTGGTCAGACTCTTCCATCCCTGGACAGATCACCTCTCCTTTATCCCTGCTTCACCTTATCCTTTCCTCCAAATCTCCCTCCGTTCATTATCTCGCTTCGGTTTCATTTAATTCCCATCCCCTATTCACCCCCTTTCCTTTTATTTATCTTTTGTTTTGCTGTAATCCATCCTTCCCAAACTCCTGCTCTTGCCTACTTCCATCAATTTATTCATCCTCCCTTCACCTCCCAGCTGTCTTTCCTCCCCTTATCCACCACTCCTTTCCTGCCACAACAACCCATTCCTCCTTCCCTCTAACCATCCACATGACTATTTATGAGTGCAGTATTCCTCACAGTGGGACGCAGTATAGTGAAAGCAACAGGAGCTCTCCAGAAGCTTAAAGCTCTTTAGTGGAGGCCATCTATTAGCCTGACAGACACCCACAGCCACATGTGCACACAGGCTGTATACGCAGATACAAGTGCGGTCATAAGAAACACAGGAGATTCACCTCACACAAACTGGAGACCTGCACTATATTTATAAGTCGTTGAAGGTAAAGAGGCAGAAAAGAGCAGGGTAATGAAGTATGTCCAAGTGTATATATATATACTGTATATGTGTGTGTGTATGTGTGTGTTGGAGCATAACAGCAGCTCTGCGAGTACTTTAAGATCGTCCTTTGACATTGAGCAGAGGCCGTTGAACTAAATGGCTCCAAAGTAAGTGGTTCAGAGAGAGGGGAGCAGATCAGAGCTTTGTGGGAGTGGGAGATACCAAGGTTGCAGCTGCTGGTTGCACTCTTGAGCACAATTACAACACACACACACACATATGCAAGGCTATCAGCAAACGCACACACACTCTCTCTCTTTTGAATTGGCATTGAAATGAGCAGAGAGAAGAGATGAAATAGCTCCATTCCTAGCTGTAATATCATGTGAACTGAACAAAATATATATATGGGCAAGTGCAAAAATACCATTTCAAAGTGCAATGATACTTTTAAAAGTGCAAAAAGTCTGCTACACAGTACCTACAAAGTACTATACCACAGTATTAGATTTTCAGTTTTGAGCCCAACATGCACTTGCTTCTTTAAGCACCTATTTATTTTAAACATTTCAATATTTTTACCTTTTTATACTTACTTTATAATTAATTTAACTAGAATTTGCATTGTTGTGTGTGCGTGTGTGTGTGTGTATGTGAGGAATTGTTTAAAACATTATGACTGCGACTGTGTGTTGCAGTCTCTAAAGTGGTAGGTTTAGTTAGTACATAGCCTAATATACAACGTGAGTAAACTTAGTGATCTCTCTCACAGTATTAGTTTTTAATGCTCAAAATGGAGCATGTATTTCCTCTACTCTCATGGTATTGATTTATTCTCCTCATGAATTTTATTATTTCTATAAAAACAATACATTAAAGCCTACTGCGCACAAGATATGTCCTTACCTGTCGGCTTATGGCAGAAAAAGGACATTATACAGGTGTATAAATATGATGTGTGTCTTCTATTAACCTGTCAAGTCAAGTCGAGTCAATAAAAATGGACTTGACAGTTTTAATGTCAAGTGAACCAGACCTGACCAAACCCACTGGAAAGCTGCTGTTGTCAATTGTTATTGATTTACACCTGTGAGGTCTGTCCTGTTTTAATGTCAGGGGATTTCCTCTCTCTCTCTCAATCTCTGCTCCAGTGTTGAACTATTACAGCTTTAATCTCAGCATATTGACTTCCATCTTGACTTTTTCCCTCGTAGCAACGTCTCTAATATTACTTGGTTAAAGTTGAGTTTAAATCATACTGCATATTTTACTTTAATGTTCATTTAAGTTTAAAATGTTAACTTATTCCATTGTTAAATCATTTAAATAGCTAGATCTCTCCCTAGTCCCTACTACATGCGTATGGTTGTGGACATTGTGTGTTGGTGAAGGTCTGCCAGCCATCCTTTCAAAGTTAAAGCTGTGAAATTCAGAATTATAGACATACGTGTTGTGTCTTGTAGGAATTCACATTAAAATGTTCCCTTGTTTTGCATTTTAGCGGTTTTGCTTTATGCAGTTATCTTGTTTTGCTTATTTATCTCATTGCACTACTACCTCATTGTTTGCACTAACCACCTTTAATCCACTGGCCACTTTACTTATATTTGCACTTGGATATGTTCTCTGTTTTATTGTGTTATTGCTCAGGTGTGGCTGTCCTCATTCTGTATGTCCTTATGTGTATAGCTGCAACAATTAATCGCACAATAAGCGACTCTTTTGACAATCGAATAACCAGTTTGGGTAGTTTTTTAAAGAAAATAAGTAAAAATTCTCTGATTTCAGCTTCTTAAATGTGAATATTTCTGGTTTCTTTGTTCCTTTATGACAATAAAAACTTTGGTTTGTGGACAAAACGAGACATTTGAGGACGCCATCTTGTAGTTTTGGAAACACTGATTGACAGTTTTCAACATTTTTTCACATTTTATTGACTAAACAACTAATTTATTAATCGTTTAAATATATAATCGTTAGATGCAGCCCTATATATGTGAGTGACGATAAAGCAGAGTCAAATTCCTCATATGTCTGCACATACTTGACAAATAAATGTGATTATGATTAAGGGTCATCACGTAAACTAAAGTACCACTGATTGAATTTCTGTGTTTGCTGTCCAGGGTGAAACTGAATTAAATATACAAACCTTCTCTCTCTCTCTCTCTCTCTCTCTCTCTCTCTCTCTCTCTCATTCCACCCACAACAGGTCGCAAGTTTGTCATCGCCAATGCAAGAGTGGAGAACTGTGCCATCATCTTCTGCAACGATGGCTTCTGCCACCTGTGCGGCTACTCGCGCGCCGAGATCATGCAGCAGCCGTGCACCTGCAACTTCCTGTACGGACCCGACACCAAGCGGCTGGCGATCGCCCAGATGGCGCAGGCCCTGCTGGGGTCGGAGGAGAGGAAAGTGGAGATCAACCTGTACCGCAAAGATGGTAGGAACAAAAAGTGTGTGTGTTGAGCTGTTTTTAGCATTTTGACTCCGAGCTGCTGTGTCAAAGTGTCTGTGTGTGTTGTTTACATAGAAATGAGAGCAAGTGACAATGATGCAGTCGTAAAAATGGACTGAAGCAAGAAGGAAGTTGTTGTTGTGTGTGTGTGTGTTTGTGTGTGTGTGTGTCGTTGGGTTCTTTTAAGAAAGATAACAAGCTTGGGAGAGCATATGCTATTTTAGTTGCTATTGGCATGGTGAGAGTGCTATTGAAGGCACTGAGGTGTGAATGCATTTTGAGTGTGCTTGTATGCGAAACGCTGGAGTGTCTGAATGGGTTTTTGTCACTGTAAAATGGACTCAGCTGCATTCAATATCCTCTTGTGCAGTGTGTGTGTGTGTGTGTGTGCAGAACATTTGGCACCACCCACCAGCTCATGTTTATGTGTGAGTGACCTTACTACTGTTTACCGATAAGTCCATTTAACGTCTTCTGTCTCCTTCTTTTTGCAACCTGTTTTGCGCTGTGATTTCTTGATGAGGATGCAGGAAATACAGTGCAGTGTGGTGCTTTTTTTGGGTTGTTTCCAGAACGACACTTGAAGTTAAAGTCGATATAGCACCGTCTTCAACAAACTCCTCCTTTGTATAGTTGTATTTATGAGCACATGATGCATGCCAACTGGACCAGCACCAGGTAACAGTACGCTCGCTGGTCGGTCGACGCTGCAACGACAGACAGACACACAGCTTCCATGGCGATAAAGAGCTGCCATGGTAATAAAGTCAGCAACTCCCTGGGCTACGGCCAAAAAAGCATCTGCTGGACGTTTTCCACCTGTGGACAGACACCAGAACAGCGGGAGGAGGAGGAGGAGGAAGGGAGGGAGGGAGGTAGGGAGGGAGGAAAGAGAGGCAGATGGAGGAAAATGTGGGAGGAGGAGGAGGAGGAGGAGGATTGAAACAAGTAAAGAGGGCAAGAGATGACTAAGAGGCAGGAAAACACAGCACAGCTCAGCTCTGAGAGGTGAGGAGGGTGAGGGTGAGGGTGAGGGTGGGAGAAATGAAGTGAGAAAGGAACACAGCAGCGACTGTCAGAAAGTGAGTTTCGCACGTAGCCTGAAAGTGTTGCTGGTGGTGGTGAGAGCGAGAGAGAGCGACTGTAAAAGAGAGAGGGAGGGAGAAAAGAAAGAAAGAAAAGAAAGAAAGAAAGGAAGGCAGGGAGGGAGGGAGGTGCCAGCTGTCTCCTCTCCGATACTTCTGAGCAACGCTTTGCCAGTTCAGCCCTCGACTCTGCAGCTTTCACTTTCCAGAGACGAGACATGGACACACACACCTTGTAAGAAGCTATATTCCATAGACTAACAGAGGTGTTGTCATTTCTGTCCCTCCATGCTAACAACACATAGTTAACGGCTTTTGGAAGCAACAATATTTAAAAGCCTGTGAGGGTTTTGGTGCCAGTGTGGGCAGGTGGCTGCAAAGCTCTGGTTGGCAGTAGCATCGACTGTCCCTTCCCTCCTTATTTTACACAGTGGATGGATGAGATATTAATCATTATATTCACTCAAATATTTTTCAACCATTGTTGTTTCAGTGGCAAAGTGACTCATGTTAATTCTCCATTCTCCTCCCAAACAATCGGTGACTAATCAGAGTTCAGTGAAGGGGCAGATGAGCCCGGCATGATGAGCAAAACCAGACAATATCACATGCATTTGACAATATGGAGATAATATGGAAATGTGTGTACAGAAGGACTGATTAAACCCCACGGATTCTGCACTCATACAGTACACATACTTAGTGTTTCCATCTCCAAATCGTCTTCATACCCAGCAGCTTATCTTGAGTAAATGAGCCTTGTATCATCATGTTGCACCACTGCAGCTTCCTATAGCTATCCTATATTCTAGATGGAGAACAGCTGTAAACAGCTCTTTTGGCCCAAACTTGGGTAGTGGATTATTATTCCTTCTGTTAAAACTGTATGAATATAATTCTGGGCAGTATGTGTGTGTGTGTAGACAACCTGCTCAAGAGACATTATGATATCTTTATTTTAATGATAATTGTTGAGAGATGGGACTTGTGTACAAAGAATAATGAATTCTGCTGAAAGTGGATTTATTCTAGATGAATGAAAAGCAACATAACACACACACAGTGCAAAAACGACGTGTAGTGACTGGGAGTGGGCTCTGCCTAGTGTGTCTGTCGATTGATTGATTACGTATTGATGTTAACACCCTCATAACATGACCAACCTTGCAGCATTACAGTAGATGAATGGTCAGTTAATAAATGTTATTTGTTGTGAGGTTTAACCCCATTGTGAGATTTGATTCATTGTGTTTGCCTGCAGTTAGGTTGATGATGGCTAAAGCTGTAAAATACTAACAGACTCTCTCCATCCAATCAGAAGCAAGTCTTTTCTGTTGCCATGGCGTACAGTTACAGTACTGGTGGAGATCAGCATGTTGATGCAGATCCTGGTTTTTGCTCGCAGCGTTGAGTCGTCACTTAAACTTATTTAATTATCAGTGTGTGCTACAGCAACTATAGAGGAATTTTTTTTTTTTTTTTTATTGGAAGCTTGTGCCTTCAGAGTATCTTGTCTTCTGCATGCAGGTTGTGTTTGTGGTGTGTGAGGAGATTGAGGAGCTGTTATCTTCTGTAGCTGTGTGATTACACTCAGCTGACGGCTCCTAAAGAGCAGCGACAAACATAAACATTGCCTCTCATCACGCTGCCACGGTAACCAGGTGGCATCCCCGATTGGATTGGATTGGATTGGTTTGGAAAATGTCAGTTTCTCTTGCTCTGCTCCTCTTTAACCTCCTGCTGAATATAATGTATTATAATTTGGACCTTTTCTGACCAAGATCATGATTTTATTGACTGAACTGAATGATGCATTGTGGGTGCAAAGCTTGGCCGTCCCAGAGCTTTTTGTCTCCGGTAACATCCTCATTGATCGGTGCTCAATTAAATATAACGAAAAGAATGAAAAATCGTGGCCAATGGGAAGTGTGTATGTGTGTGTGTGTTTGTTATCTGTGTGTGAGTGTGTGTGTGTGTTGGTGGGTGTGACTCTCTGTCATAGTCAAACACACCGGAGCTGCACACAAAGACACCAACACAGCGGCTCAGGTAAGGTAACCCCAGCGGGGCCGCCGTCCGGCCATCGGAGAGCCGCTGATCGAACGCCGTGGACACACCTCATCCATAATGCACACAGCCAGGAAACATTATGCCACCTCCTCTTGTCCCCTTTGCCTCCTTCCTCCCCTCCCTCCCTCCCCCCTTCTGCCCTCCCTCTTTCCTCCCTCTCTCTTACAAAGGCTAAGAGGGAAAAGAAAGAACAGCCTTTCCCTTGATCTCAAAGAGCAGCCTAAGCAATGAGTGTGCCGATGTGTGTGTTTTTTTTTTTTACTCGGGACTGTGTAGCCATGACACACACATACTTACATGCATGCATGCATGAACACATTGCACACACACACACACACATACAGACACACACACACACACACACACAGTGGCTTCACCTGAGCCCATTTATCTAGTGCCAAGCTTAGGCATGAGCCTTCACAATGATAGATCTCCCTTCTCGCTCTCACGCTCAATTGTCCGACTCCGATTGCTCACCAGCTTAATCAATCATGCTCTCCAGGTAAACCCGGCGATACGGCAGCGCACACATGCACTCTACTCCGTGTAGAGGCTTTTTATTTATTTATTTATTTGTCGCTACAGAACGGGTCACCTGTACGGCTTTGAATCCTCTCGCTTGCACATGTATAGTATGTAGTTGGCGATATGTTTGTGACTCAGGAGGGATTAAGAGACAGAGCACAGGTGTGTTTTGTTCTGTGGGCGAGATTAGAGAGGAGGTGAATAATAATAAACCAGCAGCACTCTGTAGTTTAACAGGGTTTCCCCTCTTTTCTTTGCACCAACTTGGTTCTCTCTTGGTTCTTATCTTCCTCTTCTCACTCTGTCTGATTGTGTCTTCTCTTCTCCCCCCTCCAGGCTGTAGTTGCATGAAACCTCACTATCTGCAGCCCTCCCTCCCTGTTTCATTGACACCCAGCGTCTTTAACTTTCTCACGACCTCTCTGTGTCTCTTTTCTCTGTTTCTGTCTCTCTGCCCTTTCCAGCACGTTGCTCGTCATCGGCCTTGTAACAATATGACAGACTGGGCTCTCGTCTGCCATCGAGGGGTCGTATAACGTGGCCATCATGAGCTTAGATCAATTCAAGAATGTCACTGTCTTGTCGACTTCACAGGACGGTTGAAGGCGGAGGACCGAAATCCTTTGAATATAAAAGATTCCTTGGGTTTTTCTGTCTTTTTTTTCTCTTCAGGATAATACAAGGTTGTCAAAGTGTGAACAGAGCGCTGCAGACTGAAATGACAGGTATGAACACCAGCGCTGGGATTCGCTACTGATCTCCCTCCCTAAAAATTGACTCGATTAAATATAGATTCAGATATTTCAGCTGCGCTAAACCAGTTGTGTTTGAATAAGAATGAGATTCTCAGAGAACTCATGCAGAGTTGTACCTCTGTAACGCTGTGCATTATTAAAAGGCCCTGGAGCAGTCGCATTAGCAATGCAATGAGCAACAGTTTAGACACAGCTCAAGAAATAACAGCGAGGAACCAACAAGTGCACGTAGCTTCTTCTTGCAACATACCGATGCTTTTCTCCTGCTCTTTGCTGACTTTGCTGTTATTTAAATCTGCAGCCTTTTACACCTGTGACCTCCACGAGTCGCATATTACAAAGATCCATCTCAGAATTCTTATGAATCAATATTGGATTATTCAAATGAAGATGGATTTCAGTTGAAATATTGATTTTTTTTCTTTTCTTTTTTAACATACTGTAGCTCTAACACTCAGTGAAATCTATTAGCAAGTCCTGTGAGAGACGTAAGAATGGAAGAGTATTAGGGACACTCATGAAACAGAAAATGAGAGGAGGGAGATTGTTTTTCCTTGAGCACTTTGAGGAAAAAGGCGAAATGTTGTGGAAGAAGTGATATATCAAATAAGTTTGCAGTTGCATAACTTTAGAAACCTACTCTTACCAATACTCTCCAAGGATGCGTTCAATTGTCAGTCGCACTCCACTCCTAATTTGATGGACTAGAGACGACATTTTGACATCGTATTTCAACGTTATTCTCAACATTTCAACTTTATTCTTGGAAGTGCATTTTTCATGATTGGCCCTAATACTCATAAGTGATGCTTATAATGATGACATCACTTATTTCTGATCTAAGAAAGTTAGTGTAGTTCCTCTCATTTGATAATGTTTGTCTTCTGTTTTTGCCAAAAACTTAAAAATCCATTTTATCCCCTCAAACTAAAACTTTGCTTTTGTTCCTTCTATTCTGCTTTTATTTTTTAAAAGAAAACTCACAGTGTCCATCATTTGAAGTGGCTCTGTAACAAGATTATGAGATTTTCCGCTCTTGCCAAGACTTTGTAATGTGAAAGGACTGTTTTGAAATTACTTATAACTTTGAAAAAACAAAGTTTTCAATGTGAGCTTTTAAGCCAACGTCTTATGTGATTATAAAGATACAGAACTCAAAGGGCTTCGGAGAGAAATGTTCATCTCTACGTGCTTTTGTGATGCTATTTCTTGTTTACAAACACTCCACACAAGTGTCAAGTAGTATGTTAAAGAGGCTGTGATGTTTTACTGGTCGTCCACAATTAGACAGGAGGATGCTGTGCAGATTAATTTGAGTTTGAGTTTGAGCAGCAGCAGCAGCAGCAACTCGTCTGGCGGACAGATGTCTGAGGAAAGGTCAGACAGATGGAGCCACATTAAAGATGAGTTAAAGCTAACTGTACACTGGTCAGGACATCCAGCTTGATCCCCGTACACACCAATGAGCAGTGATGCCTCTCCAGTCCAGGGAGCCAGGTGCACTCTACACCCCCCTCCGTCTCATTTCCCATGGTTATCTGCCATCTGTTATAGAGGCTCTGATGCCCCGAGCTCCGACCCACCTCTCATTGGATCATGCACCACAAAAACAGTCCATGTTGTTGTTCCATTGGTTGTAAAAGAGAGAGAGAGAGAAGGGAGGAAGGGGAGGGGGGGTCAGCGTCTTCTGATTAGATCACAATGACATTTGCTTTAATCATAATCTTTCCCTGCAACCGGAGCGACTTCGTGTAGCAAAGGGACTGGTTCAGATTTAATAACAGTGGTAATAATGATACATGAAATACTGTCGGTCCTGTGTATTAATTAAAGAGACTGTATGTGATGGTGTAACGAAACAGAGGCAGCTGTGTCAACAAGGACTCGGCCTCTACTTTATCTCAAATGTATCATCATCAGCTGTATGTGTGTGTGTTGTGTTGCATCTTATACATGACAAACTCTTGAACACAAAAGGGTAAATGATGTTATGCAACCCAATGTCAAGTGGTGTAACCGGTGTTTTTTCATAAAAATCTGACTAAATACGGGTTAATTAAAGCAGATATCAGTGGAATGTTTTTGTTAATATAAGTCCTAAATAGTCCTATTTTCCGTCAGCAATCACTTACATGAAGTATTTCAGCCTAAACACGAGTCTCTCCGTCACTCTGCTCTGCTGTAACCCGAGGAGAAAATTTTCCTTGTGGGATACAAGTGTTATCCAATGAGGAGAGAGAACGGCATGAAGGGCTGTGTGTGCAGCCAAGGGATGCGCGTGAATGTGGTGACGTGGCACGAGGACCAATTGATGCCTGACAAGGGCGGGGGCTGCTAACTCATGGTGTGTTCAAAGAAACTCGTACTTTGTGTTTTTCCTTCCTGTGAAGTCATACCAGTTCGATCTGGTACGAGTTCACGGGTCGGAAGTTACGAGTGGCCGTTATAGGGAACTTTCACAGACAACAGGATGGTAAAAACACGAGCTACGGGTTACCTGGAACGCTACCAAGTCGTAGTTGTGACTTGAAGCTGTAACTTACGGTTTCAAAAGCCTGCCTTGAACGCAGCATTAGCCGAAACGGCCGTGAAGCTGATATCTGCTTTAACTGGGAGTCAAGTTTGGAATAAATTTAATGCAACACTTTAGTTTTTTGACAAATTTTACATAATTTGTCACATTATTTAGAAAAAAATAAGTGTTTTTAGCACATGTCTGGCTCAGTATTGGAAGGAAATAGCTGTTTTTTTCTCATAACATTGCCACTTTATTCTCGTAAAATTACGACTTTATCTCCTAATATTATGACTTTATTCTCGTCATATAAAACCAACATACAAAATGCCCATTTTAACAAGTCTGCTGCATGTGTTTCACGACAATTTTTTAAAAGATATTTCAGAACTTCTCACCTTGCCAACCCTGATTAGTCACATTGGGCTGAATGCAAGTTGTTTTTAGAGTTTGTGTCCTTAAACCCCCCCTTTTAAAAAAGAATTATGGCCATGAAATCAATAATAGTGTTAAACAGGCATTAAAAACACAAACTTTGACATCCTGAGGCCGTTGATGAGCCTGGGAAATCACAGCCACCGCAGCTGCAGACATAAATATTAGTTTGTGTGACTGCTAACAAGGCCGGGCATTATGACGAGCACACAGTGCGGAGTGTGTTGTGGTGTCTCGAGGACTATCAGGTGTCTTATCTTATCCCACAGCGTGAGTGTCCTTACAGTACGTTGCTGCTGTGATAACACCACCGAGCCCCGAGAGGAGCTGGCCCGGCCCGTCCTGTCCTGTCCTCTGTGTGTGTGTGTGTGTGTGTGTGTGAGTCTAGAGGGACGCCTCCAGATTGCCTAGCAGCGAGCGGTAGCTAAGCAAAGCACTTAGAGACCTGCAGTCTCCAAGGGGGGGAGTCGGGGGAGTCGGGGGAGTCGGGGTGGGGAGGGGGAGGGGGAGGAGGGAGGGAGGTTAGCGCTCAGTGCTGATGATTGCCATGGATGATCCCACCTGCAGCTAAGAGCACATTACATGCAGACAAAAAAAAGAGAGAAACCTTTCTAATGCGATCGGCCGTCGCCCACGTACGTAACCAGAAGTTGCATCATGTTTTTGAACCGAGGAGAGAGAGGGCGTCCATTTAAAAAAACAACAGGAGGTGATGGAGAGCGTTTTGTTTTGTGTCAGCGAAAATGAAAATGATAATGACGTGAACTTGGACAGAACCACCATTAAACAACACACACTAAACCATGTAATACAAGATAATAAAACCCTCACTGCAAATACACAGAGACAGGAAGAGGACATACTGTATGTAAAGTGGTCGCTCACTTATTCCACTTCTCTTTCTTTTAATACTTTTATCTTGAAGTTTTTTATTATGCAAGAACAACACAACTCATTCCTGCTTAATTACACAGTTAAAGCAGAAGTGAGTGATATATTTGTGTTAATATAAGTCTTAAATAGTTATATCTTCCGACAGCAATCACTTACATAGAGTGTTTGGACTGAAACACGGGTCTCTCAGTCCCTCTGCTCTGCTCTGAGCCGAAGAGAAAACATTTATCGTATCCTACAGTTTTTATCCAATGAGGAGAGAGAACGGCATGCAGGGCTGTGTGTGCAGCCAAGGGACGCCGTGAATGTGGTGACGTAGCGACGAGGACTGTTATGGTGCGTTCAAGGAAACTCGTATTTTTCCGACCGTTAAGTGGTACCAGTTCGATCTGGTACGAGTTCACCGGTCGGAAGTTACGAGTGGCCGTTATAGTGACTTTCACCAGTAAAACAGGTCGGAAAAACACGAGTGGGTTGCCTGGAACGCTACAAAGTCGTAAGTTGTGACTTGAAGCTGTAATTTACGATTTCAAAAGCCTGCCTGGAACGCAGCATTAGCGAAAACGACCGGATCACTCACTTCTGCTTTAACAAAGGACTGAGGTAAAAGAATAACAACAGTAACTAAACAGAGTAGAATAAATAATAGAGACAAACAATTAAACCAAATAGATTTATAAATAAATTAGAAATGAACACTAAATTGTGATACATGTGTCACTAAGACATCTTAATCATTGTACCTGGATGTTAATATTGGTTTATGCATGCAGCTGTCTGTGTATATATTCAATAAAAGGTTGCCAGATCTTTAAAAATATCTGTTCATCACGACGACATAGGTGATTTTCTCCTAGGACAAACGGGTCACGATTTCATTTAATACCCATTTTTAATATAGAGAGACTGTAAATTTGACTTCCAGGTTAACGCAATACAATTTCTGGAAACAGTAAAAGCTTTATCAATAAATTTCCTGGAGCTCTGACTTAGTTTCTAGTTTGTTTTACAGTATTTCCGAAAAGACACATTGATTTTAGTGTTGCATATGTCAAACCAAAATGTTGTGCAGTGTAACATGGTACAGTACGGCATTTAAAACACTTCTCCTCTGTCAGTGTGACTCTTTGCATCTGTTCAGTCACAGTGGGTGTGTGGTTGGTTGTGTGTTTGTGTGTCTGCATCAGCATTTGCATTTCCCTCTTTTTATTTTTTTTTATTTTTTGGATGACACCCAAATTATGAATCATGACACGTCTAAGTGTGATGGCGCTGCATTGTGTGTGTCCACCTCATTAGTCACCCAATGTGCTGTATCAGGCTGCTTTGCATGCACGCACACACACATACACACATACACATACACATACATACATACAGCCAAAACGAGGCCATAGAGTCAGCTTAACCATCGCACCATTTGAATCTATGTGGGCATCGACAGTAAAACATGCTCTAGGTAATGCGAAGTAATTGTGTATGTGCGTGTGTGAAATAATAGATAATATCCGTGCCACACAGCAGCAGCAGCAGCAGCAGCAGCCTTTCACCCTATTAACTTGAGTCTGTGGAACCAATTTTAATTCAATTTAAGAAGTCATTTTCCCCGGGAATTATCTTATTTGGATATTCTGGTAATCCTGTAATGACGGGAATCAGCACAGTTACAAATCTCTCACTTAGTTCAGAGTTTTTTTTAACGAGTTCAGCAAAGTTTCAAACCAGAGAGAGAGAGAGAGAGATGCTGCGACAGTTTCTCCAACCTCCCTGTGTGTCTTGTTTTGTTGTGATGGTAGCTTTGGATGATGGAGTTTAGGGATTTGAACCATGAGGGTCGAAGCTCGTTGGGCGTCGGTAGTTTATCATGAGGGGTTTTTATGCTCATATTCATTATAGTGAGGAGGAATAATATTACTCATCCATCCACCGCCGGTGTGAAGGTTGTCCTCCACTGTTTTAGAAAAGTGGATTGGAGTTGAGATGGACCACATCTGACATCTAAGGGGAAACAGCAACAACAATGAGACCAGTAATAAATCTCTTGTTATTATTGGATTGGTTTCCTTCCTGCAGCTGGAGCTCAGCTTCAACGTGTCACTGGGGTGTCTGTGAATGCACAAGTGCCAGATCAATATGGATTTTGAATTTGCTCTCTAAATATGGTTACGTTGAAATATGTGGACAGACAGGTTTAGTCTCCCTCTCCTCTTCCTCTTCCTCTCTCTCTGTGTTTTATCCCTTCATACTTTTTCTCTGCAGCTCCACATCAGCATGTAAATGAGCATCGACTGTTCAGGGTTGAATTTGCAAACGGTGTTGATCATCTCAAATGAAGATAAGGCACCTAGATGAGACTTTAAACAACCCAGAGCTGCTGGGTGTTCTCATGTCTTGACCAATCCAATTATTTATTGATAATCCAGGATTCAACATGTGCAGTTGGAGTGTCCGATGATCTCAACAAGTGTTTGTTCTTGGTTGTCGGAGCAGCGGCATCCTTCTCTGTCTCAGTCCTAGGTATCTGATGACTAGACTTATTTCCTCCAAGAGCTGCTCCTCTTCTACAAAGCCTATCAATCAATCAATGAATCAATCAGTCTTCCAGTCACTTCCCTGCACCACAACATCATTAACCAGCCCTTACAGTACTTTAAACTTCAGGTGCACTTCTTTACTTCTTTAATACTTCAAGGTCTCCTGCTGCAGTGTTGTGTTGTGTTGTCCTTCACTATGAAGTTGTAAATGTAAATGTGATGTAATGAACTGCAATGCGTTCTTTTTTTCCCCCTCGTCGTCTTGTATTTGGTAGATTGGAGAGATTTTCTTTTCACCGGTGTAATCGCTAAAAGCTCTCTTTGGAAGAAATGTGAAGGGAGTTGGATAATAATCTTACTACAACACAAAGCATACATAGCTACAGTATAGGAGGCAGAGATCTGAAGGAGGAACATGCACACATCCACCACCAGTCTGTACAAATGTGAAAAACTATATTTATATAACCAATTATAGACTGAAATCAAAACATAATCCATCATAATGATAACAAGAAACATGAAACTGCAAAAAATATGTTATAATATGATAACAAAAAAAAGGGGACAGCTGGTTTTTAATCAGAGATCTTCTGCTCCATAGTGGGGAACAGATAACAGATGTAAAACTATTCTTGTTTCAGACCAACTGGAGGCAGAGCGTCACAACCGAAGACTCTTTTCTTCTCCTATAATCAGATACAACACACATCCAGAGCCTTTATCTGTGAAACTCTAACACACCCATGTAGTCACGCATTTGTACTGTAGATATTTGATTTGTGTGCATTGTGTGCATACCTCGCTCTGTGTTTTGTGTGTGTTGCTGCTATAATTAGAAAGCATTAATCTTAATGGTGTATATTGATTTGTCAACGGAGCTGAGAGCTGATGGATACCGGAGCTCCTCGTCATTACTCCATGACCTCACAGCCCCAGGCTAACACACACACACACACACACAAACACACACATACACATAATGAGACTTGTTTCACTATTCACTACTTACTCTATGGGGTGCCCTCATTGACTTACTGCATTCCCAAACCCCTCTTGTCCTAACCTCCATCATCATCATCACAAATAAAAGCAAAACCTCTAACCATTAAACCAGGTCAAGTCTTCCCATGGGTCGGTTTTGCATTGCAGTTTTAAATCCCCACAGGATATAAAAACAAAACATGCAGCGCTTTCACACCTCTCAGCAGAGTGTTATTGCTCTTTTTATGGATTTAATGTGTTTATGTGTTCGTGTTGCAGCAGTAGGAGATGCACATGAAGCAAAAATGAACATCGAGTTACAGGGAAGGGAATCCCCCTCTGATGTCGTAGTTACATGTGCACCTGTCTCTCTTCCTGCTTTACTGTAATCTCTCTCCCATCTATTTTTCTTTTCTTTTCTTTCTCGTGCTTCCTGTTTCTATTGTTACTACTTTTTTGTCTAGACATTTTCCTGCAGTCATCCATCCAGCACAGAGGTTTAAAAGCAGCTTGCTTGCTTCTCTTGCACTTTTATTTTCCTTGCACTCTTTGTTTCTTGCCACTCCGGGCTAATCTGCATGTGTACAGTATGTAAATGTGTCTCTAAGTTCATTGTGTGTGAGACAGAGAAGAAATAAAGAAGAGGAGGAAGAGGAGGAGGAGGCGGAGGACTGTTGTGGAAAAGTCTCAGTGGAAAGTGTGAATATGCGCGTGGAAACCTCGGAGCTTGTAATATGATTCGGGGTATCCTGTCCACTCAGGTGCATGCCTCATGTGTGCTGTGTGACACAAACACACACACACAGCCTCACATGTACCAGTTCATTTCATGCATTTTTATTTATTTTTTTTAAATTTCCAGGTGGAGTTTCTAATGTTTCCTCTGACGATTCGATCACAGCAGCAGCAGCAGGAAATGTTTTTGAGTTTTGCCATCAGCGTCGCCTCTAAATCATTTTTTTAATATCCTGATCTGACATGTTTACTGTTGGACAGATGCGTGAGACTCTGCAGGATATTTATAGTTGTTAATCTCATTATTAATATAAGTATTAATCAGTTTGTTTGGACTCAACCAGGCTTTATTAATGTACTACAGTACATCAAACATGTGACCCTATTACTTAATCTGAAATAAATCTACCTGATTATAACACTGGAGGACAAACGCTAACATTTGTCATTTGTCTTCATGGGATATTTTGACTTTATCCATTAAAACTTCAATCTGCATCTTAATAAAATGTGCAGAAAGTGAAGAGTTATAAAGAAATTGAAAATATTATGTTGTTATTTTACTAAAAACTTTACATTACATTACAAATGGGAAAACAAAACTCATCATCAGTGACATTGATTTAATCCATTTATACTGTAGCTTCCGGCTCTGATCAACTCACTTTTTTTATTATTATTTTATTGTTTTATTTTATATTAGTGGACACAACAACAGCTTGTCTCTGGGCAGTAATAGTGGTTGTAAATGATTTTATGTAGGTGGTGATGGAGCCTGTTCAGTAAATATTAAATTTATAAAGTTATAGGTCATATTGGACACAAAGATTTTAACAAACTAAGCATGAATTTTATCATCTACTCCTCAATTTAATTATATAATTATGAAAAATGCGATAAATATGTAATAGTAGATGCACAAAAAGATGTAAAGACACAAAATAATAACATGCAAGGTTACACACTGGATTATGAGTCTCCTTGCCGCACACACCCACACATGAGACAACCATGAATGTGTCTCATTTGAGCCTGACAGCCAGCCAGACACCGGTGATAGATGGATGTTGTTACACTGTGATAATAGGTGCTGCCAGTCGGCCTCCTCCTTCCCTCATGGTCTTGTTAGCCCACGCAGCACTTGTCCATCTCGCTCGCTCCGTGCCACAGTGGACGCCTGTTAATGCGACCAGTGGATCCAGTCGGAGTCATTAAAACGGGTCAAAGCAGCTCCAACTGCGATACATGTGCTCCCACTGTGCATGTAGTTATTAAATATATCTTGCACCCAGCACTGAACCATGTGTAACCCTTTCTATTGTTAAAAAGACTTACTGTATGTCTGATTTGCTTGCAGCCAGTCCACCCATCGTTTCGAATGCGGGGGTTTGGTTTTACTTCATTATGGATATCTCGGGAATGCTGAAGGGTAGCAATGTAAAACTTAAAAAAAAGAAAGGAAAACAGACATTTTAGCTTTCCAAATGAGCTCTTCTGGTATGTCCGACGCTCACCATGAATCTGAATAATCCAATGTGAACAGGATTATTGTTATTCAAAACATCCAGGGCTGTTTTGAGAGGATGAAAAGAGCTGTGATGTTTGATCCTTGTGGTATTTTGACTGAAGCATGTCATAGAGATGTCTTTAAGACACCTGGGAACTGTTTTAATTTGTGGAAAGGGGGCAGAATACGTCTCCTTTAAAATCCAGGGTTGTTTGCCATCAAATGATATATTTATATATATATTAATTTACATCAAGATGGTTGCTCCGTTGCCTTGAATGATCTTGATTATCGGAAAAATGCATTTATACCTATTTTACACAAGCTAAAACCAAGACATGGGGCCTCACATGGAAGGAGAAAGTTTGTTTACTGCGGGAAACAAGACAAAAAAGCCTGTGCACCCCATGGAAATGTACAGTAAACAGAAACTGTTTTCATGCCAGGCGAGTGGGGCATTTTTCCAAATAATATATTTTGTATCATAGTTAGAGCCCTTATTCTTTCCCTCCTAATCCCCAAGACCTCAAAGAACAGTTATATAGTGTCTAAAAAGAAGTTAATAATAATTTTCTGTGTGTTTTCCAACAAATATGTGTGAAATGTATTATTAATTTAATTTTCTGATCATATAGCTTGTTCTACATTCATATGACACCACTACAGCGTGGATATTCTGAAAGCCCAGGTTGTCACTTGATTGTGCATCACAGGGCTGAAGTTTTACAAGGATTAACACACAAAGAGACTAGGAAAATGGATTAATGTGAAATCTGTTGTGTATTGACTATATTAATCAACTTATCATTTCTCCACTTAGGTTTTTATACAGACAGATACCTACCGGATTATAGGACAGATCCATCAAGACTTGTACAGTATATTGACTCACCAGTTAAATTATCCTTAGATAAATGGTCACTCTCTTCTTTATAAAAGGCTTTGGGCAGCTGTTGCATAAAAAAAAATCTGAGTGGACTTTATGGATTCGTGCCACGGTGCAGCAGGTGAAGCCATCACAGCATCTATAACAGAGCACTCATCAGGAGTGATGGACACGCGGAGCCATGTTAGAGACAGTAATGGGGTGAATAGGTGGAGCGGGTCTTCTATTCCTATAGCTTTATTACTTCATTTGCCTGCGTGGCATCGGCCCATCAGGGTCTGTCAGTCAACCCCCACCGCGTCTCAGTGCCAGACCTAATATCTGTCAGATGCCTTTCATTCTCCTCCAGGGGGCAAATGTTGCTTTTTTACTTCTTCTTCTCAGTCGGTGCCGAGCGCAGAGATGAGATGAGATGAGATGAAATGAAATGTAATGGCACCGAGGTGGAATAAGAATATTAAATAGTACGTAGAGTAATATGTGTCGTTATACAGAGAGCTGATTTGAAGCTGGGTATGAAAATTATGAGGTATATATGTGTGAAAGAGGGAGATTAACTCTTTTTTTTGTGCATGGAAATGGGATGTGAGCCTGTATTGGAAATATTGTGTGTGTTTTTTTTGTAGGTGTGTGAGTTCTGCACCACTGAGCTGCAGCTGAGATGATTCACTGACACTGATGGTGTCGTGATCTCCTCCTGACTGGGGAAATGACCTCAGTCCCTCCAACTCTCTCTGTATCTGTGTGTTTCTGTGTGTGTCATTGTGTCCAAGTAAATGCTCATCCTGCAGTTTTGACAGCACGCCTGCATCACTGGTTATTTGAGACCTCTGTGATGAGTGTATGAGTGTGTGTGTGTGTGGATGACAAACCAGCTTCTGATGTAAAGCAGAGGGCTGATTCACCGGCCAATGGTTCCTCTCCCTCTCTCTCTCTGTTTCTGCTTCGCTCGGCTTCGTTAATTATAAAAATGTTTCGCTGTGTAAACACAACAGACTTTTGCTGTGTTGCATCTCTCCAAAAGATCAAAGCAGAAGCAGCTTGTTGAAGACAATAAATGTAAAAGACTGTGAACAGAATATCTTTCTCCTCCGTCCTCACCATGCAGCAGCAGCAGCAGCTTCTGTTTGCTTTTATTTTTATTTTTTCCCCAAATGTTTATCATCCAGTTTTTGTTCTTTTTCAGTAACTCTTCTCGGCTGCACCCTCTCTCTTTCTAAAAACATGCACTTCTGCTGCCTCAGCTCCTTCTTTTTCTGAACGCCACCTCTCAACAACAACAACAGAACCACCACACACACACACACTCTCTCTTTCTTCAAGGTTGCTTTGTTTACACCAGGGACGACTCAATGCACTGAAGCCGGCTGTCACGGCGGTGACCAGAACAACTGACATCCCTGTAGGTGTCAAGAGGACACACACACACACACACACACACACACACACACACACACACACACACACACACACACACACACACACACACACACACACACACACACACACACACACACACACACACACACAATGACATTTCCAATTGAATCGCACGGCTACAGTTCAACCTGAGCTGCACTATTATTATTTTTATTATCTGATCTATAATAACACATGCATTCAGTTCTTTGGGACACAACATTTTCTGCAGGTTCACTTTGTATTCAGACTGGCGTGCCTATGTTCCCACAGCCCTATGTTCCCTCATTTCTAAGGTTTTTTCTTTCTTTCCAAAAATTAGGCCCTATGTTCCCACATTTCCTTTATGATCAATTTGCATCAGATTTTATCCCCATTTCTACCAATTTCGTAGTCAATTACAGTACACCCAACCTTTTATCCAGTAGCAGTTGACTACAGATGTAATGTAGCTTTTAGCACTACTCCAACATAGGGTTGAGTGACGAACCCTTATACCAAAATTAAACTCACCTCCATGAGTTAGTGCAATTTAGACAAACTTCTACAGTAGTACAAATAGTGTTAGTAGTAGTAAACAAAGCATTAGAAAGTTTGTAGGTCATAGTGCAAAGGACCCTAGGTTGAAATTACTCTGAATCATCCCTTTAAAATAAAAATGACTTGACTTAGAGTTTCATTTTGAGAAAATTCTTAGAAATAAGAAAAATCTTAGAAATGAGGCAACATAAACCTGAGGGAACATAGGGCTGTGGGATCATTGGGCTGTGGGAACATAGGGCTGACCCCTAAATATTCACATCAATCTGCGTCTGTGAGGGTTAAATTAAATTAGCAGTGTGGGGAGCGCCTCCTCTCCTGCTTAGTCCCTGACTAATCCACCTGTCTCTGTGTCTTTGGCCATAAAATCGAAGGCACTCATCAAAGTGGCGTTCGTCTGCACCACCACGCACTCCTCATTCCTCGCGACTGCTAATGCATTAAACAGTTTCTCCCTCTCTGCTGGAGAGCTCTAATGTTGTGTGTTTGTTTGTTTGTTGCTGCATATAGGACATGTCCATTAATAATATTGTGCGCCTGCATGCCTGGTGGATTAATTTCATTTCATTTCAGTTACAGAACGACTGCAGACCCTCGATCCCCCGTGGCTCCGTCCTGTAGGAAACATCGCTTCTGTTCTGGCCTCTCGTGTGTTTCTGGTTTCTTGTTGTTCACTCACTTGTTTGTGTTTTCCCTCATTGTGACAGCAGCACACAGAGCAGTGTGAACTGACCTGCTGCAGAGTTACAGCTTCTCTTCTCCTTTTTGTTTTCCTTTACCTCCCTTTGCTTGCATTCTCGTACATAAAACCCAGTTTATACCTCTCTCTGGCTGTCGTTACACTACAAGGTTCAAGTCGCCCAATTCCGATTTTCTCCTGGATATCCGCCAATACGTCTGCAGTCTTAAAGCAGAAGTAAGCAATCCGGTCGTTTTGGCTAATGCTGCGTTCCAGGCAGGCTTTTGAAACCGTAAATTACAGCTTCAAGTCACGATTTATGACTTTGTAGTGTTCCAGGCAACCCACTCGTGTTTCTCCGACCTGTTTTACCGGTGAAAGTCACTATAACGGCCACTCGTAACTTCTGACCCGTGAACTCGTACCAGATCGAACTGGTACGACTTCACAGGTCGGAAAAACACGAGTTACGAGTTGCCTTGAACGCACCATAACGTCTTGTCAGCCGATGGAGTTAGCAGCCCCCGCCCTCGTCATGGATCTATTGGTCCTCGTCCCTACGTCACCACATTAATAATAATAATAATAATGGATTACATTTATATAGCGCTTTTCTACCGTTACCCGATACCCAAAGCGCGTACAGTAACCATTATTCATTCATACACATTCACACCGGTGGTGGTAAACTACGTGTGTAGCCACAGCTGCCCTGGGGCAGACTGACGGAAGCGTGGCTGCCATTTCGCGCCAAACGGCCCCTCCGACCACCACCATGATCATTCATACACATTCACACGAGGCAAGTTGGGTTAGGTGTCTTGCCCAAGGACACTACGACAGAGACTGGGAGAGAGCGGGATTCGAACCGCCAACCCTCTGATTATTGGACGACCCGCTCTACCGCCTGAGCCACTGCCGCCCCATTCAGGCGCATCCCTTGGCTGCACACACAGCCCTTCATGCCGTTCTCTCTCCTCATTGGATAAAACTTGTAGGATACGAGAAAAGTTTTCTCCTCTGCTTACAGCAGAGCAGAGTGACTGACAGACCCGTGTTTCAGTCCAAACACTCTATGTAAGTGATTGCTGTCGGAAGATAGAACTATTTAAGACTTATATTAACACAAAAATATCGCTTACTTCTGCTTTAACAGACAGATCAGATCTTTCCTGGCAATGCGAGTCGTATGTCATCGATAATAATATGAATTCTAGTTCTTGTTTTCATACAGTATAACATTCATTTACATGCGGATGGATCGAGGGCAAGCGAGGGAGCGCCAAGAGAGAGAAACACCAGATTTCACCTCCCGGCAAAAACTGAAACGAGCCGATTAGAAATCAAGAGAGGAAAAACAGACAATGTCCACGTCGTGTGTGTCCAAGAGGCTTAGTGAGGATCGGACGGTGGCACAACTGTCACCGTCACAGCCACTTCACTGAGTTTATTTTGTAAGGAGTGTTGGATATAAACTCTGTGCACCAGACTCATGTTCATTTGTTTATAATTATTATGAAACTATAAAGTGGCTTAATAAATCTCCTGTCTTTAAAAAAGTTCACTAGCTTATTTCCACTGGTTTCACGCAAGCAAAGCAGGTGTAATATCAGATATGGATCACTTCTGATACAACATGTAAACAGACAGTCAAAAAATTTCAGGTACAGGCAACAAATCAGAATT
This sequence comes from Trachurus trachurus, assembly GCF_905171665.1. Lineage (NCBI taxonomy): Eukaryota > Metazoa > Chordata > Actinopteri > Carangiformes > Carangidae > Trachurus > Trachurus trachurus. The sequence continues at coordinate 3,292,901 of NC_139911.1, read as the reverse complement.
GGGCATCAAGGCAGTAGTGTGAAAACATCCTCCGTTTCTTTCCTTCTTGCATTTATCTCTCCAGTCCTGCTGGCTGCAGGAACTAGTGAGACGGAGGCAAGAAACCCTGACGTAGCTACAGTTTCGCCCCAGCTTCCTGCCCTCAGAAACATTAAAATGCAAAAGTATCAGCAGGTGGAAACGCCCTTTATCTCTTGTTGCAGGAACCTGCCTGTAAACTTTTTTAATCCAGATAAACACAGATAAGAGATTGTCACAGCAGAGTGTCCAAACCTCCCAGTATATTTCAGTCCGGCTCTTGAAAGTGAGCTTTTTCTTCCACAAAGATATTTTCTGAAACTTTTATTTTTTATTTTTATCTGTAGGTGTTTGAAGTCGCTGCAGTATTCACATCTTTTTTTTTTTTTTTTTACCCCAGGAGCTCTTAAAAGGCCCATTGTGCAAGTGTCACCTTCACTGGCAGAAAGTACATGGTGGCTTCTGTTTGACATAATAATTAGACTTATTAATGGACTTTAGTGATGGGTAGCAATTTCTGTGCTTTTTAAGAGATTAAACTTTTGACTGCTGCATGTAAGGGAAAAAAACAACATTTTTTGGAGTCTGTTTTGTGAAATCTTTTTGGTTCTGGACTGTATTTTATTCACACTGCAACCTTGCTGGCCTCAAAATGCATCAGACCATGACTTTCTGAATCTCCATAATTTGGTTTAATTGAGAGAGACTTGCTGACCGCAGAGGTGCAACACACCTGAACCCTTCGACCAGAAAAAAACTGGGCCGTTTATTCTCTGTATTTCTCTACAGAAATGGAAATGTGTTTCTATTCAGTGCTGCAGCTGCATTTGTTGTGTTTTCCTCTGTGCAAAGAGGAAAGTCTTTAGAGTATAAGCTTCTCAGTTGTATACGTTATAGTGTGAGAATCTGTCAGGATGTCAAATTAAAGAGGGTTAAAGTTTATGTGTTTGGGTGGATGTGAAAACTGGAGGTTCAGTTTTTTTCATTTTATGGAATAAGAATAAAAATATCTGATCAAAAAACAGAAAAGAAAAGAGAAGTGTGAGTTCAAAGAGGCCTTTGAACATCCAGGTTTGGCGACTTCAAAGTTTCAGCTGACCAGCTCCGTTCCCTCTGAAGCTCTGAGATGTATGAGGAGTTTTAGATGCACCTGCCTCCACACTGCAGGTTTTTACCTTTTATCAGTCAAATCTGGGGCTCTGGAGTTATAAAAGATGCATTTCGTCTTTTTCAGTTGTGGCTACAAGTTTTGTTATTGCAGGTTTTGTTTGAAAAATTAGGCTTAGTCACACGGGAACAATGCAAGTCTGATCACTTTTTGTTTTCAACGAAGCCAGCAAGAAGGCACTGCGATGGATAACATTAGATATCATAAGTTTTACCATTTGTATATCTGTGTAGTCTTATCTCTCATAAACAAGAGATTACGGGTTACGGGGCGCGTTACGTTTGTGTGGCGGTGTCGCCATGGAGACGAGAGCTGGGACACCGGGTCGGAGGCTCTGATCTTACAAGGTTGGTTTTCAGCCAAGAGACGCTAGGTGGAAGGCAGAGAGCCTCCAATCTCCCTGGAACTAGTTACAAGTCAGTGATTTAACCAGAACTAGGACTCTGGAGCTGTTATTAAGGTAAAAAATCTTGCAGAGTTCCTCTTAAAGTTGCCTGAAGCACCATCTGATCCTCTGGTTATGCATCCACATCTCTACAGGTGCAAAAACAGCCAAACACCAAACATAGATTATTTCAGGCCCTGAAGGCAACACTGCAGCTCCAGTTTGTTCGTTCATTCATTTGTTTGGTCGGGAGAGCGAGGTGGGTTTAATTGACCTATGGCTAAGCCACGCCCCCAAACACGATGAGCCAATCACAGTGCGCATAGCTAGCCCATACACTCGGACATTCTCTGCTTCCACGTCCATTGAAATGCATTGCAGTTAGTAAGTTTTCATCCGTTTTTATATGTTTTTTCTTGACATTTTAAGTTTAAAATGGTCAAACGGTGTTCATGGGGTACATGCAACTCTGACACTAGGTATCCTGAGAGGCAGGGTGAAGGGGTGTATTTTTTTAACCCTTTCCCAAGCCACATCTCAACCAAGAGAAGTGTCTGCTCTGGATAAAGTTATGCAGTAGACCACAACACCAACTAAACGTGGATAAACTTAACACGGATGTCTACATCTGTTCTAAGTTAAGTCAACAACGTATTTGAGGCAACATATTGTGAGAGATGTTTGGATGTTAGCCAGCATCACAACTAAGCATAAAGCCCGCTAGCTTAATGCTAACGTATAATGCAAAACTCCATATACAGGCTAACAGAAGTTAGCCCATCGCTATCGGCGTTTCGCGGCAAACGGCAGCCATAGCAGTAAAGTTAAGTTTTGGTGATATTGAACCATTCCCTGCAGAAACCTCTCCTCTGCACGTATGTTCAGTTTCTGTTTTGGTTTATTGCAGCTGTTTCTTACTGTAGCAGTGGAAAAACATAAAGAAATTTCCTCTTTCTCCTCCTCGGTCCGTGAGATCATGTGCGACGGGCAAACAGAAGCAGTTGGTTTAAACTGGCGGCGGCGGCTGCTTCTGTTTGCAGTGTTGACTGATGATGTTGACATATTGTTGTGAAAGTCTGTTAGGGGGATGTTTAATAACCCAGCACGACTAATGATGTCGAACACGTATGGTATTATTATGCTTCAGCAACCACGCTATTCTTTTGTACCTGTGTGTATATGTATATGTGCACATGTGTGTGTGTGTGTGTTTGTGTGCAGTATCTGGTTGTTTGCCTTTCCATATCAGTACTTATGTGTGTGTGTGTGGGAGTGCATTAGTGTGTTTCTGCATATACATCAGGAACTCCATTTCATTTTCATCTGAAAGCTGGATGGTGTTTTGTATGCGCTGCCTCGTCTTTTTCGACGCCGGCAGTATCACTCACTCACTCACTCAGCGTGGTGGCTGCACAACGCTGTCAGATATTAAAGGGGCTGGGGGTAGGGTAGGGGTGGGGTGGGGGGGGGTTGGAGAAGAAGATGCTCCGAACGCACAAAGCCATGACAAAAACAACTGTCGACGATGATGATAAACCGACGGGCCGCTCCTTCCACCCTTTACTTAGACTTTGAATACCAGGCCAATCACGTGTAATGTTGCTGCAGTGATATTTATTTGGGCACTTAAGGGGGCGGGGGGGACGGATAAATGGCACTTGCACAGGCCCAAGTTATTGGGTAGTATGTCTTTTCCAGAGCTATTAGGACCTAATGTAGCGCTAGTCACAGAGAGAGAGAGAAAGGAGGGAGGAGGGAGAGAGGAAGGAGCGTTTGATGGACGCAGTAGAAGGTAATAGGAGGGAGAGAAAAAACACGACTCATTTTTTGAGATATCAGAGATTTACAAAGAGCTGACGGAGCGCGTTAACGTCGAATATGTCCAGTCTAATCTTCTCTAGTGCACATGTATTATTGAATTCAGTTGGCTTCTCATTTAAAGTTTGTTTTACCCATCTGTCCTTGTAAATGGGAATAGTAGTGTCAGAGTATTTGTTATGCAGCTTGTAATTATACACGGGATAACGATGCAGACGTGTAAAAAGATAAAAAGTTAAGTCGAGTTGGGCGTCGTCTTGTTGGAGTTCGGTCCCTGTCCCAGTTTACATGCAACAGGGAAAATCGAATAATTATCGGAAACATGTCTTCCTCCTCAACACTAGGTGGTGATATGCGTTGTTTCAGCCAGTTGTATAAGGGATATAACACAGATAACCTGGGACAGAGATTTGGTTCCTCTATGAAGCAACTGATTAATGAATAGTAGAGGTTGGTATAATGAAGGAAACAACAAAATACAACTTATTTATTATAAAAGATATGAAATTGACTGTTTTCATTAATGGCTCCTCCTTTGTATGTATAATTTTGGAAATTGTTTTGGTCTGCTGCCAGAAAGCAATTTAGGGGCCGGTGTGTAGGAGCCATTAATTTTGGTCTGAAAGCGAACAGTTTTTGACCGTGACGTTGTGTGTCTGTTGTGTTTAAGGAAAAGGTATTTTTGGTTTAAACTAGAACTTTTGTTTATAAAGGACATTCTCTGTTTTACCCACGCACGCATGTGTCATCATCCACCACAGATGACCCACCGTGACTTTCTTATATTTGGGCTTGGAAAGAGAAGGACACTACACTCAGGCCACAGGCTTCCTTGTTTTTTTTTTCTTCTATAAAACCCATCTTCTCGCTGGTTGCACTGTGAAAGGCACTGTGTGAAATGCACCTTTTTTTTTCTTTTTCTTGGGGTTCGGGCCGGTTTCGATGCTACGCTTTGGGCCTTCTCTACTCTTGTGATTGTGAAGCATGCGCACACATTCATTGTCCAGTTTCAGTCAGATTAAGGCGTGTTTATATACGTACATGCAGAAGAAAACCGGTTTCCAATTCTTATTATCGTCAGATCTGGAGAAGTCCAGTCTTAGTCGGACTAACACGTTTACGCACTTTAGTCGTCCAGTTATAATCGGATTAGAGCCATAATCTGTTGTATTTAACCGTCATGTAAACACTGAATCACTGGTGTCATCGTGTTTCTGCAGCCACCAACATGACAGATATCATCTCTCTCCTGTATTATCTCCTCTGCTGCTGCTACTGTACGTCACTACATGCATGTGTGTGTGTGATGGAAAGGTTTATTATCATCTGCTCCTCTGCTCGCTCTCCTCTTGGCTTTCCTTTCCTTTCCTTTCCTTTCCTTTCCTTTCCTTTCCTTTCCTTTCCCCTATTGATTTCCAGAGGGGATTCCTTCTGCATTCAAAAACCACTTATCCTAAATCCGGGGGACACTCCACACCGTCATGCTCGAATCCGAATCCGTGTCGGCGAGATAAGCCCCCTGACGCCAGGTGAAACCCGAAGCGGCCCGGTCAACCCGCCCACTGACTCCAGATCAATAGATACAGTAGCCCTTGATGCCAGATGAAATCCTAGCGCCGCTCGCCGCTAATCCTCTGGCCCCGGCACAGTGACCACACATGAGAACGGCGGCTCGCCTTCGGGGGCCCTCGTCCTCCACGTCGTCCACATGCATTATTCACCACAGACAGCGAGGTGTAGCTAAGCCTGAGCCGCTGCAACTTATGGCTCAAATTACACACAGGGAGCTGAGAGAAACGCACCTCCCACTCTCCTCTCCCGTCTTTTTTTTTTTACCCCCAGGTTTAAATTTTTTAATGGAGAGGAGGCAGCGAACTCTTCTTAATATTTCTTTTTTATTAAGACTGTATGGAGGCAGAGAGCAGAGGAGCAGGGAGGATTTCAAGGGGAGATGAGGTTGTCAGGGGGGGAAATATTAAAGGAAAATAGTCCTTTAAATTCTCAGAAACTTGTTATTATCCATGTGTGAAATGTCAGGAGTTTATATTAAATAAGCTGATGTACACATGTCTACTGATATTTCCAACAATCCCCCAGAAAAGATGTTTAAAACGCCTGTAGTCTGTGTTTCCAGTTGCTGTTGGAGTAACGGATTACATGTAATGGCGTTACATAATCAGGATACCAAAAAGAGGTAACTGTAATCCGTTACAGAGGTGGTTTTCAAACCTTTTCACATCAAGGACCCCTAAACTGACACAAATTAGACCACGGACCCCGATTGGACAAACTTTTAAAACAGAAATACACAAAGATTTGTTCTGAGACTGAATAATGTCACTTTTTTTAGTCAATGTATGTTCAAATTACTGCCAATAGTATGAATTTTTGGAAAAATGTAAATACATTTTTTTCAAAGTGAACCATAAAAGCAGACATATGCACAGTATGCATGCATATCAACACTTTACGCACGTGTAGCATACGCACAAATTCATTGTCCAGTCAGAAGGCGTTTATATATACGTACATGCAGAAGAAAACCGGTTTCCACCAATCGCTTTATCATCAGATCTGTAGAAGTCCAGTCTAAGTCGGACTTCCTGTCTACATGGATTAATGTGTGATATTCTTATTTGCATGTTTGGTATTAAAGTAATCCAAAAGTTACTAAAGTAATCCAGTATGTTACTTTAATTTTGTGATACTTAGAGTTACTGATCTCATTTTTTAACAGGAACTTTTTTAACATAAACCTCCCAACCCTGTGTATGTTGTATTTGTCTGAAAGGTCGTGCCCTTTATACACTGTCTTCACACACACACACACACACACACACATATTGAATGGCACTGTGCCTCACACACACATGCATACACACACACACACACACACATGCAGGCAGGGATCCAGCCGGTGTCAGAGATGGAGGTGATACTCCGCCTGAAATGATTCACCTGGTCATGAACCCGGCGACCGCAGGGCAATTAACTTCAATATCCCTGATCGCTAATGAGTTCAACTCAGCCTGTGTGTGTGTGTGTGTGTGTGTGTGTGTGTGCTGCACGTGTGTGGTGCATGTGATATTGTGTGTGTGTACAGTATGTGTGTGCATTTGGTTATGACTATTTTTAAAGGCTTTTAAATGTGTGTGTGTACTTTATGACGCATGTAAGGCCGGAGAGAGAGAGAGAACGAAGCCACTCCTCATTCTAATTGTGTGTGAAACGAGATCTGTTAATGTGCCGTGTAGTCGCCGCCACCGTCGTCGCCGTCGTCTGACTCTGGCATTTCACAGAAGCATCTTTTACAGAAACGATGAGTCTTTAAATGGCTTTGACATTTCAACGTGTCTTTATGTAGCTTTATGTAACCCGGGCAACTCCTCCACATGTGGCACTGTGTGTTAGTCCGACAGTATGATGATGTTGCTGTTGTTAAAGCAGAAGTAAGTGATATATTTGTGTTAATCTAAGTCTTAAATAGTTATATCTTCCGACAGCAATCACTTACATAGAGTGTTTGGACCGAAACACGGGTCTCTCAGTCACTCTGCTCTGCTCTGAGCCGAGGAGAAAACTTTATTCGTATCCTACAAGTTTTATCCAATGAGGAGAGAGAACGGCATGAATGGGCGGTCCTCTCTGTGTGTGCAGCCAAGGGATGCGCTGAATGTGGTGACGTAGGGACGAGGACCAATAGATCCATGACGAGGGCGGGGGCTGCTAACTCCATCGGCTGACAAGACGTTATGGTGCGTTCAAGGCAACTCGTAACTCGTGCTTTTCCGACCTGTGAAGTCGTACGAGTTCGATCTGGTTTTTACAGTCTATGATCTGGTACGTGTTCACGGGTCGGAAGTTACGAGTGGCCGTTATAGTGACTTTCACAGGTAAAACAGGTCGGAAAAACACGAGTGGGTTGCCTGGAACGCTACAAAGTCGTAAGTCGTGACTTGAAGCTGTAATTTACGGTTTCAAAAGCCTGCCTGGAACGCAGCATTAGCCAAAACAACCGGATCGCTTACTTCTGTTTTAAGTTGTCATGAGAGTGAGCTGTTGTACAAATGGAGGCAGTGCAGACTCGTCTTGTTCGGTCGATTATTTCCTGTCCCATAAAGATTCAGCTGCCAAACAAAACTTGCATTCAGAAGTTTAGTTGTTGGACCAAAAAAGTATAGATAGACGATTTTTCATGGACTTCTAAAACTATTTTTGCACACGCTGTAATTTGTCTGTTTCCATTTTTAAAAGTCAGCTGGCAGGTATTACAGTACATTACAGCTTAAAGGAGTTAATTGTTTACACATTGTTTTCACACACTGCGTCCTTTTTGAAAATAACTTGAAGTGCTCTGATATTTTTGGACTGGCTTGATTTCACTTATTTAAAGTCTAAATACAGATTTACAGGGATACATCGCATATGTTTCCTCAAGATGTTTCTTGGTGGAAGTCGAAGTTTCTTTTGTAGTTTCACTTTCTTGACTGATTTGCATAACTTCTGCATCCAGAGTTCATATTAAGTTATATAATATTACTTCTACAGCCATATTTAACAGTTGGCCTTAATCCTAAATGCAGCACTTGTTTCCAAAGTGATTCTTACTTATCCAGATGTTTCACTGCAGACTTGACATGATGAGGTTTCCCTTCCTGCAGACTTTTTAAACGTTGCACCACCACCTCCTCTGATCTCCTGCAGGTGTTTCTGAGAAGTTTCTTGGTGTTCCTCCAGATCTCCTTTAGTTGTCCTGAATTCACTTCTCTTAATGAAAGTTGTGCATAGTTGAAATTTCTCGCTTGAGGCGTTGATTTAAGTACTTTTCTTTCTGCTTAGTGGGCAAAAAATGAACCTAGTTTTTTTCAGATCCTTGCCGGTCAGACGCTTCGGAGCGGAGGAGCCCAATGAGGTTAATTAGTGCAAAGAAGTCTGTAAGAAGTTAAAGGGATTCCCCCAACTTTTTGAACATGACACAGTTACGATTTAATGGGTTTTTTTGAGCTTATTAAATTTGTGAAAGTCAGGAACGTTCATTTTTAATTGATTTGCTTCAGGGGTAAAAGTTTTTTTTTAATTACAGTAAATCAAGGTTGGGTTTTTTCTTTTTTTCCCCAATTAAATGGAAACTTAACTGCAGTAATTGTCTTAAACAATCATGGCAGGTTTTTGGAAAATGATCAGTTTAGCCTACATATAATGGGATTTAGGTCGCCATGTGATTTACATTTACCTGAGAGGATCTTATCTCTGCACTGTGTGATTATAAATGGAGAATCTGTGCATTCGATAGCATCATTACCTCTCCTCCCTTTGTGTTGTACAGTAAACATAACCGCCGCCGCCGCCGTGTCAGAGTCTGTCCACGTAACACGGCTATACGTTACAGCCCGATGCCTTTTCAGCCACGCATTATTCTGTCATTGGAAGCCGGGCGGCGGCCGCTGCCTTTGTGGTCCATACTGTAAGACGTACGTCAGCTGGTCTCAGATGACACCATCTCCTTAATTGCTTTACTGTCCTTCCCCTCCGTCTCACTTTAGTCTCCTCCACTTTGTAGTTATTTGGGTGTTGTCTGTCTGACACCAGAAACAAGGTCGCCGTCACTTTAAAAGACTTGGGAAGCCGTCGGTCCAAAGAGAAAATGTATATTTACTTTATATTAATGGCATTTTCCGTATGAAGATGAAACAGTTGTTTGATAATGATGCTTTTGAAGTTATATAAGTCACACTCAGAGATTTACATACGGTCACATGTTGTGGTTTTCATTACTGCAAAAAATGGCCTTCAATGTTCACTTTTATTTATATAGCACATAAAAAAACTTGTCACGGTCGACCAAAGTGCTTTACAATGCTTCACTTCACACACGACACCAGTGAATGTACAGTACTGTGTATGGGTCAGCGACGTGATGCAACCCAATATCAAGTGGTGTAACTGGTATATTTTCATAAAAATCTGATCATATACAGGGAAATAAATCTGGACTCATATGTGGAATACATATAATTCACTTTTGCAATGCAACACTATGTTTCTTGACATTTTTTTCATAATTTGTCACATTATGTAGAAAAAAAGCAGTGTTTTTAGGAAATGTCCTGCTCAGTGTTGTCAAAATGCATCAAAAAAGTACACTTAGATCCACTGTAGGTGAGTCAAATTGTTCATATTTATCATTCTTTTGTGGTTACATCATTTGACATTTTCAGGGCATTCAATCTAACTATTGTTAAAAGAAACCAACATGAATACAAAATGCACATTTTAACAAATCTGATGCTTTAAAACATGCTTTAATGACAAGACATATCACTACATGATCGTACTGACTGAAGAAGAAGTATCCGATATGTGACGCAGCTCTTTGTTGATGGTTTTGTGTTTCCTTTTCAAGTCCCCGTTGGATTTCCTGAACTCTCTGGAGGTAAAACAACATGAGTCCTGTCAGAAGACAAGACGTCTCTCGACTCTCTCCTCCAGAGAAAAGTAGAGTCAGAGAAAGATTAAAGTTGTTGCACACTTGGATGTCAAGAGATAAGAAACGAGGATATCGTCTGATTTCCAATGAAGAGTGACAAAGAGGAAACATGTTTTTAGAAGCTGTTTTTTTTTTTTTTAAAGAAAATCAAAAACTCAAATAGCTCTTTTGTAGCAGTCAGACTCCTTCAAAGCTGTGATGGGGGAGCAGAATACTCCGTTTTTCTGTGGCACATCCTCTCTGCTGTGTCTAATTGGATAGGAAGCGTCTGTGAACTGTCATCTCAGGCCTCTCCACGCTCGGTCTGTGTGACTGGGCCACTCGAGGACAATCGGAGACTTGTACTGAAGCCACTCCACTGTCACCGTCGGCTCTGCTCTGTGTGCTTCGGCTCATTGTCATCCTGAAGGTGAATTGTCACACATGCACAGTTCAGAAAAGTCCATCTTTGTCCTGGTCCCTGTCCTGGTTTTAGAAGTACAGTAGTTATAGCCTATAACCTTGCACGGATCTTTGCTTTGTCACAGTTTTATAGCCGATGTCTGCACCACGGTTTCTTCTTGCGCTTGCTAGTTGAACGTGTGAACTGCAGCAGGATCATACTGTACGTACTGTAAACAGGTGTGAGCCTTTTCTACATAAACAATGTCTAATCAGTTGAAATTTACCACAGCTGGACTCCAATCAAGTTGTTTTAAAACGTTTCTGCAAACATGTTTTCAGCGCCGTAATTGTTACGCATTTAAATCTGATTACTTTCTTTTCAAAGCGAAGGGGGAAAAAAAGGAGGAGGTGTTCGAGGGTGAAGTGGAAAACACAAACAGGGTTCTAGCCTCACTGCCCCTAAAAATAAAATTTGTGACAGTGCAAGTAAACTTTTCATCTCCTTGCACATGTGAAACCAGTAAAATTTGCCCTCTTTTTTAACTGGTGATACAGTACATGGAAGTGGCGAGAATGTGGAATATGTCATTCATTTTTCCTAACAGCGCTACTTTTTTCAGTAACGAGTAATTGAAAAACGTTACTGTTTCCCACGTTTTAATGCTGTTACCGTTACTGACAATAAAATGTGCCGTTACTTGACTCAAGAAGTCCTAACACCTGTTAAAGTGAAGGACGTCATATATATTTTTTCAGTCCAGCAACTAGTTGGAAAAAAGCTGTTTTTCTGGAAAGCGATAGTTACTTTTCCTGGTAATTAGTTAGATACAGATACAGACAACTTTATTTATCCCACCAGGGGCAACTGGTTTGAACAGCTTGCATACTGACATGTAAAGACACAAGTACACACAATAAGATAGACAAGGTACAAGGTAGAATGAATAAATAGAGTGCCGAGGAATACAGTGTCATCAAGGATCAATAATCAATGAATAGAATGAATAAATAAATGGGTGACTAATATTGACTAATAAGATGCACACGGTAAAAGGAATAAAATCATTACAAAGAATTTAAGAGACAAAAAGCAGAGCGAATAAAATATAATTAGAAAAGAAAGTAACTTTTATAATGTAGTAATTCAGTAACTCAATTACTTTACTGTTCTCAGAGTAAAACCAGTGAGTGTGGAGCTCTGCAGCCTGGAGGAGATGGAGATGGAGGAAGCAGGAGGAGAGGAACAAAACTAACCCAATAAAGTTGATGTGAGATGATCCAGCGTTGACCTCTGACCCCCAGAAACCACATGATCCGTTCCCACTTCCGTCTGTTGTTTCTCTGCTTCCCCCCCTCCCCCCATCTACTAGTCTAATGAGGGACATAGCTATGGTTTCTCCTAATTGCCCCCCCCCCCCTCCCTCCACCCAACTTCAGTGTGTCTCACCGTTACACAAGGTCGAGTCTTCCCATCTATTTTTAATCCTCCACTCCCTCTCTTTTCCTCTCCCCTCCTCTCCTCTCTTCCCCTGCCCTCCCCCTTTTTTTCTTTACTCCCCTCCCCTTCTCCTCTCTTCTCTCCTTTTTGGTCCTCTTACTCTACTTTCCCTCCTCGTCTCCATCTCTGTAGTTCATCATAGCGGCGCTGCCTGACTGCTTCCTGTCCTGTGCTTCTGTGCTTGACATTTTCTTTGTCAAGTTTTTTTTTTCTTTTACTGGACTCTCGACCCATGTTGAAATTTGATTTTCCACCTGTTTTTATCAGATTTATAAAGTCCTGCTGCACTAATTTGGCTTTATATTCAAAGTATATGTGATAACTAGTAAGATTAGATGCTTAATTTGACAATAAATAAAGTCCGGCTGCTCTAATTTGGATTTTTATTTGATGTATATGTGATAACTATTAAGATGAGATGCTCAGTTTTGACATATAGATAAATAACTGATCTGATCTGATCTAAACTGATCCGGGTGCCGGTCGCTTGTTTGGGGCCCAGTAAATGGAGGAGCTCTTCTGTCACCACTCAGAGATAATGGTCGCCTTGACGACAGGTCCTCTAAATCATCTCTAACGTTATGAGTCCAGCCACCAGGCTCTCATGGTTACAAAAAAATAAACAATGAATAAATTAAGACTGAAGGACGCCACAACGGTAATCACACACAGAGAGAGATGGAAGGAGAAGGAGAGTCGAGTCGGTAGAAAATAAAGAAGCTGCTGTTGTCGGTCTCAGTGAAGAATCTACTTCTTCTCTTTGTTTTTTTTTGCTAACACAACAACTAGGGATGTAATGTTATGGAAAATATGACTATAGTTTGATAATAGTGACCAAATTATCAGGGTTATCGATATAATTGCAATATCCTTAGGTGCAAGTGCAACAAAGGTTATTTATCAGGAAACGTTCCTCAGTGCAAGTTTAAAATAACACTTAAAGAGTTTACTACCTTTTTAAACTAATTGAAACCACTGAGATAAAGAGATTAATTAACACACAAACGAGATTGATCGTAATACTGGTTCGTTACATCCCTAAACATTCATTTTTCTGTGGCCGAAACATGAAAAACCAGAGCCTGCAGTTCCTCTCCTGGCCACTAGGGTGCAGCTCCGACGGTGAGTCAGTCCCCATAGACTCCAGGGTTAAAAATGTCCGACGTCACAGCAGAAATAAACGTGTTTACAGCCTGGTAGAGGAAACCTGTTTTTGGTCTGAATAGCTCATTTACTCCTCCACTCTCATTTAAATGTAATTAAAGCTTACAGATGGTGACGGGGGAACAACAACTCACTCTAAGTTTCCAAACTCTTCCTCAGGAAACTCTCAGGCGTCGTCCATCTTTTTTTTCATTTTTTTTTCAATTCTCAGCCTGTGAATGTGTCTTAGTATTGATTGGCATCTCACTTTTATTCATACGACAACAAAGTTGAGCCACCTTTTGAATACGGCATTAGCAAATGATGCTTATACTCTCCGTGCTGCTCGTGAGAGCCTCAGCCCTCGGGATGATGAATGGGCCCGGACAGACGAGCTAATCCATCGTCTATAGAGCCAGTCAAATAAACCAACCACGCTGGGAAAATGGGCCAGGAGCAGCTGGCACAGTTCTGTGTGCTGAATAGAAGATGAAAGCAAAGCAAAACGCTTCTTTTTTTTTTTTTTTTTTTTTTTTTACATGATGTGAAGTTTAAAAGCAGCGAAAAGCCTTGTGGTTTATTTTTATTTGCACTAAACAAACAATATCACTCCTGAGGTCTTAATTCCTCATGTGAGGCATGTTGTTGTCTTTTGGAAATGAAATGATTTAGTCAATTGAAGGATGTTTAAAGGGATAGTTCAACATTTTGGCAAATTGGCCCATTGCCATAATCCCTACAGTCATAGCAGTAGGTTTGTTACCTTTAATTGTCGGTGCAAGCCATTTTTAGAACGGTGGAGCAGAGCCGTGAACTACTCAGAGCTACGCTACGGAGGCTAATGGGATTTCTTGGTTTCTCTCATCAAACTCATCAAATACACAATCCAACAACTCCAAAACGCTCTGGTGGACAAGTTGTGAACTGCACATTCACCATGTTATGAGATAATAACACAACGTTACCAGACAGAGTTGTTTTAGAGGGAAATTCATGCGAAACCGCTGATGCACGTTGCCTTCAGGGACAGTTTTTCATCAAGCAGCCTCTGCATTCACCTCTAAAACAACTCTGTCTGGTAACGTTCTGTTATTATCTCATAGCGTGGTGAATGTGCAGGTCACAACTTGTCCACCAGAGCGTTGTGGAGTTGTTGGATTGTGTATTTGATGAGTTTGATGAGGGAAACCAAGAAATCCCATGAGCCTCCGTAGTGTAGCTCTGAGCAGCTCACGGCTCTGCTCCGCCGTTCTAAAAATAGCTTGCACCGACAATTAAAGGTAACAAACCTACTGCTAAGACTATAGGGATTATGGCAATGGGCCAATTTGCTAAAATGTTGAACTATCCCTTTAACTTATCTGATGTTCGGTCTGCACACATCTGTGTGTTTAGGACAAACACACCAAAATAAACATTATTTTGTGGCTGCTAAAATGTTTTTAAGTTGATGCTAGTTGTCAGTACAGCACCGCACAGCTGGTATTGTATTACCTTGTGTGTTTAAAGTAAGTCTCTGTGTGTGTGTGTGTGTGTGTGTGTGTGTAGTCCCATTGTTCCTAAGTGATTGGCTCTTCCTGCAGCCTCCTTTAGTGCACGACTGATCTGAACTCCTCCTCCTCTTCTTCCACTTCATCTTCCTCTGCTCCTGTCACCCTCACCCCTACACTGTCTCTTCTTTTTCTGCTACAATAACTGTGTGTGTGTGTGTGTGTCTGTGTGTGTGTGTGTGTGTCTGTGTGTCTGTGTGTGTGCGCTGAGGGTTGGACTTTGCAGGTGGAACTATAATATCAGTTAATTAGTCAACACTTTCTCTCAGTCTGTCTCCCCCTGTCTGTGAAGCGCTCGGTGACAGACACTGTCGCCCTCAGACCCTGTAATTAGGAGAAACCTTTAAAAAGAGGAACTATTTCTTCACACGCTCCTCTTCCTCTTTTCTTTCCTCTTCATCGCTTCCTGCCTTTGTCTAACTTTGTCTGCATTAAATATAGGCTATAGACCTGCACCACGTCAGCAAAATGTCTGATGTGCGATTGGCACTATGATGATGTGACTTGTGATAAATAAGCAGATCGACTTGAATACGCTGTAGTACACACACCAGGCCTGTGGTGGCGCTGTAACACTGCCTGTTAACAAATACACTAAAAGTGAGAAGAGAGTGGAAAGCCTGCACGCTGTAAACAAACTCCAAACATTGTGAATGAGTCGACAAAACACGAGAAGTCGTGTCAGAATAAATATGTGATAGATCGATGCTTTATGTAATAATGTAATAAATGTTCATCTCATTATGTAATAAGCTGCCGCATTTTATAATGAAGTTCTTGAACGCGATACGTGATAAACTTTGCCGCATTTTGTAATAACTTGTCACATATTGCATCAGTTATTGCACTTTTATGAAGAAAATGTAATAATTTGGTGCATTATGCAACAACTTTTTACAAATGTGGCAAAGTTTATTACATGTTGCGTTCAAGAATTTTATTACAAAATGTGTCAGATTATTACAAAATGTGGTGTTATTACATAATGTGGCGCTACACACCTCATCAGTATAATAACTTTTGTGATATCACCTAAGAGAGCATCCATGAATAAAGCTTCTGCCTTCCCTGCATTTTAAGTAATACATTAGTTTAATTAAAATAAAATGCTTTCCTTCATCAGGCATTATAATCCATTAAGGAAGAAATGTTGTGACCGCCTCTCTAGTGTAACATCATTAAGATGAAATCATCTTACTACAACATCTAAAAAACCATGAAAAATAAATAATCTGATTTAATAGAAGCACGTTATTAATTATGAACTAATCTCAAACTAAACTCTCTTGCCCTTCCCCCTCTCTACACACACACACACACACACACACACACACACACACACACACACACACACACACACACACACACACACACACACACTGTTGGCTGCTGCCTCTTCTCTCTCTATTTGTCGGTCACACACTGTCACCAGGTCATTACCGAACCTGTTTCAGTCCAGACCAAACCCAACACTAACACACACACACTGACCCACACACATACAACACAAACATGGCCGCCACTCTAGTGGGAGGAATTATACACACTGTGGCTTCATGTCACTGAGCCGCAGCGTTAGAGGGATGGTGTTTATTCTGTGTCTCACACACATCATCTCACACACCTCATTTGGAAAGAACACACTGTCACTTTGACTGATAATTCCTCCGTCCTCCGTCCTCTGTGGCCTCCGCTCCTCTCGGACGCCATTACAGTAAAGCCCCGGCTCGCTCTCCCTCCCTCCCGAGTCCCGACCAAACAAATGAACGGACAAACAAACCTCCTTCATCCTGGAGCAGCAGTGGATGTGGATGTGGATGCAACCAGAGGATCAGATGGAGCTTCAGGGCAATTAAAGAGGAACTATACATGACTTTTACCTTTAATTAAGCAGCTCCAGAGTCCTAGTTCTGGTTAAATCAATGACTTGTAACTAGTTCAGGGAGAATGGAGGCTCTCTGCCTTCCACCTAGCGTCTCTTGGCTGAAAACCAACCTTGTAAGATCAGTTGATGACAGATAAGACTACACAGATATACACATGGTAACATGGTGATAAATAACTTTATCCACTGCTCCATGGATTGATTTCCCACCGGCTTCGTTGAAAAACAAATGCACACGGAGGAGAGGAGGGTTAGAGACACATAGTTGCATAGTTTCCCTTTAAACAGGATAATTAATCAGTGAGCTAATAATTGAACTGTTAATTAGCAACATCTGAAAGCTCAGACATGTGGGAAAATATATTAAATATTACAATCCAGTAGTATAATTGTATAATGATGCTTTTAGTAACAATAATTTATGGAAATGATGCTTATATTGTTCTCTTTTGGACATATAAATGTTGTAACGTGTTGTTTTTAAAGACCACAGGTGACAGGATATGGGTTATTTGGCATTATTACTAATAAAGTGCATTTAATCAATAGCCTATGAGCTGTAAACCAGCCTGTAGCTTAAAAAAAACAAAACTGCAGCATCTCTCCTCGGTGCACTTGTGCAGCACAGATTGTGAAGGTGCTTGGCAGCTATTGTAGCAGACATCTTGGAGAACTTTCCACTTTGTGATGCCAGACTGACTCGGTGTGTAAGTCCAGGCCTCTGCTGGGGCCAAAGCATCTGCTGCAACTACTTTTAGCAGTTTTTGTTTGCTGAAGATGCACCACTCCTCTCCTGTCAGTGGGGCTTTGCATTGTGATGCTGCAGAGGAAACGATGCCATCATATACAACTTTTAAGTCTCTAGCTGCTATTTTGGCGCCTGGTTTTGGGATCCATGTCGTTTATTTTAACACTAATCAGGAGTGCAGTGAGTGATTCAGCACTTTTACTTTCCTCCCATACATCAGTGTTGCTCTGTAACACAGCAGGCAGTTACTTTGGTTTGTTTCTGTGGCTTGTAAATTGCAATATAAGGGACAAAGAAGTGAAAAGCGACTCCTAGTTTCCATTTCTCATTTGTACGAACCCAGAGGATGAAACAACTTGTACGAGCAGGTGCCATAAAATCAACAATTTAGGATCAGAGAAGTTTTTATTTGTGCTCGACTCGTCGCTGCTACTGAAGCAGGTCACGTTCACCCATAGATAAATCAGCATTATCTCTCCTCATGACCTCCCTCATGCCTGTGGAGATAACAGTCGTCAGATAATAGAGGTAGAAAACTATTGATTAGTTGGACGGACGTTCGTAATTGCGGAAAATATAATTTTACTTGTGGAAACGTCTAATCTGATTACATACGAGCGGTGATTAGTATGCGCAATTAAATGGGTTGAAGGTAAAAATGCATTTGATTTTGAGGGGCCATTAGCGCTAATACAATTTAACACAGAATAATGGGTCACATTAGCAGCAGAGAGTGATGATAATCGCACCGATCAGTCCATCCAATAATAATGTAGCTATACAGTAGAGACAAAGAAACACACCACAGCATTTAAAATAATCAATCAGATGTTATCTTGATTCAGTTTCAAAGTCCTTCAAGAGTCCAGATAATGATCGGTTTCTATTCACAAGGGTGTTCATCATGGATTTATTACAGCTCCCACAGATGAAAGGAGAGGCACTCAAACTTCTTGTGTACTTATGGATTCTGTGTGTGTTTGTGTGTGTGTGTGTGTGTGTGTGTGTGTGTGTGTGTGTGTGTGTGTGTGTGTGTGTGTGTGTGTCGTGTCCTTCTGGGTTTTCCAGCTGACGTGAAACCGTCTAATCCGGCTCTCATGCTCTCGCTAAAAACACTCCAGCGATCGATCTCCTCCTTCAGCCTGACGGAGCACGTGAGAGGTCAGACGTGTCACCTGGCAACCAGCGACTGGAGCATACATAATAACCACCAACCACCACCACCACCACGCATCCACACGAACGTTATGCATACACACACACACTTTAGTGGCAGCTCCGACAGAGAGACGACGTCGTACATCGCAGAAGGACTCCCTCGTTCCCTGAAGCAGTCCATCAAGAAGGATCAGTCCGTCTGATGGGTCAAGTCATGAACGGAGCCTTTAATTAAGACTTGTCCACGGCCTCTCGCTCCGGCACGGTTAATCTTCAGCATCTCATTACGTCTGCAGCGAGAAAACAACCAACTGAGTCAACACAGTAACTTTTCTCCAGGGTTTGAGATATAACTCAGAATAGTTTATTTACTCTCTACTAGTGTTGTGGTGGTGTTGGGACCAAATTTTAATGGTTTTGGTCTTGTCGTGGAAATTCTTAGCCGTTTGCTGTTGGTGAATAATGAAATAGAGACTTCGCCGGCGGACATGAATTTATTTCCTTGCAAGGAAAGATCAGTTCTACCCGAGTGGGTGATGGTAAAGAAAAGACTCTGAACGAAGGGAAAACCTAAACATTTATAGCTGAGGGAAGGTCCACTTCTGGGGTGTGTTTGTGTCCTTTGGCCGGTCCCCTTCCCTGGTTGTGTTTTCACACCTTCACCTTTGAAGGTATCATCACCGGTCTCCCGAGGTATGGAGTTAAGAGATACAATTTAAAATACAAAGGGGTTTGCGTGTGAATTAGGAAATGGGAAGTTGGGCATCACAGATGGTTAAGTGTAAAGGAACTTGAATTTACAATTGCAGAAGGAAGTCTGGGAAAGTAGGGTGTAGGAACTTCTCAAGTGATTAAAACAAAGGAATATTAAGATTTACCATCACAGTCTCGATCGAGATGGACTCTCTTAAGGAATAGTTGAAGGAAAAAATGAAATCCAGTCATTAGTGACTCACCCTCATGCTGATGAATACTCTAGAGTAGTTTTTTATTCCTCAAAGTGCATCTGGAGACCCGGGAGAGTAATAGGGCCCGACACAAAAACGTCCATAAAACTACACAAAAACCATTTAATATTCCTCCACACTGCTCGTCCAATGCAATCCAAGTTACTGAAGGGAAATAGTCCAGAGTTTACTCAAAATGACGTAATTTAGGACATTTTTACAGCCTAAACAGTCCTGTATTGAATTTAAATTACGTCGTTTCCAGTAAACTCTGGATTATATCCCTTCAGGACACTTGGATTACAGCGGACAAGCAGTGTGGAGGAATATTACAAGGTTTTTGTGTAGTTTTATGGACGTTTTTGTGTCGGGCTCTATTGACTTACACCCCTAGTAACCTGTGATCGGTGTAAAGCCTTTTCTTTTTAGCTAAGGAGGAATAATGTAAATATCAAGCCACATGATCACCATGGGGACTGGTACTGGATACAGTGTCTTTATCTCATAGTGGTTTGGTCTCGACCTCCTCAAAGTCTTGGTCTTGACTCCAACTCCTCACCTTTCCTTCTCTCTCACTCTGAACTCCTTTTTTTTTTTTTTTTAAATGTTCTCCTCTACAAAGTGTGTGAGAGCGCAGAGCAGCGAGGCAGCAGCAGGAGTCAGGACACCTTAAACTTTCTCCGAGGAGGAGCGAGGTTAATGTGACCATCAGTGGCTCATCATCCATCTTCATCTGAGCGCCGGTCGGAGTAACAGAACAGACAGAGGTGTGTGTGTGTGTGAGTGAGTGTGTGTTGACCTTGGCTCGGCCCTCTGTGGTGATGAGGCACCGTGCTGACATGGTGGTAACGATGTTAGGATCAGGGCACCTGAGCCTCTTCATGAACTTGTGCATGAGACACAAGAGATGACGTGACAGAGAGTTATTTTTATCAAACTGTTCAGTTCACGCTCCGTGGTGATGGCAGCCCATGCAGAATGCTCTCAGATTAGTGTGTGTGTGTGTGTTAAAGCAGCCAGGTGTTGCTGCGTGTTTGTTACATCTGTATGTGAACATGGGTGTGTAGTGTAGAAGCCGTAGAGCAGCAGCAGCAGCAGCAGCAGCAGCAGCAGCAGCAGTAGCAGCAGCAGCAGCAGCAGAGTTTCATCCGACCGAGGCGACTGAGATCGTCAGCAGCGTCTGCTAATGGCAGAGCCTGGTTATAATTAGGACGGCCATTAACACTCCTTCATTATTCAATTGATCTGAATTTATGTCCCTTCCTGTTCTCTCTCACTCTCACTCTCACTCTCACTCTCTTTCTCCTTCTCTCTGCTGCTGCTGCTGGCTCGTCTCATCTTTCTTGCTCACTGTCTTTTCTTTCTTTCTTTCTTTCTTTTTTTACTGAACACACACACACACACACACACACACACACACACACACACAACTGTTTCCAGTGTCGGTCGGCGTCTCCTCGTGTTGTGTGTTTTGTAGATGACAGCAAACAGATGTGGATGTGTGATAGTGTGAAGCAGTGAGTCTCTGGGTGTGTGGAGGAGTCATGGATAACCACTATTTATGTCAGTACTGTAATTCAATTTAAAAAGTCAAACTAACACATTATATAGATCCAGAGAAACATTTCATGTCTTTTATGTATTTAATCTTTTTTTAATTGCAATGATTATGGCTTAGATATATTGAAGACCTACAATTCAGTATCTTAAAAAACTGAATATTAAAAAAGAACAGTTTTAAAAGAAAAACATTTTAAATATGGAAATGTTGGCCTTCTAAAAAGTACATCCATCTATATGTACTCAATACTTGGCTGGGGCTATTTGACTTGAACTACTGGAAATGAACTTTTCCATGATACTCTGATTTATTGAGATGCACTTGCATTTGATCTGACAATTATTTTTCCACTTTAACCTACTTCATTGACATATTGGGCCCAAAAAATACAGAAGAATCACATACATTTGTAAAATTTGTCAGATTTGTAAAATGACAAATGACGAATATATCGAGAGAGAGAAAAAAATCTGACGCCTGCCCATCATCTCATCCCACTTTGACGCTATAAATATCTTTGCAATATTGAATTAAAACTATCATATTTCCGGTTTTACATGCTCTATCTATCATCGTCAAACAAAAACTGGAGGAGAGTTTAAAATCTGCACTTTCCAGTAGAAGTTGACAGTGCTTTTTTTAAACGTCACATGACCTGAAAGTGAATGAAAAGTCTCCATCTGGGTTTTTTTCTTTGGATATTAATCAGCAGCCTCTGGGTGGCTCGGCCGCGCTGATGAGCTCCATGGGAGGTGGTGTTACAGTACAGTCAGTCGCAATAAAAAAAAAACCTCCCAGAACTCTTTGTCCCTTTTTGACCTTTTTCTTTCCTCCCTCCATCTTTTCTTTCCTTCTTCCTCCTCTCCGACTCCCTTCTTTCTTCCATTTCTTCTGATTTCCGTCTCCTGATGTAAACCCCTCACTGGTTCCAATTAGTTCATTGTTTAGCCCGGGATGATTCACTTATCGACTGGATGCAGCAGCGTGTGTGTGTGTGTGTGTGTGTGTGTGTGTGTGGGCCTCCAGGCCACCAGTTTAATTGATGATAATGGATGCTGTGATGTTGTAAATGAAGCAACAAGCTGATGTTGGGTTATCTGCCCCTCTCACTCCTTCCTCTCTATAACTCTATAACTCTCTCTCTAACTCTCGCTCTTTATTTCCGGCCATTTCAATAATTAGTATCTTATTATCTCTGTCTGTGGTAATGTCTTCTCCGTAATTAATTAATTCAAAGTTGATTATTCTGTGTTGCTGCTATCGACTTTTTGAAGACTGAAGCATGTAAAAAAGAAAGAACTGTGTACACTTGAGATAACTCCCGCCTGCTCCACCTGTCAGGTCTGATTAAAGCATCCAGTGGAAAAAAAAAAAAAAGATTGGAGATGAGATTCAAACCTTTCTCAGAGAGATCCCCCCCCCCCCTCTCCTCCCTCTCTCCACCCACTTTGAAACCTGGCAGCTCTCAATCAAAGCAGCCGCTGCCAGAGAAAGGTCACAGCAATAGGTCGCGTCAACAGAAACACTAGATGATGCTGCCATGATGATGGTGATGATGGTGATGATGATGCACTCTGCTGCCCGAGTCCCTTTTAGCAGCGGAGCAGAGTAATTAGGACAGTTCTTAATTCACGGTTGCAGCGGCGGTAATGGTGTTATCTGATGTATCTTGGAACAGAGGAAATTAGATTACACTGTGGACACAGAGATAAGAGCCGTTCAGAAAAGGTTTCATCTCACTGGTTTAGTCCCAGGCCTCTGGTCCAGCCCCGTCTGGATGGACCCTTAACAGTCTGTAATTGTGTTTCTGCTTGTAGCTGAATGTTAAAGGACAATTGCAGGGTTAGAGTTAGTTTCCTGATATTTTAGGTCTAAAAGAATGAATCTGAAGATTTTGTAATTGCTCCTGTTATGCATTAGTTCTGTCTGTCCCCTGACAGAGTGGACAGATCTTAAGCTGTTTACATCCCACAAAACTGCAATTTTCTTTTAAAGAAATATCAACTCTTACTGTTATGAGACAGAGTTGTTTTAGAGGTAAATGCAGAGACTACTAGGCTGAAAAACTGTCCCTGAAGGCAACACGCATCAGCTGTTTTGCATGAATTTACCTCTAAAACAACTCTGTCTGGTAACGTTGTGTTATTATCTCATAGCGTGGTGAATGTGCAGCTCACAACTTGTCCACCAGAGCGTTGTGGAGTTGTTGGATTGTGTATTTCATGAGTTTAATGAGGGAAACCAAGAAATCCCATTAGCCTCCGTAGCGTAGCTCTGAGCAGCTCACGGCTCTGCTCCGCCGTTCTAAAAATAGCTTGCACTGACAATTAAAGGTAACAAACCTACTGCTACGACTATGGGGATTATGGCAATGGGCCAATTTGCCAAAATGTTGAACTATCCCTTTAACTTTGTTCCTGATGAAATTTTATACGGTGAGCCAAAGGTAATTTTCCACCATGGTGGATAATAAATATTTATTGTATTATTGTATTTATACGAAAACGTTGTGCATCCGAGTTGATATTCCTGTATTGAGGAAAGGAGCTTCAGACTACCTGTAAACATCCTGACACATCAAATTGACTCTCGGACGAGACTTTGTATTACAGCACCGCTGCAAAAACTTTGGTTTTGTGGGATGTAAACAGCCTAAACAGCCTAAGATCCGTCTGCTCCCATTATACACTGCTGTGGCGATGCAGGGACAGGAGACATTAAAAAGAAAATCTTCTTAAAATATTAGGAAACTACTGTATAGCCCCAAGTTGAATTTGCCTGGAATTGTCCTTTAAATCTTGATAATGTGTACCACACTGTTTACCACTGCGTACATTAGGACTTTGTGTTATTAAAGGCTGAATCTGCAGAGAGACAGAGATTATTACTGTATATAAAGCTTAAGCCACAACATGGTGCGACACACCGACCTAATCACTCTGCAGCTTGTAGAGCAGCAGCTCAGAGGCAGCGTCGGCCATGTCGCTGTTTAAAATGTAATGTTTAATCTAAATGTTTTATATTTACTTTTTTTTTTTTCATTTAAATGACTTCTCAGTCCCATAATGTAAAGTCTGTTGGTGCCCGGAGGTAAAAACCTCACAACCTAACGACCTCTCAGAGTGAATATTTAACAACGACACGAGGCTAAATTCATGAGATGTGATGCAACCAGATTTAATCCACAATAAAAAAAAAAGTGTCCAGATTCAGGATGTGCAACCTTTTAAAGGCTCACACTGTGTTCAAGATCCAATAATGGGCGGGTAGATCCTCCTTCGCCCCAACCTTTACCAAGATTAATCACTTTTCAGATAAAAAGAGTAAAGTGGTTCAGGATGAATAGAACAATCCTTTGGGGACCAGATTGTCTCATTTCACTTCGGCCTCCAAACTGCACCTGAATCCACGTAACAAGGAATTCATTATTAGTCATTATACAGTTATTATAAAGTAGTAGCTTCAGCTGCAAGAGATCATTGAAACAGAAAATAAACTGGAGCCTTTTTAACTCTCCTGTTGTCCTGCTGGGTCAAGGAAGGAAGGAAGAAAGGGAAGGAAGGAAGGGAGGGAAAAGGGATTGTGGACAGAAGGAAGGGAAAAAGGAAGGAAAGAAAGATGGAGGGAAGGAACAGATTCGTTCAAGGAAGGAAGAAGGAAGGAAAGAAGGAAGGGAAAAGAGAGGGAAGATAGAAGGAGGGAGGGAACAGATTGGGCCAACTGGGTCAAAAAGGAAGGAAGGAAGGAAGGAAGGAAGGAAGGAAGGAAGGAAGGAAGGAAGGAAGGAAGGAAGGAAGGAAAGGAAAAAGGATTGTGGACAGAAGGAAGGGAAAAGGGAAGGAGGGAGGTAACAGATTCATTCAAGGAAGAAAGAAGAAGGAATGAAGAAGCGAAAGAAGGAAGGAAGGGAGGGAAAAAGGATTGTGGAAGGAAAGACAAGATGGAGGGAAGGAAGCAACAGATTCGTTCAAGGAAGGAAGAAGGGAAAGAAGGGAGGAAAGAAGGAAGGGGAAGGATTGTGGATAGAAGGAAAGGAAAAATGATTGTGGAAAGAAGGAAGGGAAAAGGGAAGAAAAGAAAGATGGAGGGAGGGAGGGAACAGATTCGTTCAAGGAAGAAAGAAGAAGGAATGAAGAAGGGAAGGAAGGAAGGAAGGAAGGAAGGGAAAAGGATTGTGGAAAGAAGGAAGGGAAAGGGGAAGGAAAGAAAGATGGAGGGAAGGAAGGAACAGATTCGTTCAAGGAAGGAAGGGAAAGAAGGGAGGAAAGAAGGAAGGGGAAAAGGATTGTGGACAGAAGGAAGGAAAGAAGGAAGGATGGAGGAAGGGAACAGAGAAGGACAACAGGAGGGTCAAAACTGCTGTTCCCTGACTCGGACCAGACCCGTGGCTGTGAAGTGGGTCAGGATTCAGGTCAGAACAAGACACACAGCAACTGTGTGTGTGTGTGTGTGTGTGTGTGTGTGTGTGTGTGTGTGTGTGTGTGTGTGTGGTACAGTATGTGCACGTGTTTCTTGTTCCAACTGTTGCTGGTGTGTAGTAGTACTGTAGTAGTACTGTTGTAGTGTTGTAGTACTGTAGTAGTACTGTAGTAGTACTGTTGTAGTACTGTTGTAGTAGTGTAGTACAGTGCGCACACGTAGCCTGACTCTCTGAGTGTTGCTGCGTTTCCTCTGCTGCTGCCCAATCGGCCGCCTGCTTCAATTAATAGCAGCCAGAGCCGCTCCATTCATTCTTAATGCTGCAGCTTTCCAATAGATCTCACCATAATGGCTCCGTGGTGCAGCCCAGAGGGCCGAGGTGGTGGTGTGTGTGTGTGTGGTGGTGGTGTGTGTGTGTGTGTGTGCGTGTGCGTGTGTGTGTGTATGTGTGTGTGTGTGTGCCAGCGGTCATCCATCACCAGCAGCAGCAGCAGCAGCAGCAGCCGTCGTCCGTCCTCACTCAGCAACATGAAGAACGTCTTTTTGACCGGTTTGTTTTCATGTCTCTGTCTTGTTTGATTTAATCTCTCATCCGTTTTGTTTTCTCTCTTGTTTTCTCTCACACTTAAAGGGATAGTTCAACATTTTGTCAGATCCTCCTCTCACCATAATCCCTATAGTCGTAGCAGTAGGTTCATCATCACCTTTAATTATCGGTGCATGTTGTTTTGAGATCGGCGGGGCAGAGACGTGAGCTGCTCAGTGAACACAGTGGACAATGTCCCTCATCAAACTCATCAAATACACAATCCAACAACTCCACAACGCTCTGGTGGACAAGTTGTGACCTGCACATTCACCACGCTGTGAGATAATCATGTAACATTACAAGACAGAGAGTTGTTTTAGAGGGAAATGCAGCCGGAACTACATTCCTTACACGGCTGCTGCTGGGTGGAGGGATTTCAAAAGCACAAAGTAGTTCCAAGTATTTGCTTCATGTGTCGTAATGTTACATAATTACACAAGATTGTGTTCATTCATACCTTCATAATTACCACCATCAGATGATCTGACAGCAGCACCGACCGGCTCTAAATCCGTCCCTTTTTAATCCATGGATACAGAATCAATCAGCAGCCGGCGACGACAGCAGACCGACACATGACCCTGTCAAGTGTCTGTTTGTCTATATAAATAACACAATGTCTATATTAAGTATACATTATGCATGCATTATCAGCTCATTACTCCACTGCTGTGCTGGAGGGTGACCTTTGGCTCAGAGGGAGGAGGGGGAAGAGGAAGAGGAGGCTAGACTGAACGGGTCAGGGTTTGATGGAAATCACTCATGTTTTTTCCACCGGTTAGTTTTTAATTAAAATGTGATTTAAATAAATAATAATAATACTGCAGCAGCAGCAACGTGGCGTCCACCGAGGGAAACTGAAGCACGACGCCAAAACAAATCGCAGCCAAAAAAACAAAACTCTAGTTCCTCCAGTGACCACTTGAGTCTCACTCCAAATGTGAGTCACTCAACATTGCAGCAGAAATAAACAGCCTGGTGCAAAATTAAAGAATTAAAAATGTGATAAAAACCCATTGGATCTTATTGAAATAGTGTTTAGACAAAGTTTAGTTTGTTTTTGCTTCGGTGGTGAAAGTGTCAGCCATGTTTTTTTTTTCTTCTTCCCACTGTTGGCCTCTCCAGCTGTCGTGATGTTTGCTGGACTTTAATAAGATCCAGAGGGAACAAAAAAAGCAAGGACTGGAACAAGGGCAGAAATACACAGATGGTGGTACAGTAGTTTATATATTTTTTTACATGTTTGTATTTTTAGGTGTTGAATGTGCGTTGACCCTCTTCGTCCTCTCTTTTTGTTTTTTATCCCCTCTTCCTCCTCTGAGTCAAATCCTTTCTGACAGGTAATTGGCCCAGAAATGAATGGAGCCACCGTGAGTTCAGGCCCCGTAGATCAGATCAGAGGGAGAGTGTGTGTAAGTGTGTGTTTGTGTAGTAGATTTGTGTGATTTACAGTGGTTTCTGAGAGGCTGAAGGCTTTGGGTCACAACACCACCATCGCCGCCGCTGCTGCTGCTCCATCTCTCATCTCGCTGTCATCATCATCATCATCGTCGTCCTCCTCTTTGCTGTCACCCTGAAGCCCTGTTAATTGGCCGTCAAAGAAAAGACAGAAACTAGGGATGTCACGATTACTTGTTTTCACAATTAATCGTGGTATTAAACGCCACAATTAATTAATCGTAAAGTTTCCTAAATACCGTTACTTTCCCAAAAAGATGATGTTGGAACCATATTGGCAGATGTGCACAAGAATAAAGGTAAATCCACAGATACTGGTCATAACATAACATTGAATTGGTAGGAATTTAAATGTTAGAGTGTCATTTTTAATTAAAAAACAAAACAAAAAACGATTAAAATAAACGCAAACATTTGGTATAGATGACAATTTATGACCTGAATATTTCAGACATTTCCCCTGGGGGTTAAGAATTGGTCATATATTAATAGATACTTGCAATATTTTGTGTAAACAATGAGTAATGTAATTATATTTTGACTATATTTGATTTTACACATTCATAGTGTTGTGAAATTAATTAATGCATAATAATCGTGATAATCATAATACCGTGATTATTTCTCTAGCAATAATCGTACCAAGAAAATGTATAATCGTGACATCCCTAACAGAAACTTGTGCTTCTCGCTTACACATGGAGAGTTTCGTTTGAAAGAGGTTGATGCGCCAACAGAGCGTGTCTGTCCCTAAAAAACAAAACAAAACAAAAAAGAAATAGAGATTTGGGAGCATGCATGCTGTTAATGCTGCTTGTTCTGTCAGACAACAGCTGCTCTGAGATTTCTTTATGATGCAGCTCATTATCCAAATATTGGTGTTCTCATTTACAAATGCTGATAACGCTGGTAAATGACAAAAAAGACTAAACAGACCAAGACAAATGCAAATACTGTACCAGTAAGAGTGCGTGTTTAGAGGCAGGAGTGCACAGTAAGTGAACATGGGAAAATAAAACCGTCACAGTGATGGATAGAATGATTCACAGTTGTTGTTGCTGTTGTAGTCGTTGCATGACAGCAGACTGATGCATGAGGACGTTACACACCGATCCTCACTCCATCGGAGATTAATTAAGAGAGAAAACATGAGTCACAACTGTACCAGACGACACACAACAGGCTGCAGGATTGATGTATTGCCTCACAAGCAGGGATGTCATGATTACTTGCTTTCACAATTAATTGCGGTTATTAAACTCCACGATTAATTGATCGTAACGATTCCTAAATACCGTTACCTTCCAAAAAAGGCACAACAACTTGCGTGGGGAACTCTAACTCTGTATTTCGTTTTGAGTGGTAAAGTTTGGCAGCGAAAGACTTAACTCCCTCTAAACAAAGCTATAAAGTCGACGGCGGCTCCAGTTTTGATTTATTTCATCTCATCATCAGTGAGTGAGTAAACACGTTCATTTACATCTCAATGTAAAACGGCAATAAAGTGAAGCCTGCAATCTGTTCCCCCAGATTTCTCCACAAGGAGGAAATCTCTTGAATGTTGCATCACAGAAACCTAATTAAAAGTGTGTCTCAGTCCTTTTTTTTTGTAATAAACAGGATAAATGTATTACAGTATATTATATTACAGTGTTGACCAGTCAGTGTCCTCCTTCTCCTCTGCAACAACTGCACAATGAGGAGAGCAAATGTTCAGCTGCACACCAGACAAGGAGTAATTGATTGTAATATGACTGAAGCCCCGGAGCAGCAGCAGCTCTCGCTCTCACTCCGGCTCGGTAGCATCGACAGGATTTATGATTGGAGGAAGAGGAGGAGAGGGAAGGAGGGAGGAAGGAGGAGGGTGGGTGGTTGATGGAGAAAGTGATGTGTCACAGCAGTGAAAGGCCGTTTTCCCACTGTGGGGCCGGCGCTCATTTACAGCTGCTGATGAACTGGTGCTGAGGAGAGAGGAGGAGGAGGAGGAGGAGGATGATGGTGGTGTGGTGTGTGATGGTGCAGCTCTTCTTTTCTCTCATCATCAGCCCCCAGCTTCTTGTCTGGTGCTGTAATCTAATCTAATCTAATTACCAGGGCTGTGCCTGCCTGTGTATACTCTGGGCTAAAACTTCCCCTCGCTCCTTTTTCCTGCTCTGATAGCTCCCGTGTCCCGTCCCATTAGCCAACCGAGCAGCAGCTGGTTCCAGCGTTGTGTGGTTGTTGTGGTTGTTGTGGTTGTTGTGGTTGCGGTTGTGGAGTTCGTGGGATTTGCTCCAGGGCTCCACTATGGGCTGTGAGTGGACTCCCTCTGCAAGAAGCCTTTACACTGCAATTAAGAGCTGACAGTTAAATTAATTTTGTTATTCCTGCGTGTAGAGAAGTAAACCCAGTTATAAAGTGTAAAAAACAGACAGACAAAAAAAACCACACTGCTTTAATTATGCTACATTTGTATACCTTAAGACCTATTAGGACCACATTGAGAACATTTTCATATCATGAGAAAAAGTCATATTACAAAAGTCATAATATTATGTGTAAAAAGTCATAATATTACAAGAATAAAGTCATAAAATTACAAGAATTAAGTCTTCATATCACGAGAATAAAGTCATATGACAAACGTCATAATTTTACGAGAATAAAGTCATAATATTACAAGAATAAAGTCATGATATGTGGAGAATAAAGTCATGATATAACAGAAGTCATAATATTACAAGAAGAAAGCCAGAATTGTACGAGAACAAAGGCATAAAAGGCATAAAGCTGAAGTACAACTTGGAAAAATGCTCCATGGCCTCATTTTAACAGCTTTCCTCCTCTAAAAGAACAGGTTAAAATATTCTGACTTTATTCTTGTAAAATTATGACTTTTTCTCGTAAAAACCTTGTAAGATCAGAGCCTCCGACCCGGTGTCCCAGCTCTCGTCTCTGCGACACATGAACGTAACGGGCCCCGTAACCCATAATCTCTTGTTGATGACAGATAAGACTACACAGATATACACATGGTAACATGGCAGATGATAAATAACATTATCCACCGCTCTATGGATTCATTTCTCACCGGCTTCGTTGAAAACAGATGCACATGGAGGAGAGGAGGGTTAGAGACACAGAGGAGGAGACACCAGACTTGCAGCAAAAAAGTGTAGTGGACAAAGCAGTTGTGTGTATTTTCCTATTAAACCCCTTCACCTCCTACATGCAGCAGAATCAAAAACTCTCTTCCACAAGCCATTAAAAAAGTTATTAAGACTTCCCTGTCAAACAAGTCGTGCAGTAACGGCAACAGGAACCACAGGCATCAATAAGTCGATGCTTCCCTCTCCTACATGAATAAATGAGCCTCCGTTTTGCTGGATGATGGGCGTCATCTCGACATATCGGCTGAGACGCTAATGTGAGTCCACGGTTCAATTCAATTACCTGTCTCTCTCTGTCCAAACACGCTCCGCTCACACACCCGAGCTGCTACATGATTTATTTGCACAGATGATAATGGATTGAACCAGATTCAATTTCATGCCCTCACAACAACATGGTTTGGCTTAATAGTGACAGAGCTGAGGAGTGCCAGTGCAAACACACACACACACACAGACACACACAGCTGAGTCCATTTCATGTAAATGTCTTGTTTGGCAAAAGATCTTCACATAAATCCAACTGGACTGTTAATTACAGTCAGAGCAGAGAGTTTCATGACGACGTGGCTCAGTGGGTGGAGCTGAGTTAAATATAATCACATCCAGGCTGGATGGATATCCACACTGTGATGTGATATGTGCTGCCTTTAGTGTTAACTAAACCATAAAACAAACGCTCCATTATCTCAGCCTCTTCTCTTCTCTTTCCTTTTCTTTCTTTTTTTTTTTTTTTTACCTTTTGTTATCTGTCATGGAAGAAGACGAGAAGAGGAAACCACCTACACTCATCATCCTTTAAAAAAAACTAAACAGAAGTTTAAATTAGCCGGTGACTCAGTGAGCCTGTACAATCCAGTCCCTCTGTGTGTCTTTTCTTTTTTTTTTTTTCTTTTTTTGATGGCAGTCCTCGTGTTGTGTTGGGACTTGGGAGCTGCCGGCAATGAGACACGTCGTCTCATTATGTGGGGGAAATCACAACGAAGCACGGCCGATGTCACGGCAGCATGCAGGCAAATAAGACAGAGAGCTGCGTCGTCTTTCACTGCAATTTAAACGTCTGTGAAAGAAAGAAAGAGAGAGGAAGAGAATTTGGAAACAAGATCACGGACACAGAGTTGAGCAAATTGGACAGCTGGTTTTTCTAAGTCTAAGTATTGAATCTGCTCTGTAAAGTGTTTTTTTTTTAAAGTGCCAAACAGGAGGAGGAGAAATGCATCGTAGAGACTCATCATCATCCTGCTGCCTTCTTGTCCAGACACTCATAATTCCCCCTCCACCCCCCTACCTTGAAGCCAGGAAGACAGGAAAATAAAAACTGTACACAGACACTTAATTAAAAACACTCCTTCTTTTAATTAACCATTGATCTGGATATCACTACTTGACAGTAAAGTGAAGTGGGCAAACTTTATCCCTGTACTTGAGGAAAAGCTGGAGTGTGAGTGGAGTGAATCCTTCCCGAGACGACACACGAGCAACAACAGCAAAAAATAATAATTAAATAATAATAAACCAACAGGAGAGTCACCGGCGTCTGAATGATTCATCAGCTGTGAAATATTAAGGAGCTGTAAATCAGGGAGGAGAGGAGAACAGGAGGAGGAGGAGGAGGAGAGGAGGAGAGGACCTGTAACTTAAACTGAGCAGCGATGTGCCCTGGGCTAATTAAGAACAAGAGAATAGAGAGAGAGGGGTGAGGATGGAGGAGGAATAATGTGGAGGGAGAGAGAGATGGAGGCTGACCGACAGAGGGATGAAAAAATGAGAGAGAGGGAGAGAAGGAGAAGAGGTTGGCATTTTACTAAAGGATAATGAGGTGCAGAGGAGAATGAAGGAAAGCAGCGAGGAAGAAAAAATGTTGAAATAAAAGGAATGAATGCAAAAGAAAAGAGGCGGAAAAGGAAGTATGCACGACACACGACACACTGGCCTGGCTTCTTGATCTCAATGTGATTTATTAATGAGAATAATATGAGAGGTGGTGCTGTTTTTTTTCTCATATATGATATTGTGCAACGTGCACAGCATGTTAAAGAGTCCAGTCTCTCCTCCTCTGTGTCTCTAACCCTCCTCTCCTCCATGTGCATTTCTTTCCAACAACGAAGCCGGTGAGAAATCAATCCATGGAGTGGTGGATAAGGTTATTTATCATCTATCATGTTACCATGTGTATATCTGTGTAGTCGTATCTGTCATAAACAAGAGATTACGGGTTACGGGGCGCGTTACGTTGATTTAACCAGAACTAGGACTCTAGGTAAAACTGTATCATAATTAAAGGAATAGTTCACCAAAAAATGAAATTCATTAGTGACTCACCCTCATGCTGATGAATACTCCAGAGTAGTTTTTTATTCCTCAAAGTGCATCTGGAGACCCGGGAGGCCAGTTCGTAGTCCAACGAAAACTTTATATGAGAGTAATAGGGCCCGACACAAAAACGTCCATAAAACTACACAAAAACCATTTAATATTCCTCCACACTGCTCGTCCACTGCAATCCAAGTGTCCTGAAGGGAGATAGTCCAGAGTTTACTGGAAACAATGTCATTTAGGACATTTTTACAGCCTAAACAGTCCTGTATTGAATTTGCCTGGGGGCGCGCTCTCACATTCATGCAATGCATGCGTGCATCGTGCAAGACACAAACAGGTCTATAAAACTACACAAAAACCTTGAAATATTCCTCCACACCGCTCGTCTGTGGCAATCCAAGTGTCCTGAAGGGATATAGTCCAGAGTTTACTAGAAACAACGTTATTTAGGGTAAGTCCGATCACGTCCATGTGCATCCCGTGAATGCGAGGGCGTGCCCCAGGCAAATTCAATACAGGACTGTTTAGGCTGTAAAAATGTCCTAAATGACATCGTTTTGAGTAAACTCTGGACTATCTCCCTTCAGGACACTTGGATTGCATTTATTTTTTGGCGAAGTATTCCTTTAAGGTACAAATGCTCCATTTGTACCTTAACTCCCAGCTTTAGAGTTTTGTAGTATAAAATGAGGGTTGTGTATTGTGAACCTGATGTTTGATGCCCGGTACCACTCGTGGCTTTTAGTCGATCAGAAGTAGATCACAGCGCTGAGATATTGATTAAAGTTGGTTGAAGCTCTCAAGTTTGAAATTGCTGCCTATAATGTGAAACACCAGGAGAAATCAAAAGGAAGTTAAAAGAAATTACACAACACAATCCCCTCTGGTTATTTGATTTATGGATGGACGAGACGTTTTAAAGGGAAGCCCCTGAACGCCTCACACAGTCTATAACGCAAAAAAATATGTTGATTGTCTTGATGCAGAGTGAGTCTGTTCCTGCTGCAGCGTCACGTTGCATCAGTTTGTGGTGGGATTGTTTTGTGCGACATTTGCATCCAGACTGCGGGTCACGCCGTGCCTTCTCTTCTCGCCGTCGTTTGTTGTTTCAGTTGCAGATGTGGTTTTTGTTCAGAGAGAGTTGTTGCTGCTGCTGTAGTAATAATCCAGATAAACTGACATGATTGTATTAACACATTCCTCCAGCAGCAGCAGCAGCAGCAGCAGACAGAGACAGCTTCATTTTGGAGATGTTGCCTTTGATGACTCCTTGTAGACTCACCGTACCGTGCATCTGCTAAAACCTGCTTCCAAAAAAAAATCCTCTCAAGTCATCTGGTTTGTTTTTTCTTCTTTTTATTTTATTTTGCATTTATCTTCAGCAGACCTGCAGGTTTATCTGAAAACCGTTTTAGTTTTCCAAATGGTGCTCTGACTTCCTTCAGTTTCCATTAACTGATACTTTTTTCGTAATGGCATTTCACATGGTGGAAGTTTCAAGCTTGAAGCGTTTGATTTCTTTTTATAGGCGTCATTTAGCATCATTTAGCCGCTATAGGACACAAGCTCAGAAAACCTCTGCTGCTGCCGCTGCTGCTGCTGCTGCCGAGGTTTGAGCTCATGTTTCCACAGAGTATTTAGTTTGTTTACTTGAGTGCAAGTGAAAACAGTTTGGAGGCACAGTCGCCAGATGTTACCTGCATCTTTTACAGCGGATTTTACTCCAGTTATAGAAATATGAACATCAACACAATCTCAGAATGGCCGATGTTGCGCAGTTGCTTATTTTTTTGTTCATGTGTGACCTTTAATAACCAAGAAGTGCTTCTTCCATCTGCAACATTTAGTTGTTAATGTTTTTGTTGTTCTTCTAGAGAGTGATTATCACAGAGGGCTGACCTAAATGCAAATGCAGGCACAGTAATGGAAAAATTACTCATTGGTTAATTATCGTTTCTTTTCTTTCTTTTTTTTGTGGGAAGTTGTTTTCGTATTCGAGATTGTTTTAATCACCCAACCCTGAATTAAGGCCTAATGACTTCAGGAGGAGGGTTTTTTTTTTTTTTTTTTTTGGCAGGAGTTTTATTTACTTTTCTCACTTTAAAGAAGAAAAAAAAATGTATATATATATTTCAGCCAAGTCAGAGCCCAGTTTTTTTTTTTATTTTTTTTTATTTTTTTGTGATGATTGGATTGACCCTGGGGAGGTAAAGTGTGACAGGTTGTTTTGCCTGGGTTGTGGCCGGCTGCGTGGTGATGTGGTGTAAACTTTTATGTTTTCAGGCTGAATGGCTCAGTGCTGCCAGTTCTTCTTCATCATCATCATCATCATCGTCATGGTCTCCTCCTCCTCCTCCTCCTCCTCCTCCTCCTCCTCCTCCTCCTCCTCTCTGCCTCTGCCTCTGTCCTTGGTGCTGGATTCACTTCACTCACTGAGGAACATTGATCTGTTTTTTTCAAAGGCCGGTTCAGACCAGTTCACGTCCACGTGACCCAGAACCAGAACCAGAACCAGAACCAGAACCAGAACCAGAACCAGAACCAGAACCAGAACCAGAACCAGAAAGCTGAAAGCTGCAGCTCAGTCACCGGTCATGTTACAGTTTTGTCACGACAAGAAACATTTTTCAATTTTCTGTGTGAAAAGTTCAGCAAATCATCTATCTATCTATCTATCTATCTATCTATCTATCTATCTATCTATCTATCTATCTATCTATCTATCTATCTATCTATCTATCTATCTATCTATCTATCGTTCTATCTATCGTTCTATCTATCGTTCTATCTATCGTTCTATCTATCGTTCTATCGTTCTATCGTTCAATCTATCGTTCTATCTATCTATCGTTCTATCTATCGTTCTATCTATCGTTCTATCGTTCTATCTATCGTTCTATCTATCTATCGTTCTATCTACGTATCTATCTACCTATATATCTATCGTTCTATCTATCTATCTATCTATCTTTCTTTCTATCTATCTATCTATCTATCTATCTATCTATCTATCTATCTATCTATCTATCTATCTATCTATCGTTCTATCTATCGTTCTATCTATCGTTCTATCTATCTATCGTTCTATCTATCGTTCTATCGTTCTATCTATCGTTCTATCTATCTATCTATCTATCTATCTATCTATCTATCTATCTATCTATCTATCTATCTATCTATCTATCTATCTATCTATCTATCTACCTACCTACCTACCTACCTACCTACCTACCTACCTACCTACCTACCTACCTATCTATCTATCTATCTATCTATCTATCTATCTATCTATCTATCTATCTATCTATCTATCTATCTATCTATCTATCTATCTATCTATCCATCCATCCATCCATCCATCCATCCATCCATCCATCCATCCATCCATCCATCCATCCATCCATCCATCCATCCATCCATCCATCCATCCATCCATCCATCCATCCATCCATCCATCCAATCATTATTATGATTTCTTTTTCAAATAGGAAAACAATGAGACTAAGTATATTTTCCACTTGTTTCCACAGGTTTTGAGTGGATGAGACTGAGACAGGAAGTGCGGCGGTCGACTCTCATGGCCGCGTTGAGTCTCTCATGTTTTCTCATGTCTCCTCCGTCTCTTTCCTCCGACTCTGTTTATTCCAGCGTGTAAACTGCTCCGTGTTCAGCCCCCACAGCGCTCTGCAGTCTGAGGGTTTACTGTCATAAGACTTCCTCTGCCTGACTCTTGACTTTCAGCTAAACTGCATGTGTGTGTGTGTCTGTAAGTGTGTGTGTGTGTTCCCATGCATCTGTTGGATACCAGTCTTTCGCTACACGTTTGTTGGCTTTAATCACAAACTGGTTTCATTCTCTGCAGTGTTTCCATCTGTTGTCCCTCTGCAGTGATCAGACAGGTGCTAGAGAGACGTTACACTATATTTATATGTGTGTGTGTGTGTTTGAGTGTGTGTGAGTGTGTGGATGGACGAGGGTGGAGAGGGGACGACAACATCAGAGGAACAACTTGTAAAAGACGCTTCAGCGCTCTCAGCAGAATGATTTAATCATGTAAGACAAACACAGCAGCCGGTTATTTCCATACTGGGTCACAGTTTGAATTTTAATTGCTCAAGGTAAAAACCTGGATTCTCCTCTTGTTTAAAGGGACAACGAGGAGTTTACTTTTGGTTATAAAAGAGTCTCATATAATAAACCTTATAATCTACGTTACCCATTTGTTAGTGGGTCCATTTTCGATAAATATATCATTTTGGTATCTGATCGTCTTCGAACCTCCGACTACTATAGTCTTGATGAATGAAAACATTCTTGGCAAATGTTTTCGCTTTCGTCCGTCTTGTGCCGGTCCAAGAATTTCACAGTGCTTGCGGGGGCTCATGGGAAATGTAGTGTGAAAACACTTTGCTTTAACAAAATATGATGTTCATCTTTTACAGATATGTTTTGAAAACTTAATATATTCATAAAGACATTCTGCTTCCTCAGCAGTCACACATTAATACCAACAACACGCTGTATGAAGCTTCTCCTGCCTGTTGTATGTGTGAGTTGATCCGCCTGCCTTCATGTCCTGACGTGTTGTTTGTGCTGCTGTGAGTTGGATCAGTTGTTTCCAGAGTCTAAAAACTGCTGTGCCACCGGAGCCCGCTGACTCTTTCAGTTGTTAAATATGCAGAGGTTGCTAGGCAACGCACGCTTGCTCGCTGTGCAGGGTTTTAAAGCCAGTCAGCTCAGCAGAGTTTTTTTTTAAAGGGGGGTAAATATACTGCAGAGAAACGGCATCAAGTCCTAAAAGAATAACAAAAAAAAGAAAAGTTTTCTCTCTCTTCTCGCTGTTGATATGAAAGTTTATTGTGTTTGATGTGAGAGGAGAGATCAGCTGCTGTCGATCAGTGTGTGTGTGTGTGTGTGTGTGTCCTCCAGCTTCATCTCCTCCTTCATCATCATGTCATCTCATCATGCTGCTCTATCCTCTGCCTCTCCTTCACCCCCCCACTCCGTCCCACAGGGGTCCTGTTGTCAGAGCCAGACAGAGATGGAAGCAGACACTATCACGCTATACTGTACTCACGTGTGTGTGTGTGTGTGTGTGTGTGTGTGTGTGTGTGTGTGTGTGTGTGTGTGTGTGTGTGTGCCGTGGGAGCAAGGTGCTGATTATATGATAGTGATGATGACCCACATGGATCCTTGGGACCGGTACTAATGGACCGGAGCTCCACTGGGCCTCGGGGCCTCGGGGCCGTCCTCATGGGTCCAGCTTAGGAACAAGACGCCTGTCAGGAGGTTTGAGTCTCTGTGTTACTCCCTGACCCCAGGCCAGCGCTGAGGGCGGAGCTGAGGGCAACGGTGAGGGCAGCGGTGAGGGCACATGGCAGGTTGGCGCACGATCAAAGTGCTGTGTGAGTGAGAGACGGGCGTCCTGAAGGTCGAAGGTAAAACAACAACGGGCCGGGTTCAGCCGACTGTGGTCGATGAGACGGGGGCTGATGGGAAATAAAGAACAGAACATTTATCAGATTAGTTTTTAACACATTAGTTTTTTCTACACTGATAAAAGCATTGTGCAGTATTTAGTAGAGATGTTCGATACCACTTTTTTTAAGACAGAGTATGATGAGTATGAGTTCTGACTGACTGAGTGTGAGAGTGAGAGACGTTGGATAATTTGACTTGTAACGTCGGCTGCAGCATCGTCGCCGTGTGTGTTTATCAATGTGAGCGGGAGAAGAGGAGATGATACACAGAGAAGGACGCGTGGTGTTGAACTTTTGGGCTGTGATAACCTCATCTGTGTTGTTTATTGATAAGCTGAGCACCGGCCAGCGGGTCGAGACACTTGACAATCTTTATTATGTAGCGTAAAAAGTAATGGTAACTGGTTTTGTGTCTACCCTGACTCGAAATGGCGGTAATAATAAAGGAGCGTTGTTGCAGAATCCCTGGTATTTGTATAAAGGAACCGAAGAAACACGATTTTTTTTGCCTTGAGAATCGAATTTATGAGTACCCAATACTCCGAAATAAGGCTGATTCCTGGTATTGATTCGGTACTCGCCCACTAATGTTATTCTACTGTAAATTCTCCAATAGAAGCCCCTTTGCTTCACCTGTCTAACTGCCCCAGCGTATGTACAGGCTTCTATATGGGACAGGCTTTTATTTAAGATGAAACTCCTCTCCAATGGTTCTGTTGTTCCTGTTGAAACGAGTCAGAACAGAAGGAAGGAGTCGGACCCAGAGCAGCTTTCATCCACAAGTTTAATCAGATCTGAACTTCCGTGTTAGGTCCAGGCTTCAACAGCGCGGGTCGGGTTTTATATTCAGGCCCGTTGAGAACTGTAGCACAAATCAAACAGACCCGGCTTCTAATGAGACCCGGCTTTCATCTGAGAATTTACCATAAGCACATTTCCATCGAAAAATGCTCCATTGAGTTTGTGCAAATGCAAAACAAACATTTCCTACATTCAAAAGTTTTTACTCGACCAGTTGAGTCGTATCAGGAAACACTGTGTCCCAATTCAGGGTCTGCATCCTTCGGAGGGTGGATTTGAAGGCCGATTACGTCACAGCGCTGCGCGAAGGCTGTCCCAATTCGTCCAAATTCGAAGGGTCCTCCAAATGCAGCCTCCAAATGCGTCCTCCTTTCCCCTGCATTCGGAGGATGCATCGCTACCATCCTTCGCGGCCTCCCGTATCCCAAGATGCTTTGCTGCACCGTTGTTGTTATTAGCAACCTAGCCGTTAGCTATCGAACGTAGCAGCTCTGTGCTGTAGCCACGGTAACCGGCTCGGCGGCCGGCTCGGAGGTGTGGCTGCCCGCTGAGCTGAGCTCTGCTCTGCTCTGGCTCCACAGGTGAGGAGCGGAGGCAAAGCATCTGTGACAACTTTTAATAAGAAAGCTATGAAAACACATTACTTGTGCTCTTTATTCTCTATTCACTTAATAGCCTGAAGCCCCCCCCCCCCCCCCCTGGCTGCTGTTCAATGGTTTGATTATTAGTATATTAATGATAACGAACTGCCCTTGTATTGATTCTACTTCTTGAAAAAAAAAAAAGGAGGAGGAGGAGGAGCGGAGGAGCGGTAGAGCCGTTGCAAGCGCCACTTTTAAATGTTTAACGTCCGGCCGTTGTTTACGTTACGCCGTTGTTTACGTTCGGATCAGGAAATGCTCTGAAGGCTAGACCGTCCCATTTACCGACCGTTGATGCGGCCGACGGAGGAGCCTCCGAAGCCGTTGCCTCCGGAGACCGCGTAGGCTGGGTCCTCCGAAGGCTGCAGCCCCTGAATTGAGACACAGCTATGTGTGATCTCACCGCTGCATGTTTGTCAGAAAAGAGTCTATGAAACAAGACAGAGGTCGTTTTTTTTCAGTGTTGAAGTATTTGCGGGCAGCAGTGAGACAGGAGGGTGAAGCCACAGCAGCTCCTGGAAGGTGATGAAGAGCTGCAGGCGACAGGCCTCACACCTCCATCATCATCATCATCATCATCATCAGCTCAGCCAGGTCCAGACCCACTCACTCTTCACTCTGCTGCTCCGGCTGCTCCTTCATTGAAGATTCATGCAGCTTGCAGCATGAAATCAGATCACGGTTACTCACAGAATAATGGAAGAAGAAGGTCAGTTATTGCCCGACTCCTTCTCAGAAATGAGTTTGCTTTGCTGCTGCTGCTGCTTTAGTGCAGGCCGGGGGTTTCCACACCAACCAGGAAGATGGACTAATGCATCAGTCAGTAGTGATGATGAGATGCAGGATGCAACTGAAGACACACGACTAGTTCTTTGAAACAGACAGTTTTGTTTCTGGCTTTAATCTCTGTCAGAGTCCCTGTGCGCTCCTCCTTCTGTGTATTTCATTTCCCTTCGATGTAAATATAGACTCAAGGACTCACAGTGTCCTGCTGCCTGTTTTATTTTTTATTTTTCTTTGTTTTTATTGAACATCTTTGAGCATTAAAGTTAAAAGTTAGTCTTCCCGTCACATAAGTATTTCTCCTTAGAGAGGAACGTTTAGTCGACACCTTTTATAAACTTAAAACTGCATAAATCTCTCTAAATCACAGTGTTAAATGCAGATTTCAGGGATTCCTCCTCTGTGAAATCAGGAAGACAGATGCAGGTTTATGCTCTTAAGATATAAGTTATTCTCCTTTTAATCTCTGTATATACACGGCACTTAGCGAGGAAGCACATGAACAAGCAAACGGCTTCATCGTCTCTGCTGCTTGTGCTCGATGCCGCATCGTTTATTTATTCTACTTCAGAAAACCAAAATAAAAGCTTTGGAGAGGAAACAGTCGAGGCAGTGGACGCCTGGGTAACTAATAAATAAATATCCTAATACACTTGGAGCTGTTTTTTGGCATTCATCTTCTAAGTTACTTGCACTTAGCACCAAGTGTTGTGTAATTACAGTAACAAAAAATTTAAAAACCGCTCTTGCAGGCGTCGGTGCAACCTCCAGTTTAAATGCAGAACGTGTCGGGTCAGATGGTCGTGCAGAATATGGGACAAGTTCAGCAGCTGGACCGCGTTGCTTCCTATTTTTAAATGAAAGGGCCCCACAGGCTTTATGCATAACAAATCAGAGTGGCGCTGTCTGAAGCACAT
The DNA here is from genome assembly GCF_905171665.1 of Trachurus trachurus. NCBI lineage: Eukaryota > Metazoa > Chordata > Actinopteri > Carangiformes > Carangidae > Trachurus > Trachurus trachurus. The sequence goes on along the minus strand of NC_139911.1, from coordinate 3,251,595 downwards.
TCACTTCACTTTGATCATTTTAAATGGCTGCTACAGTGTGGAAGCCACCGGCTGCAGAAACCAAACCAACCTCCTCCTCCTCCTCTTCGTAGCAGATGTGTGTGTGTGTGTGTGTGTGTGTGTGTGTGTTGGCAGCAGCTGGCAGATCTTCAGGAGCAGTGGTGGAGAGATGAACCCCAAAGTAGAGTGGGAACTCTATAATCCCCTGGACCGATTACAAGACACGTACGGCACTAACACCTACACAGATGCTGTGTCTCAATTCCAATACTTCCATACTTACACAAACTATTTTCAGTATGTAAGTGCATTCACACGGACAAGAATGATAAAACACAGTGTAGGTGCAGTAATGCTGCGTTCAAAACAACTCGGAAGTCGGAAAAAAAACAAGCTCCGAGTTGTCACAAATGAATTGCACGGCGTGGAACTCGGAAATTACAGGTCGGAAATTCGGGTATCATTTCTGCGAGCTACGACTTTCCTACTTGACGTCACAACAACATCAAAACATGACGGCCCTCTTCTTAAACGGTTAGAATTTAAGAATGTTAAGTCATTTCTTTGAGGTTTTAATGCATATTTTTTTGTGTATTATTGCAACGTATGAAATAGGTTTATATTAAGCTGTGATTGTTGTATTGTGTGAAATTGTGGTCCTCGTATGTAACGGAAATAACGTTCTGTGTGTAAAGATGGACACTTCCCACCCTCAATGATCGTCATCTTGGCTATGTAACAGAATATAATACATATGATATTTAATAAGTAAATCAACATACAGGTAGAACAATGTTTTCTGCCAGTTAGAGGAGCCGGCTGACACAGCAACAGTCTAATCTCCACCTTGCCTTAAACAGGCGGCGCATACAAGCAAAAAATAAATAAAAAGTCCAAGTAAAGCGTTCATTATCACTAATTTAATTGAAATTGCAAACAAAACAAGGTGGTAGATGTTGTCGGGCGACAATAGCGTCCAAAAAAAAGAAGACATTGGCAACTGTTGAGATAGATAGATAGATAGATAGATAGATAGATAGATAGATAGATAGATAGATAGATAGATAGATAGATAGATAGATAGATAGATAGATAGATAGATAGATAGATAGATAGATAGATAGATAGATAGATAGATAGATAGATAGATAGATAGATAGATAGAGGGGTTCATCACTTTACATACACTCAATAAAAACACAGTAAGGCAATAAAATTTACAAATTAGCCATTGCAATTTACAAAAAATAAAAAGCACAATAGCAGCAAGTCACTTTGGGTTGTTTAGGTTGGAGTTCTTCTACTGTTGAGGGCTGTGACTGCAGATGGAATGAATGAATGTTAGTTCACAGTAAGTGCAAAACAACAGTATACAGTACTGTTTGAGACATTTGTACTACAGCAGTGAGTACAGTACATAGTGTAGTGCAGCCTTCATAGTAAACTACATGACAGAGAACTCATGAAGTATTGAGACTCAGCTAGAGACGTTGTGTCTGCCAGCAGAACGGAGGAGAGAGGCTCTGCTCCATGGACACCTGCCGGCTTTGTCCAGACTCTGAGCCACCCACCACTCACTGTTGGTGTGTGTGTGTGTGTGTGGTATTGTGGACTGAGCTTGGCGCTGCCATCGTGCCTCCCCACTTTCCTCTCGTCAGAATAAACTGCCAAGAATCGTAATCTCTAGAGAAGCTGCTTCTAAAGCTCTGGAAAAAAATAAAATAACATAAAAAAAGAAATCTGAATCTGAATCTAGTGTTTTTTAAAAGTGTTTTCCTGCAAAGTAAAGTCCAATTCAGCATGTGATGATCTCCCAAATGTGGAGAAACGATCCCATATAAGAATCACAATAAGGCTGTACAGTATTATTACATAAATTGTTACAATGAAGCTTTGTCGAAGTCGAAGAACCTAAAAATACCCAGCATCCAATCCTGTAACCGTTTTTATCAGGAGCAGACGAACAGTGGGAGAGAAATCAAATTCTGTGAGTTAAAGAAAAGAAATCTAATATTTTGATTCAGTATTTCATTTTCAGTGAAGACAGTGAAGAGTCGGAGACCGAGGCGGCGATCCTCCTGGTCCGATACTAATGAACTCAGTGTGAAACGGTGTGTGAGACGGTGTGAGACCAGATAAACTCATGAAGCTCCATTTTATTTATCTGTTTTATTATTTTTTTATTCTTTTAGAGCGACATATGCAGTGTGAAGCTCCGTCATCATCATAGCAGGGGACACCCACCATCTTGTTGGAGAGACGCCCACTTAAATGTGTGTGTGTGTGTGTGTGTGTGTGTGTGTGTGTGTGAGCGGCGCAGTACAGAGTGTGCTGTCGAGAAAGTCTTGTTAATGACACGCTGCATGCCACTCACACACACACACACACACACACAGTAACACAGTGACACATTTTGATAGCTGTCACTACCCATTGGGTTAAAAGCTGCCTTCACATCTCGGCTCTCTCCTCTCTCTCTCTATCACTCTCATTTTCTCCCTTTCATCTTCCTCTGTCGTCTTCTTCTTCCTCTTCTCTTTCTCCATCATTTCCCTCCTGCAGCGACATGATGGCGTCTTCTTGGTTTCTGTGATTCTCTCTCTCTCTCTCTCGGTGCTGATGGTGGCTGTCTGTCTGGTGCTGGAGCTCTGCTGAGCCTCGCAACTGTGTCACTGACTGTGTAGGAAAAAAAAAAGAAAAACACCTCCCAGTTTGTATATTTTTGACATATAACACTACACTACACACACACTACACTACACACTCCCATTCAAACACCAGCCCATCCTATTATCATTTTATCAGCAGCCACCGTGCAGCAGCAGCAGCAGCATTATTTTCTGGAAAAGCAGCGGGTCATTAACTTTGAGGTTTGTGATTGTGCCCATTGGTCTGCTAGATAAAATGATGAGTCAATGGGAAACAAAACACATCTCCAGGAGACCAGATGAGACGAGAGGAAGGAGGGGGGGAAGAGGCATCGCTCCATCTAACAGGAAGGAGACTTCCTGCTTTATCCCAGTGACATTCAGCCCTGGTGGTGGTGGAAAACCTGGAAAATGGTCGACCAATTTTCCAGAAAATGAGAAAAAAAAGTAAAATGTCTTGAAAAAGCTTGAATTGTCCTGGAAAATGATTTATCACATGGTGAAATCAGCTTCCAGAGCTCTGTTTGACTTTTTCAGACCCGACCAAGGATTTATTTTCCAAAGAAAACAAGAGACTTTGAGTTGTTGAGTGTTTCCAGTGTTGGACCTGTTGTCTCCTCTGCTGAGTGACAGATAGAGGAGCAGCACACAGCTGTAGTGGCCTGGTTTAAAAACAAAAACATCGTTCTATGATAAATTTGTCATAATTTCTAAGCATGTACGAGATTATTTCATAGATAAATTGGAGCCATAAACTCTACATCTTTAAAGGAGATGTATTCTGCCCCTTTTCCACAAATTAAAATAGTTCCCAGGTGTCTTAAAGTCATGTCTGTGACATGTTTCGGTCAAAATACCCCAAGGATTAAACATCACAGCTCTTTTCATCCTCTCTAAACAGCCCTGTTCAGAACAGCTGGTTTCAGTGCCTGTTCCTTAAATGCAAATGAACCACTGCTTGCCCCGCCCCTTCTACTGGTACCAGGTAATTACATCACTGGAAGACAACTGAGGGAACAGCTGGTAAAACCACGTGGATTTCAACCTCAGGAGCCTGAAAATTACAGATTGTTTTGTTAATTCTCACATTATGGGGCCGGAAGGCAAAACAAACACCTGAAATATATGTTAAAGAGCTTTCAAAAAGTGATATTTCCATAATATGTGCCCTTTAAATCAGACTTCTGGGGCTGAGAGAGGAATAAACATAGAAACAATCATGTAGCTACAAAATAAGGTTCAACTGTTGAAAAGAAAACTTCTCTGAAACATGAATGTGACGGGGTGTGTTGGTGTAATAATAATAACACGTCTGTCAGACTGGAGCAGCTGAAAATGACTTCAAGAAGAGAGTGTGAACCCTGACACATTTATACATGTTTAGTCTAACAGTAATAATACGCTGCAGGAAATATACTGAACTGTAGTGTCGTTACAAAATAAAGTGTTTGCTGTTTTATGGAGAGGACCGACACACACACACACAAACACACACACACCAAACACACACACAAACACTCACCACACCACCAGACTCGGCTCTACTGAGCCTGGCGAAGGGAGCAGCTCATCGCTGGCATGGCAACAGTCACCATGCCAATGCCCAGAGAGATGACCCCTTTTGTTGTGCTCCTCATAATTGGCATAAAAGTGTGTGTGTGTGTGCGTGTGTGTGTGTGTGTGCACCCAGATGAGGCTGACTTAGGACCAGCAAGAGAGGCTGGTTAAATATGCAGAGAACACTTGATGTGTGTTGCTGCACTGTTTGTGTAAGTGCTGTGTGTGTGTTTGTGTGTGTGTTTCTCTGTTGTGCACCGTGTCATGTGTGAAGCACAGAAGTGACATTTATGTGCAGCAGTTAAAAGAGGAAAAATAACTTTTATTTGTCACGTGCAGCTGTTTTTACTTGATGAGCCGTCTGGAGACTTTTATTACTTTTCATTTCTTCCTTTCGCCCATGCAACTTTAAAAAAATAAAATAAAATTCAGATTGACTGAGAACATTGCTGCAGCTAAATGCCAGCAGGCAGCAACAGGTCACACAATCCTGTTTATTTTCTCCTGTTTTAATAGGCTCTGTTTTGTTCTGGGCAGCTTTTTATTTTTGTGTTTTTATTGGTAAATGTTTAAAATATATAAGAAGAATAAAAGCATAAAGTATTTGATTCTGCAGCTTCTTCTCATTAACGCCTGCATCTGCTTCCGCCGGCTCTTTGAAGCTGCTTTTCTCCTCTTTTACAAGTTGAGCTGTGAGATATTGATTCTCTGTTAGATCAAAGACATTTAATCTCTTCGTTGGGCTCTCTGTTAAAAATTTGCCGTGGCGCTACATCTCTTCATCTGACGGCTCCCTCTCTCCTCTCACTCCTGATCAGGCAAATTGGCTTTTTGTCACTTCATGTTCGTGTGTGTGGAGTGTTTCCCTGCAGATGTGTGTATCCTGCTGTTTAATATTCTTTTACTACAGATGCATCTTTGCTTTATTAGAGAGAGGAAGAGCAGTCGGACTGAATATGTCTGCTCTGAAATTCTTCTTTTTAGGACGTGCAACAAAAACAAAAATGCAGAATGCATCAGGTGCACACACCACGATGTGCATGCTAATGTGTAGCTGAATGCAAATACACAACTAAAACTGAAAACTTGTGGTAGCTGTGACCTCAAATGTCAAGTTAACACTGTTTTGTGTTTATTTAACATTCAGTTCAAAATGTACCCATTTCAACATTATTTTGACAGCAGAAAAAAATACATATACGATGATAGATGAGGATTTTCAATAAATCCCAACAGTTTCAGAATTGCACTGCCATTTTCACTTTCAATAAAATATATTTAAATCGTCATGGTTGTTATATTTTCATGTCTGAGGTAAAACAGGACATAATAGTGTGTGATAGTAAATGTTTTTCTCCAAAAACAAGTGCTGCAAAACCGAAAAAATCCTCCGTCTCTGCTCTGAAACATTAATTTAGGATGAAGGGTCTGTGAAGGTCAAGTCTAATTTGTTTTTATAAACTTTGCATCCACAAAACTCATGAGTTTCTTCAAGCAGTTTGAGTTTATAGTACAGTGCAGTGTGTTTGTGTGTTTGTGTGTGTGGTCAGTTGTACACTGAGTCTCTCTGGGTTTCACCACAGCTTTGTTTGCACATCAAACAGTTAAAAATGTTCATAACTTCAGTTTATGCAGAACCTGAGGGCTCATTGCAGTCTCCAAAACAGTGTGTGTGTGTGTATGTGTGTGATTGTTTATATATGTGTGTGTGCTTTTCCAAACTCTTCCATTTATGGAAAAGTATTTTTTTGTGCCGGTCTCCACCTCAGCTCAAAAATATGACTTTTTATTGGAGAAGCACGTCATGAAAATCACAGAATAGATCCGTGCATCTCCACTCGTCTGATCTGAATCAACATGTTGATGCTGAAGCCACGACGTTCACACAGCAGGTGTGTTCACATCAGACTTCATCTTAAACTACAGACAAACAGCAAGGACACGACAAAGGTGCATGGGGAAACTTCATTTACATCACTTCAGGAGGGGGAAGAGGAGGTTACATAAAGTCTAAACTTTGTTGTGGTGTTTGGCAGCTTGGTTCTTGGTTGTTAGGTTGTTGGATCAGTGCTCCTTCTCGTCTCGGCTGCTTGTTGATGCAGGAAGGTGTTGACGATGTAACTGTAACTGTAACTATAACTGTAACTGTACAGTACAAACTCTGCTCCTGCCAGTCTTCCCTCCTCATGTCTCTTAGATCTGATCTGTATTCTAAGGCCTCTCCTCTCCTCTCCTCTCCTCTCCTCTCCTCTCCTCTCCTCTCCTCTCCTCTCCTCTCCTCTCCTCTCCTCTCCTCTCCTCTCCTCTCCTCTCCTCTCCTCTGCTGCTGCTGCTCCTCTGAGACGACTCCCAGCTCAGCTCAGCTCAGCTCAGCTCCTGTTGTTGTGATTATTTCTTCTTCCTCTCTGGCAGCCATTAACAGCAGAAACTCTGTGTATTGTCTGGAGAAACCTCCCACAGCTTCAAGTGCTGCTCTCCACCTGCTACGGAGAAAACTAACTCAGAGTCAAAAAGAGCTCCAATGCTTTGTTTTCACATCGGCTGTTTACACTGAGCCAGTAGGTCGGTTCACAAAGGTTGAACTGTTCACATGTGATATGATCTGATCGTTTGTTTACATGAGCCGCTGCGTTTATTCAGAACGGACGTGTGGCACGCGCTGGTTCGGACCGGTTTGGGTCGGAATTATATAGACTCGGGTCATTTTTCCTGTTTGGTTCAGGCCTAGTGAGCCACGTCGAGTCCAGGCTTCAACAACGGCAGGTCCAGTCCAGTCAGATTTCAATTTTCATCCCCGTTAAGAACTCTAGAAATCCAAACATCCTGCGACTAATCACCGATCAGATCTATGGCATTGGTCAGTGAAGAAGCGTCACTATGCATTTACGTCGACGTGGAGCAGAAAGAACGAAACCAGACAACATTCAGTTTCACCGTTTACATGATAAAATGTTACTTTCCATCGGTTTGGTTTAAGTAAAGGGTTATTCCACCTCTCTGAGGGTTTGGGCCTGTTTATTCTGATGGAGCTGTTTATATGGAGCATTTTCATTCGGTTTGGACTCTAAACTTGGCTCCATGTGAACCCACCTAGTGTCTTCAGCTCCTCTGTGTGTTGCTCCTCACTGATAATTGTGTGTTTCCTCCTCCCTCTGCCTCCATTACAGATAATGGTGCAGCTAATAAATGGAGTTTACTTCTCAATGATGGAGGTGAGACTCAGGGAATCAGCGGCAGCTCAGGTTGATTACATATGTGAGGCCGGTCTTCAAACGTGCACGCTGCATGCTCCTAATGAATAAATAAATGAATGAATGAATGAATGACAGACAGGCACAGCCCCTAAAAGCTTTACTGTATGGATTTATTTGACCATCCCAGTGGGACGCTCCCTGTGGTCACTCAGTCAGTCAGTCAGAGCAAACAACAATTAAATCAGAAATTGACTTTGACTATGACAGTCGCCTCTTTCATCTTCACGTTGACACATGTTGTGTTATCGACCGTCCCGTCCCCGTGCTCCTATAAAACGCTGCGGCGGCGGCGGTGGCGGCGGTGGCGGCCATACTGCTGCTGCTGCACACACACACACACACACACACACACAACTCAGCCGTAACCTGAGTGTGTGTTGGTGTCTGGAGGTTGTTCCCTGTTCCCACCTCATTATGTAAAGAACCTGCCTTTGAATTAGTCCTCTCCCTCTCTCTCTCTCTCTCTTAGTTTCCATCGCATGGGATTAGTAGTGTGTGTGTGTGTGTGTGTGTGTGTGTGTGTGTGTGTGTGTGTGTGTGTGTGTGTGTGTGTGTGTGTGGACCTCATGTAATTAATGAATCACCCTTCAACCTCTGCAGCTCAGTTCAGACACAAACACAGGATGGGAGATTATCTGTGCGGTCAGACTTTTGAAATCTGTCGCTTCATCGTTTTGCATTTTGACTTCATGTGACTCTGCAAGTTTCTATTTTCTTTCTTTCTTTTTTTTTAATGTGAGGAGAAAATAGTCTATAATAGTTTTTGATTCATTGGTGAAAGGATGAGTCTTTGAACAACACAAAGAGTAAATTGTGGAGAGGTTTTAAAGCTCGAGTCTATGAATAGGAGCCTTTTTCTGTCATTGAATCTATTGTAAGTTTTGCAAATTACAAACTTTTCCGAAACCACACAGGAGCGTTTGATTTTTCAAAAGATAGATTTTTACTTTCTGGTTCAGATTGATCGAGTGTGTGTATGTATGTGTGTGTGTGTGGATTGTTATATTGTTTGTATAGTAGGTTTTTACCGCAGTGCTCCCCTCTCTGTTAACTTAGGAGACATTAGTTTCTGCTTAGCAATGCAACTCTGGAGAATGGCTTAAAAGCCCCGACCGACGCCGTAATTAAAGTTTGAGTTTCAACTTGTAACCTTGTCCCCTTCTCCTGTGTGTTTTTTTTTTTTTTTCTGCTGCGAATGACAAAGTGAACAAGCAGCAAACCACTGGAGAGATATGATGGGAGGGGGGGGGGGGGTAATTTTAGCTGAGGCAGATGAGGCAGAGGTATAGAAAGTCTCAGTCATGTGGATTCAGCACTCCGGCTCCTCTGGGGACACGAAGCAGCGTCGTCACATCGGTCAAGGTGAACGCCGTCCTACAGGTCTCTCTGTCTCTCTGTGTCTCTGTGCATAAAGTTAATGGACTTCTACCTGACCGTGCATTTCCCTTCAGAGAGGCACGCCGACCCCTCCTGAGAAATATAGACGTGCATAGCGAGCATCGGGGAGAAGCCTGCGGCCGTATAAAGTGGTCTCTGATTGCTTTAAAATGATGCCGTGATGGCGTTCGGCGTCTCAGAGTGCATGGTCACCTTCGCTATCGCTAAGTGTCAAGAGGAGGAGGAGGGAGATTGAGACGTTGCCCTTTAATCGCGGTCAGAGTCTTTCTCCTCTTTTACATAAACTAAACTTTCTCCGCTTTGGTTTTATCCTACACAACGAGCTGTATCATTTACTGAACAATCAAACACGCGTAACTCATTCCTAGGTGGATGAAAAAGCAATGTTTTCCCAGATCAGAGTGCATTCATAGTGTATTTCTTCCAGTTTCTCAAGTCAACAGGTCACCGTCATGTTCAGCAATATAAATGTAAAAGTGTTGTGTATTAGCAGAGACTGTGGGAACTGTAACAGTGCAGTGTGTTTTCTTGTGCTGACTGACTCTCTGGTCTCTCTGTCAGAGCCATTACAACTCTCATCTGTATCAGTCGCCTCCGTCTCCACAGTCATCCATCAGTTAATCAGTCTGCAGTTAAAGTGTCACACAGTCCACACACACCTCGCCTCACTGCTGCTGGACTTGGCCACGGTACAAACAAAGCAAAACAAAACCTGCTGCAAGGTAATTTTCAATAGGACCTGACATTTAACTTTTGACTTTTTAGATTTTTGTACAGCTTTGAATTTGACTTTGACCATTGGACAGATAACACATCCATTAGGAGAAGTCATTAGAAGTTAAAACTGGAACCTTCGACCACTATTATAACTTTATTTGGACAAACTTCATTTGACTTCAAGTCTTTAATTCCACTTTTCAAATGAATGACACCTGGAGTGGACTGAAAAACCTCAGCTTCGTATTTTTAAGAATGAATCGCAGTTTAAATTCTCAAGGCATGTGGCCTGTTTTACATTTTAATGAGTAAAAACTAATTTGCTCATATTGGACTAAATTCTATTAAGTCCCATTGTTAAACTGTTAAATGCTGAATTCACTGAAGCTTGAAAAATAGCAACTTGTGGTTATGTTTAACATTTTACAGTGTTATTTTAGAAACATTTCCTCCTTCTTTCATGCAGCCTGCGTCAAAACTACCAGGTCATATTTGTTTATTAATCTGAAGAGTATTGATCTAGTATATCTATATTATTTATTCTGCATCTGAACATTGAGTTGACAAATAAAAACAAGAACAGCACCACTCTGCTATTGCAACATAAATGACAGGATCAAAGCCCCATGTTATATTATTTTACTGCAGATTTTGGTGTCACAAAGTCTGCCTGCAGAGCACATATCCCCAGGTATGGATTAGCTTGTGATCGACAGGTCTTACACTAATACTCACCGTGGGGCTCTTGATCAATGAACAGATGAACTTGTAGAGGATTTGTACCTTTTTACACTAATATCATGGAAAAGTCCATTTCCAGTATAGTTAAAGCAGAAGTGAGTGGTCCGGTCGTTTTCGCTAATGCTGCGTTCCAGGCAGGCTTTTGAAATCGTAAATTACAGCTTCAAGTCACAACTTACGACTTTGTAGCGTTCCAGGCAACCCACTCGTGTTTTTCCGACCTGTTTTACCGGTGAAAGTCACTATAACGGCCACTCGTAACTTCCGACCGGTGAACTCGTACCAGATCGAACTGGTACCACTTCATGGTCGGAAAAATACGAGTTTCCTTGAACGCACCATAACAGTCCTCGTCGCTACGTCACCACATTCACGGCGTTCCTTGGCTGCACACACAGCCCTGCATGCCGTTCTCTCTCCTCATTGGATAAAAACTGTAGGATACGATAAATGTTTTCTCCTCGGCTCAGAGCAGAGCAGAGGGACTGACAGACCCGTGTTTCAGTCCAAACACTCTATGTAAGTGATTGCTGTCGGAAGATATAACTATTTAAGACTTATATTAACACAAATATATCACTTACTTCTGCTTTAAAGTGAAAAACCTCCAACCAAGTACTGCGTGCATAAAGATGGACATACTTCTCAGAAAGACAACATTTCCAATAATTCCATTATTCCATTAATGCTTTTTTAATTGGTCTTTTGTTATATTTACATTTTTGAGATACTGAATTTTAGGTCTTCAATAAATGTGAACCATAATCATTACGATTTAGGAATAAATCAAGACATGAAATGTTTCATTCTGTGTGTAATGGATCTATATAATGTATTAGTTTCACTTTTTGAATTTAATTACCAACATAAATAAACGTTTCCATAATATTCTAATTTATTGAGATGCACCTGTTATGAGTATGTATGAAACAGAAATGATGGCCCCAGGTTGCTCAACTTGTGTTGTGAGTTTTTGCAGCTAATGTGTCGTCAAATTGCTGAAGTTTTCTTTTCATTTGTGTCTTTGCATGTGTTTTTTCTTCAGTTGCAGTGAGCTGTTCTTGTCTCATTCAAAACTCACTACATTTCTTACTGAGGAAACGTTTAAATCTACCTGTATTTATATAAATATCTCTCTATAACTGGAATTGAATCCTCAACCTTGGCGACAGTGGTCTTCCTCCTCCTCCTCCTCCTCCTCCTCCTCCTCCTCCTCCTCTCGGTGGTCATTTACACAGGACACAACAACCAGCAGCAGCAGCAGCCGACAGGAAGAGGAGGAAATGTGTTGGGTCATGATGCTCCGTGTCCTCGCCCAACTTTAAATTCAACTTTAAGCCGCCGTGGTCGTAAATCTGAGCTGCCAGCCCTCGGGGCACCTTCACCCCCCCCCACCTCCCCACCCCCCCTCTGCTGCTGCTGCTGCTGCTGCTGCTTTCAGATCCGACTTCCTCTGAAATTTACGTTGTTCACCTTTAGGCCCCGGCCGCTGCAGGTAATGGTTCTCTCTTCTCTGTAATTGAATGAGTTGGGTGCTGGCTGGATTGCTGTGTATATTGACTCCTTTGGGCCCCCCCCCCCCCATACCCACCCACCATCACCACCACCCACCATTACCCCATGGCTACTCCTTCGTCTCCAGTGTCCGTCCTCTCCTTTAATAACGCTCCTCTGTGAGTTTTCATGAGGAAATTGTTTTTCTTTGACACTCAAACTCATTCAGAGAAACTTTTAGTATTTTATAACATCTCCCACCCACACACACACACCCACCCACACACACCCCCATCCTGTTTGGCCCATTTATCCCTCTCCTTCCTTTTCTTAAACTCCTGCACACACACACACACTCAGAGCCTTAATGACAAAGTCTTCCTCTCGTTAATGTCCATCTTCCTCCGCAAACGCCGCAATTACCTCCCTCCTCTCCTCTGGTGTCTCGGAGCAGATCTCACCGGCCGCTCCTCGTGGCCCTTCAGCAGCCCACCGCCACTTATGCCCATGACTCATCAATGGGAAGCCACACAGTTGAACACACACACACACACACACACACATCCTTGTACAGCCTCGGGGGCCCGACTGAAACACACACACCGGCACACGCACAAACAAACACAGGCCAAATTGTCTTAAGGAATGTCATGCTGCTAAGTGATGTGTCTGTGTATGTGTGTGTCTATATGTATGTGTGTGTGTGTGTGTGTGTGTGTGTGTCGACCAGCCACATCCTGCTTCTTCCCCAAAACAAACTCATTTGTTATGGCGTGTGATTTTGTTTTTTTGTTTAAATATTTGTTTATCTTTTGAAGTTTGCTTAATTTTCCCGTAAAAGTGTTTGGTTAAGTTTAACTCACCAAGGAAAAGAAGAACCTGATTCCATATCAGCCTACAGAGCTATGCAGATGATTCAGGCCCTAAAATAAGATTTATATATCACATAAAGTTCAGTAAACAGGTATAAAACTGTGATTAAATCACCTTCATTTCTTTTAAACCAACACCAACTGTCTTGGCTTCACCTGTGCACAGTTTATTAAACAAGACAAATAACGTTATCCACCGCTCCATGGATTGATTTCTCACCGGCTTCATTGAAAGCAAATGCACATGGAGGAGAGGAGGGTTAGAGACACAGAGGAGGAGAGTTCAGCTTTAAAGGCGTCCTGAAACACTCTGAAAACACAAAGCTAGAAAAGAATTTGTTATAGATATTGATGGACGTCTTCATTGATGAGTTGTGCAGGGATGAAACAGAAGAAGATGATGACAATGGCTGCAGTGACTCGGTATTGGAAAGTGATGGTGCTAGCTAATTAGCATGTTACAAAAGAAGTGATAAACGTAGAAGCGAAGGAAGAGGGTTGCTCTCCATCGGAGGAGTAAAGGAATAAAGTAAAACATCTGTTAATGCTGATGTTGGCTCAGTAGCAAATAACAAACATTATAATTATAATAAACTCTGTGAAATCCTGCAGAGAAGACTAATTACATCCTCCTGTTTTCTACACATGGTGATATTATGAAATACATTAACTACTGGGTGATGGTGGTGTAGCTGTTTGTCGACTCGCTGTGTGACTAAACGCTGAATGACGTTACCCATGATGAACAGTTTGCAGTCTCTCTCTCTCTCTCTCTCTCTCTCTTCTAACCAACCTGTCAAGCTGCTGAGCGTCCCACTTCTTCACGCTGCCTCCCCCAGCAGCAACACCACTGCTCCTATCGGCTCACACACCTGGACCTGCTGACATGCACCAACTCTCACTTCTCTGAATCCCAGAGTCGGGACGTTTCACTGGCAGCCATCTTCCCTCTGAGGCCTGTCCATCAAGAACAAAACCTCTTAATGAAAACAGTCTCGGCAAATGCTTTCACTTTCGTCCAAGAACTTCACCTCTAGCGGCGCAATGCGAATGCCCCCGGCCGTCCCTCTTCATCATGGCCCCGGTTCAGAAAGAAAACCCACAGAAGGTCGATCCCACTACGAGCTTTTTAACTGCAGCAACTTTAAGATTCGCTACTGGAGCTGGTATTACCGTGGCTGCTGGCGCCTTCCTGAGTTGGGAGCAGGTAAATTGCGTGCCTGCTGCCTTCCTTGGATGTGGTAGCTGCTTTTCAGGCTCCCTCTCGGGAATCGAACCCTGATTCCCCGTTACCCGTGGTCCCCTGTGTTGTTTTAGTCAACGATGACGAAATAACAATCACTGACACTTGAAAAAACTGAATTATTGTCTTAATCCGACTATAACTGGACAACTGAAGTGCATGTAAACGCATTAGTCTGATTTAATCAGAGTTGGAGAACTCCAACTAACTTCTATTAGACACCCAGATAATGCGATTTGAAATTGAAACCCAGGAAAAGAAAGGAAGGAAGAAGGAAACCCGTGGACCGTCATTTGTATCCTATTCTCAGCCCGAACGGGGGCTGGGAGCTTATTAAGTTGTTTATAATAAGTTTTTTTACTCAGTGACAGAAAAGTCAACAGGACAGGATTTTCTCAGTTGCATGTAAACTGAGACGAGGACAGAAGTCCGATTAGACGCCAAAATCGAATTTTGAGCATCGCTCCATTAAGCTGTGCATGTAAACGTAGTGAGTCAGTGTTCTTACTCTTGTACATCATATTTCCGATAGTCCATTCCTCAGCTTCACTCCATTAACTTTGACCTGCATTCAGCATTTGCAAAAGTACTTTACAAGTGAGAAAAAAAAATGCAATGCGGTAATAAAACTAGATAAATACATCAAAAAGAGGAGGTGACTAGAGATCTAGCACTGCCTGAACTAATAATAACCATCTTTATACAAACAGGTCTGTTTTCAGCCGTAGTCTTGCTGTGATAAACACATCTTCTACCCTGTCTCTCCATTGCGTTACTCTGGGAGGCTGTGGCTTTACATAACTCCTTTTTTAACCCTTAAATAAGATGTTTTCTTTTCTTTTTTTTCTCCTGCAGCTCTTGTTTTATATCTTCTCTCTTTTAAAAGTCGGCCCTCTGTCCCTCTGCAGCTAAAACAGAGCGAGCAGAGGCTTCAGGAGGAGCAATAAAGAGGATAAACAACAGAGAGACAGAGAGAGAGACCACACAGGATGACACGACATGACACAGGATGAACACACACACACACACACACACACACACACACACACACACACACACACACACACACACACACACACACACACACACACACACACACACACACACACACACACACAGGTTACAAGCTCTCCCCACAGACCCTCAGTGTTGTCAGGAGGAGCATAAACATACACATTTGGCCTCCCCTGGCTGGTCCTGTCAGTGTGTGTGTGTGTGTTTGGGATCTCGAGAGAACTCGCTTACAGCCCTTATCTCTCCAACAAGGCTTAATGGGGTAATGGAAACCACCAAGTGCATGCTGGGAATGAGTGGAACGTCGAGGCGTTGCAGCTGACAGTGAGGCGAGGTGGAGAAACAGTGACGAGTCACAGAGACACAGAACACACAGTTGTATTAAAGTTGTATTTTCCCTTTATTTCTGCGTTATTTCATTGTTAAAACATATAGAAGAAGACAAGACAGTGGAGTGTGATCCGACAGAGTTAACCAGAAAAATGTCATAAATCCCATAATTTCTCAAAGGGCGTTCATGGATCACTAAATCTAATCCACACATGAAGAGTTTCCATCTTTTTAAAACGACGTAACTCTTACACAATAACTTCTCGCATGGCCGTAAAAACTAGACACTGAGCAAACTTTAATGTCAGGACTGATCATGCATCACTACATGGCCTTTCCCTAATGAACCGTAACCACACACACACACACACACACACACACACACACACACACACACACACACACACACACACCCTCGGTTATCAGACTCTCTCTCTCCTGCTGCTGCACAGAAAGTGTTCGACTCCTCTCCAGCATCTTATCGTTCAGCTCCATCGAACCTGCGGCTCAACGCCACCTTTTATTTTCACGCCACCTCCATTTTATCCCCCCACCACACACACACACTTATTTTAGTTTTGCACCTCGTTCCAACACGTCAGCTCATTTCCAACCCAATTTCACAGCCATTTGAATTGGATGGATTCGACACCGCTGTCCGCTGAAAGGCCATACTGGTTGTTACCCTGGAGGTGGAGCTGTGAGAGAGAGATGGATGGAGAGAGATGGAGGGATGGAAAGAGAGAGATGCTGAAAGTGACAAAAAGATAAAGTTAGAAAGAGACTAAATGAGAGAGAATGAGGCAGTAATGGATAGAAGAGATTTAATATGACTAAGATGAAGGTTGAATAAAACAGTATGATGCTGTTTGAACTTTATTTGATTACATTTTTTATGTGTTTGAGAATAAAAAATCCTGATAACAGATTAACTGGCTGATATTCCTCATACACATTCTTTTTCACATCCCTCAAACACTTTGGACAGTGCACAACATTTTACTGTTTCACAATAAAAGACTTTAAGTTTTGTAGTTCTGCAAAGTTTGAAAAAGTCTTATCTTATCTTGTCTTATCTGTCTGAGAAAGACTCAGTCGATCAGATGATTATTCACTTCAGCCTGCGAGTAAATGTCATATTTACAGATACAGATTCTGCATCAACACTGACACACAGATTTCAATTTGTGATGTAATGTCCATATGAAGTTACAGACACAAAGCTGTGAGTCTGTGAGGACAGTTAACTGTTTAAAACATTAAGAAAATGTCATTTTTAGTTTAATTAAAGGCCATATCTGTTTGTTAGAATACAATATAACCTACAGTATCAATACCATTGATATGAGCTCTGTGAACAGGTTAAGTTTGCAGCAGCACAAAAAGCACAAAAAACAACATCTCAAACTGTTTCCATTTGATTAATTAAGTGATGACGTAATGTAAAAATGCCGACCTAAAGCAGCGTGGCCCCTGATTGGTCTCTGAGCTCCGGTCCAGACAAATATAGACGGTCCAGCAGCTGCTCAGTGGACTCGTGTTGTGGAGCTGTGGGTGTGTGTGACAGATAAAGGTACAGTGGGACTGTTAAAGTAGAGGACAGGGACGGCTCTCTCTCTCCCTCTCTCTGTTTTCGGTGCTTTAGCAGGAACCTCCATAAACCATAAAGTCTCGTCCCCCAGCGGAGCGGACACCCTCCTTTATCTGCCGCTCTCCAGGGGAGCAGCCCATTCATGCTGCCACTCGCTGCTTTAATTGTACAGTTCAGGATGACTGGCTTTCACCTTCAGCTTCCACCGGGCTCAGCACATCTCATCCACTCCTTCACCTGGACCGGGGAGGGGAGGGGAGGGGAGGGGAGGGGAGGAGGGGGAGAGACGGAGGGGAGGGGGATGTGTCTGGATGTGCAGCTCTCATCTCTCCGGCTTCGACAGTATTTTGCTCTTTGATACTTGAACCAGTAAAAAATCTGTTGACTTCAGCTTAATTGAAAAAGGAAGAAGTCGATTCTGAGAGCGTGAGAGATGAGACGGACGGTGAGATGTTACAACAAATAGTACACCTGGTGTTGTATTTAACGTGTCCCTAGACCGGTCCTTCACTTTATTGTGACTGGTCCCTTGTTTTATCGTGACTGGTCCCTTGTTTTATCGTGACTGGTCCCTTTTTTTATTGTGACTGGTCCCTTGTTTTATTGTGACTGGTCCCTTGTTTTATTGTGACTGGTCCCTCACTTTATTATTGACTGGTCCCTCGCTTTATCGTGACTGGTCCCTCGCTTTATCGTGACCAGTCCCTCGTTTTATTGTGACTGGTCCCTCACTTTATTGTGACCAATCCCTCGCTTTATTGTGACTGGTCCTTTACTTTATTGTGACTGGTCCCTCACTTTATTGTGACCAATCCCTCGCTTTATTGTGACTGGTCCTTTACTTTATTGTGACTGGTCCCTCGCTTTATCGTGACCGGTCCCTCACTTTATCGTGACTGGTCCCTCACTTTAACGTGACTGGTCCCTCGCTTTATTGTGACCGGTCCCTCGCTTTATCGTGACCAGTCCCTCGTTTTATTGTGACTGGTCCCTCACTTTATTGTGACCAATCCCTCGCTTTATTGTGACTGGTCCTTTACTTTATTGTGACTGGTCCCTCACTTTATTGTGACCAATCCCTCGCTTTATTGTGACTGGTCCTTTACTTTATTGTGACTGGTCCCTCGCTTTATCGTGACCGGTCCCTCGCTTTATTGTGACCAGTCCCTCGCTTTATTGTGACCGGTCCCTCATTTTATCATGACTGGTCCCTCGTTTTATTGTGACTGGTCCCTCGCTTTATCGTGACTGGTCCCTCGCTTTATCGTGACTGGTCCCTTGCTTTATCGTGACTGGTCCCTCACTTTATCGTGACTGGTCCCTTGCTTTATTGTGACTGGTCCCTCACTTTATTGTGACTGGTCCTTTGCTTTATTGTGACTGGTCCCTCGCTTTATTGTGACCGGTCCCTCGCTTTATTGTGACTGGTCCCTCGCTTTATCGTGACTGGTCCCTCGCTTTATCGTGACTGGTCCCTCGCTTTATTGTGACTGGTCCCTCATTTTATCATGACTGGTCCCTCGCTTTATTGTGACTGGTCCCTGACTTTATCATGACTGGACCCTCGCTTTATTGTGACCGGTCCTTTGCTTTATTGTGACCGGTCCATCGCTTTATTGTGACCGGTCCCTGGTTTATTGTGTTCCCAGTCTGGTTCTGTCAAACTGATGAAGTTGTTTTCTGGTTTTGTCGCATGTTTGTGTTAAGTTAAGTTGTGTTGTGTTGAGCTCTCAGAATTAATGATCTTACAACTCTGACAGGATCGTCACTCTACCTGTTGTTGCTGAAACTCACCCAGCACTGTGTTACAGGTAAATATGAAATCAAATTAAACAGAGGAAACGTGAGAAACTCACTTCTCATTATAATTATTTACCTTGTTTTCCAAACGCCACTGAGAGTTGACAAGTCTTTACCTGCTCGCTGCCTCGTAGCTTCTTAATTACTCCCCACAAACGTCCTGCTGGTTAACATACAAAGAGCCAGACCTGCAGCCGCTCACGGGCCTCGTGTCTAATTATTACCCCTGAAGGTGACGGCTATTGAAGTCACTTCCTGTCTCCTACCTACCGGGGAAACTTGTGTCAGACTGCGGCGTACTCAGCCCTTTTGAACTCGAAGCAGCGACTCTGCTGTTGAAATGAGCACAGCAACACATGGAGGAGGTGTGAGGCAGCGTGATGATGAAACACACTCACACATCTTCACCTGCTTTCCTACTCACTCAGGTGTTATTGTTTTTAATGAGCGCTGCAGCTGTTTCACTGACCAGCAACATCTGTACTGTATCGCAGTCATCTCTGAAACTCTTTTAAACAGAGAAATATTCACATCCTCATGAAACCAGACTGTACAAACTCTATTAAAAGTTAAAGCTGTGTTCAGTTCAGTCACTTCTAACTGCGCACACCTGTCAGACAGGTGAGGTCGCCCATAATTAGGAAGTAGCATCGAATTGAAACAACTTTACTTAACTTAACCGCTGCAACTTCAGCAGATAAACATACTTATATTCATCATGTCAACGGTAATAAGTTAAAACTCATTTTGACAGTTCGTGTTTGTGTTTCATGGTGTGTGTCACGGCAGCAGACACAGAATATACATCCCATAAATGACACAACAGTGGAGGCTGCGATGCTGAACACAGACGGCGCTCCAACCTGTTTCTTCCTCCTCGACGAGCTCCTCAGAGCCCCTCCAACTCCTCTGAGACCTCCTCTGTCATTATTATGCAAATAGAAAGTATTTCACACTATCTCGCTTTGTTGTAAATAAATTGCATAGTAATTAGGAGCGGCGGTTTATTTGCATAAGTGCCAGAGCACGCTGACGCTGACTGGGAAGGGAGGAGAAGTAATAAATAGATAAATAAATATATAAAAAGTGTTAGAGAGAGGTTGAGGATGTTGTGAGACTTTTTGTTTTTAAAACTCTCTGTTGTCCACACGACTCCTGAGGGTTCAAGCTCTGAAAAATGAGACTGTGGGGAACTCATCGCCCACGTCTTAATCTGAAAGCTCTGGGGGGTTTCATCTGGAAATGATGTGATTGTGTCCAATCAGCTTCGACTTGAAGACGACGATGAACCAGAAGTGTTACTTGTTACCTTGTTGTCTTTTGCTGCAGCTGTTGTGCTTTTTAACACGCCGACCATCTTTTCTCTTCTCTCTTCTCTTAGTGTTAAAATGAAAATATAACTTTACGAGCTGCAGGCTCTTGAACCCACAGCTCAGACTCCATCTCAGCTTTAAACTCATTTGGAAACCGTCCTCAGATGTTTGCTGTATACAGGACTGTTTGGTCCTTATACCTTCTTTCCTTACAGGCACAGCAGTTGCTCTTTATTGATCCTGTCATGTCACTCACTACGTTTACATGACACTTGAAAAAAACGAATTATTGCCTTAATCCGACTATAACTAGACAACTGAAGTGCATGTAAACACCTTAGTCCGACTGAAATCGGAGTTGGAGAACTCCGATTAAGACACCCAGATAATGCGATTGGAATTCGATTTTCTCCGTCATGTACTGTATACGCCTTAGTCAGAGTATAACTGGACAATGCATGAGCGCATGCTCCACAACCGTAGAGATGGCACCAAGTGGAGCAGAGAAGCCGCCCGCACCCCGCAAAGTAAAGAAAAAAACCCAACGTCAGCGCAGATTCAATGCATTTCACACAGCGCGACCAGCAAGAGTGTTTTATTTTAAAAGAGAGAGAGAGAGAGAGGAAAAAAGGAAGCCCGTATCCTATTCTCAGCGCGAATCCGGCCCAGACTGGCGCGTCTGGTCGGGAACTGCAGTTGAGGATGTATTATTAAGCTTATTAAAGCAGAAGTAAGTGATATATTTGTGTTAATATAAGTCTTAAATAGTTATATCTTCCGACAGCAATCACTTACATAGAGTGTTTGGACTGAAACACGGGTCTGTCAGTCCCTCTGCTCTGCTCTGAGCCGAGGAGAAAACATTTATCGTATCCTACAGTTTTTATCCAATGAGGAGAGAGAACGGCATGCAGGGCTGTGTGTGCAGCCAAGGAACGCCGTGAATGTGGCGACGTAGGGACGAGGACTGTTATGGTGCGTTCAAGGAAACTCATATTTTTCCGACCGTGAAGTGGTACCAGTTCGATCTGGTACGAGTTCACCGGTCAGAAGTTACGAGTGGCCGTTATAGTGACTTTCACCGGTAAAACAGGTCGGAAAAACACGAGTGGGTTGCCTGGAACACACAAGTCGTAAGTTGTGACTTGAAGCTGTAATTTACGATTTCAAAAGCCTGCCTGGAACGCAGCATTAGCGAAAACGACGGGACCACTTACTTCTGCTTTAAGTTGTTAATATTCAGTTTTTTAGGAGGTGACAGAAAAGTCAACAGGACAGGGGGTGTATTAACCCGCTGAAACAACGGGTGACGCCGCATGAGGGGGCGATGGACCCCGTCAGTTATTCGATTTGCGAGTTGCATGTAAATTGAGACAAGGACAGAAGTTCGATTAGACACCAAAATCGAATTTTGAGCAAAGCTCGATTAATCTCTGCATGTAAACGTACTGAGTGTCTGATCCTCCACGGCCCCATTTCACCTGCAGTAATGTAAACCTCCTATTGACATGTATACAGCACAGTGCACTATAGAGACCTGGACGTAGTGATTATTAGAGTAATGTGTGTGTTGCTCTCCTGTTTGTTTGCTGTGTAGCATCACTGAGTTATGTCTCAGAAACAACTTGAAGGAACTTCTTCACAACATCCTCTCAGACTCAAAGAAGAGTTGATTAGATTTTTGGCGGTTTCAGATCGATAACCTTCTCACATATTATTATGGAAGGGAACTCCTGGGATAAACAGTCAGGCTGTAAACTTGACAGATGACTGTGAGTTTTTCTTTTTTTTCTTTTTTTCCAATACCAAGCAACATAAGGTTGGCCGAGGATGTTATTATACAAACAGAGTGGCTACACAGCAGGTGATGATGCTGTTCCACCTGTTTATTTTTCCTTCCACTTCATTTCCATCACCATCATCACCATCTTTTATGAGTCTTCAGCAGAGAGAGAGTGATGGTCTGACCTCATGTCGGGATGTTTTATAGTCGACTCCTTCATCTGGAAGAAACTAAAAACTGCAGTAGAAAGTTTCTCACCTGTGGATTTCTTATATATTTCCAGTCGTGTGTGTGTGTGTGTGTGTGTGTGTTTTGCTGTGAGTCAGACCCTCGACGTGCTGTACAGTTGTCAACACGCAGCACTTGTGCCCTTATGCTTGTTGTTGATTGTCTGGGTTCAAACTGGCAGACGAGGGAGGATAAGCTGCTCTAATCACATCACTGTCTCCTTGAATTATAATTTGCGTGAACGGTCGGTTAATCTAGAGGGAAATTGGATTCGACCAGTGCCTGTCTCTCTCTTGGGAAATTTTCCACTTTTCAAAGTCCAAGCCCCCCCCCCCCCCCCTCCTGTTTTTTTTTTTTTTGCTTTGATTAGTAGCAGCACAGTGTGTGTGTGTGTGTGTGTGCTGCATTTCCTGGTTAATAGATGCATCTTGAGCGTGTTGTGATGCATTTCTGCAGAATTCATGTTTTCCCTCACGTCTAAATTCAGACATACACACTATTTATTTATTGTGTGTGGTATATTGATGTGTTGGTGAAAAGAAGGGATCACCACCGACATGTCTTTACTTGCATTCAAAAAGAGTTTATTACAAGAAGAACAGTGTACAAAAATGCCGAATCGTGGAGCATCTCTGGTGCCAAAATGAAATCTCTCTCTCTTGGCCTAAAGCTCTAACCTTATATACGTTTTCTAATTCTCCACCTTCTCCCACAGAAGGATATGTCTGTCCAAGATGGTCAGACAAAGACAGGATCTAAAACCAGAATCTAACCTATGCCTTCTGACATTTAACCTCTTGACCAAGCTAACTTAAACATAGATACAGTGTCAAGTATCCCCAAAAACTATGACCCACAGAGATGGGTAGATGACAAGAAACACATTTCTCAGGGTACATTCCACACTACTACTAGACACCTAATCTAAACATCTTGCTGTAAATGTATGCGTGTGCCTTTTCTCTCTTGTAACATCTGAATTTATTTATATTTATTCCATTTAACTGTAAACTGTTACTTATCACAAATGAAGTTCCTATCCAAATGGTGAATTACCTCTAACCTTTCCCTTAACTTTTTAGGCTAAGAAAACACCATGAAAAACATAAGATAATTGAAGATATTAAAGCAAAAATGTTCAGGTGGATAATACACTACATGTGCAACAGCAGTTTTCTTCATCGTCGTCACCCTCCTGTGCAGCTGTAACCAGGAAACGCTCCCTGCAGCAGGTCTGTTTGTTTGAGCAGCTCCTCATCTTTACGGCCCCGTGCCGCCGCTCAGGTTTCTGACATTTACACAACGCCGCCGCCGCCGCTGCTGCTGCTGCCGTCGGGTATCGATGGACAGATCTCAGCGGGGCTGAATGGTAATGACCAGCGGTAACCTTTTGGATCGACAGCTGGTAAATATGAAAGAAAAAAAAAACTGAAAACACACAAAAAAACATGAATACTGATGTGCTTTAATAGTTTCACCGCTGTACGAGGCTTTGATACAGTCAACACACACATGTGGTTTGTCCCACGCTCCGCTGTAACCCACAGGTTAAGTCTGCAGATCTATACTGGTGTGTTTGTGGAGAAAAAACACACACACACACGCAGACACACACACACACTGTATTACCTGACTGTCTTCAGATTTCAGACGTTAAAGGGATAGATTAACATTTTGTCGAATTGGCCCATTCCCATAGTCGTAGCAGTAGGTTCGTTACCTTTAATTGTTGGTGCAAGCTATTTTTAGAACGGCGGAGCAGAGCCGTGAGCTGCTCAGAGCTACGCTACGGAGGCTCATGGGATTTCTTGGTTTCCCTCATCAAACTCATCAAATACACAATCCAACAACTCCACAACGCTCTGGTGGACAAGTTGTGACCTGCACATTCACCACGCTATGAGATAATAACACAACGTTACCACACAGAGTTGTTTTAGAGGGAAATACAGAGACTGCTTGATGAAAAAATGTCCCTGAAGGCAACGAGCATCAGCGGTTTTGCATGAATTTACCTCAAAAACAACTCTCTGGTAACGTTCTGTTAGTTTCTGAAAGTCAAATAATGATCAGCGGCCGATCGATCAGTAGCCAATTGATCGGGGGCGTCCCCCCGGTGAAGTGCCCGTGACTAACAAGAGTCCATCAGCTGATTCTAATAATCAGCTGTTTGATCATGTTCATCATGTTGATCAGTCTTCCAGAACGTTGTGCATTGTGTTCATGTGTCGGTGCGTTGATGGGATGTAAAAAAGATGGAGTTTCTGTGTGTGTGTGTGTGTGTGTGTGTGTCAGGCCAGCAGGATGTATCGGATCAGTAACTGCAGCAGACAGAGGAGGTTGGAGCTGGACCCTGATGGTCCAGTCAGCCGTGGAGTAAACACTCATTAACACATGTTCCCATTGATCAGAAGACAGAAGGACGAGACACACACACACACACACACACACACACACACACACACACACACACACACACACACACACACACACACACACACACACACACACACACACACACACACACACACACACACACTGTAAGACATAATGACTCCAGACAATGCAGAAATGAAGCTTGAACAAGATGCTGACTGGAGAAATTGAGAGATTAAAAGATTAAAAAATGAAAGTTTGCAGCCTGGAGGAGGAAACAGAATAATTCAGACACATATTTATTGAAAGAGAAGAGAAAGAGGAAGTTTATTACTTTATAGAGAAAATCAATCGATGGATTTACATCAGTCTGTCCTCATAAATTAACCCTTTAAAGTGCTGAAGGGCTCTGACAGGAACACGGCCATGTAGGTCATGATGTGGTCGCCATGGGAGCCTCAGCTGTGTGTGTGTGTGTGTGTGTGTGTGTTGTGGGATCCTACGTCAATGTCAGAGGTGTTTACCGCCCGACGAAACGCATCGATTCACCCGCGGAGGTTGGACGGGGATTGGAAGTCGTGGCGGCGCTTGCAAAAGGTTTTGGCCCTCTGCCGAGCGGCGCTGTGAATCCTGAGGAGGAGAATATTGATCTGAATATTACCTCTGCATCCCCGAGCAGCTAACCAGATACAGCAGGACGGACCAGGAAACACGGAGACAAAGCTTCACTACCGCCGCCACCGCCGCCACCGCCGCCACCGCCGCCACCGCCGCCCGGAGACATCGGGTTGTTTGACCTAATTAGGACGCCACATTGTTTTAAACTGAAGATCGAGGATCTTTTAATCTTTAATCCTCTTTATAACACACAGCAATAAAAAACAAGTCTTTTAGGAACATGTAGGGAGAGAGCAGTGTTGGACCTGTTACTTTAAAAAAGTAATTAGTCATAGTTTCTTGTTAATTTCCCCAAAAACTACATTATAAAAGTAACTAATTACCAGGAAAAGTTGCTATTGCATTACTTTTCCTTATAAAATGCTCAAATATGTCAAATTACTTGGTTTCCGTTTATCTTGAACTAACCAACTCACTTACTGTAGTATTCCTCCGCAAAGAGCTGAATCACTCCACCGATCAGCTGTTTGGATCAGCGGTGTGTGGAAGAGGCGGAGTGATACAGCGCTTTGTGGAGGAATACTACATAAGTGAGTTGGTTAATTCTAGATAAACGTCTTTTTTTGACTAATTGATGGACAGAAAAAAATGTGTCACGTAGCTACACTTAAGCAGGTGTTTTATTATTTTGTACCGGGACTTCTTGAGTAAAGTAACAGCGCATTTTATTGTCGGTAATGGTAACAGCGTTATAACGGGGAAACAGTAACTTTTTTGATTACTGTTACCGAAAAAAAAGTAGTGCCGTTATTTTTTAAGGCTGTTTATTTATAACGCTGTCGATCATTCATTCTGATTCATATCTTTATTGCAGACTCATGGTCCATTAGAAGGAAGTACAATACAAAAGAAAAAGACACATTATTAAAATAACACTATAAAAAGTACAAATGCAAATAGAAATCACTGCTGAGGAGGGTGAAGAAGAAGCTGTGAGCGTCCAGAAGGTCTCAGATAAACGTGTTGTTGCCCTGTTCAACCTTGAAGCTCGGCCAAGTTGAATCAGAGAGACGAGCGGCTCCCAAAGACAAGAAGCTCCATGAATTATTAACTGAGGAGCTCCAGAGGACGAGCGGCGAGATGTCCTGGAAGAGAGAGAAGAAAAGATGGGAGGAGGAGTGAAGGAGTGAAGGGCGCGGTGACGGTGGGGAGCAGATGTCACGGCGATGCATCGTCCTGGTTGTGACTCCCGGCTGCTCGGTCACTGCTTTTCTGGCAAAGTCCAAGGTGAACGGCTCTGAACACTGCAAAAACTCAACATCTTATCTCAAATTTTTTGTCAAAATGTCATTTCTAGTCAAAACAAATCTCATTCTACTTAAAATAAGACTCGTCACATTAAAAAGTAGCTTGTTTTTAAACACTTTTTACTTCTTTCAAGCAGATTTTCACTTGAAATGATCTGATAGTGGGGCAAGTTTTTCTTTCTTATTACAAGCACAAAAAACCTGCTTTCACTGGCAGATTTTTCTACTTATTTCAAGTGAAAATTTTGATTGAAACAAGTGAAAATGATCTAAAAACAAGTTGATTTGTAGGTAATGAGTCTTATTTTAAGTGGAAAGAGATTGGTTTTGACTAGAAATTAGACATTTTACTTTAACAAGAAATAAGACAAATATTCTTGGAAAGATTTTGAGTTTTTGCAGTGTGTGTGTGTGTGTGTGTGTGTGTTGCTCGTAGGCCCTGAGGCGGGTGCAGAGGGGAGGGGCGAGCGGAGGTTCACGGCTGTCAGCCAGGCTAATGGAGGGCGCCACACTCGGCCGCACGCTGACTGACAGGTGCCAGCCGAGGCCTCCGTCAGAGCGCGGCGCCGGTGCCGGCGTCGGCGTTGCCAGCTCGCTTACGGCTGTGAAGGATGATGACACATGCAGATCACTCACTCGGCTAATGCTGACACACACGGCACAGCGTGGTGGGGCTGAAAAACCCTCCCTGAGCCTGTCACTCACTTCCTCAGCGATGGCCGCGAGACGAGATGTGGTCTTAAAGTTTCCCTGACTCATCATGCAGAGACAAGAGGGTCAAGTTGCTGCTTTTTGAAACTGGAGTCGCCATTATCGGTGCCATTTTCACACTGGCAGGTTGACCTACGATCTGCGCTGGCCCACGTTCAGCAGCAGCAGCAGCCGCAGCCGCGCCGCATCGCCAGCGCCGCTTCATAACCCGGGACCGGATCGCTTACAGCCAGGACATCATTTACATAGACTAGACTGTAGAACAACAACAACCTCTCTGTCTCTCTGTCTCTCTCTCTCCTGGTGCAGCCGGCTGAACGAAGGGAAAGTGGGCAAAGCATCAAGCTGAATAAATATCAACTTCACTCACTCACTCATCAAAGTTTCAATGCATTCTTCTCTCAGATGGGTCCTGACCCAAGAAAACAGCTAACAATACCAGCTCCTGTAAAGTGCATGAAGGTGGAGATTCCCTGCTGATTGGAGGATTAGATGTGATTTCCTTCTCATTCAGTCCTTCAGTTTTATGCACAGTTCTATGCTATAAACCTGAAGAACTAGGGCCTTGTCCCATTTTACCCACTTCCACTCAATTTTGACCCCAGCACTCGGTTTTGCTGCCATGTTCTCCCGATTCATTTAAGAGCGAGGGGAAGTGCTTTTCAACCCTTAAAACTAACACTTCTTATGTTAAATATTCAAAATATATTCTAAATTTAATGTCCAACCAAATCTGTTTCGTATCATTTGCAACACTCGTAAGTTTTACCAACTCAGTATAAAACTTAAAGAAGGGAAACTGAAATAAGCAGCGGTGCAACAGATCACAGTTGATCCGTGAGGCGAAAAAACAGGCAATTAAAAACTCTGCTCATAATATGAAGCTGCAGCTCTACGTTGTGCAAAACAACAATGAAATAGTTTGTTTTATCAACATGCTTACTCGAACGTTGTGACGCACAACTATAATTTGCGTCGTTGTGGAAGGCAGAAGTTCGACCGTCAGTTTCACCTTCGAATGTTCTCATTTTTAAACTAATTTGAATTCTGTTCGAATAGAGAAGTTGGTTTTGAGAAACCTAGAAGACGCTGAGAAAATCGAACAGGTTACAAAAGTCTTTAAAATGAAACATCCAAACACGTCGGTTTCTCTGAGCTCAGACAGATGTACCAGGGAGATCAGTCTGGTTTCTGTGTGGACAGATGAGTCCTGTTCTTTTATATTATTCTCTACATTCCCCAGCGCCGTGTCCGACCTGTTTTTTATTGTGCTGGAGTGTCGGTTTCTTTTTCTGAAGTCTTGAGGACTTTGACATTAACAGGATCCTCGAGCACTCAACCTTTTGTTGTTGAAAAGACGCTTTGATTTCTTTCAACAGTGCTGAGTCACCTGTGAGGAAAGATTTTAGTTTGAGTCCAATGGTGGGGTAACTTTATTGTCTAGTTTGATAAACTCTTATCCTTTACATCCTCTACTTTCAAAGAACAAGAAGAGGGAATATTAAAGAGGAGACAGCACTGCAAAAACTCAAAATCTTACCAAGAATGTTTGTCTAATTCTTAGTCTAAATGTCATGTCTAGTCAAAACCAATCTCATTCTACTTAAAATAAGAGTCATCACATTAAAAAGTAGCTTGTTTTTAAGACACTTTTTACTTCTTTCAAGCATATTTTCACTCAAAATAATCTGATAGTGGAGCAAGTTTTTCTTTATTATAACAAGCACAAAAACTTGCTTTTTCTGGCAGATTTTTCTACTTATTTCAAGTGAAAATTTTGATTGAAACAAGTGAAAATGATCTAAAAACAAGTTAATTTGTAGGTGATGAGTCTTATTTTAAGTGGAAAGAGATTGATTTTGACTAGACGTTAGACATTTTGACAAGAAATAAGACAAATATTCTTGGAAAGATTTTGAGTTTTTGCAGTGAGGAAAGAGAGGAGAAGAGGAGGAAGGAAGAAGTAGGACTTGAAAACAACTGACAAAGATCAATGAGGAAGATAGAGGGAGAAATGAATGAATAAGGACTGGGGGAGGAGGAGGTGAAGAGCAGGAACAGAGGGAGGAGGAGAGAGAGAGAGATAGAGAGGATTGATGGAGGGGGCGATGGCAACTCCCCCAGTTGTCACTCTATCTCCCCCCATGTATCAGGTTCCTGCTGAGAGACAGGCCGACTGACAGAATGGGACCGGCCCAGTCAAGCAGGCCGATGAGCTCCGGCGTTTTTTAATCTGAGTAACTGAGGCCACAGAGGTCAAGACCGGTCCCGACCGGACTGGACTGGACTGAGCTGGTGGAACCACATCAAGTTATACTAAAGTTAAGACTTTGGAGGAGGAGAGGCTCAGAGAATCAACAGCTTCATCTTAAAACTCATTTTTATAAACTTTCTTTTCTGTGATGTCGCCTTTTTATACAACACTGCTTCGTCTAATTCTCCTTATTTATTAATATCAGTGCAGATAGTTTGTCCTCAATATGCAGCTTCATCTCCGTCCTGATTTGGATTCATTCTTCAGAAAAAGTGTGATATAAATGAAGTTATTATGAGAGAAGTACATTGATGAGCCTTGGAGGTGTTTTAGTACGGCATAAAGATTCAGAAAGACGGATTCTGATCAGTCACAACATCAAAACCAAACGCCTGTATATTTTCTAAAATATTACAGTACCACCACTGTTTCCTCAGTGTTTTCTGAACCGCTCCTCCTGAGTGGCAGCACTAATAACAAACTGTTTAGTATCATAATGAATTTGATCCTGTTGATTTGATTTGATTTATTTTCACACTCACACATCATCAGAAGAAATCTTACAAACATATATAGACATTACTGACATTAGCTGGGTGTGTAAAAAAGCCCTCACCCCTCGGAAGCTACTTAAAGGAGACATATTCTGCCCCCTCTCCACAAATTAAAATAATTCCCAGGTGTCTTAAAGACATGTCTGTGACCTGCTTCAGTCAAATAAACTCCCCAAGGATCAAACATCACAGCTCTTTTCATCCTCTCTAAACAGCTCTGTTCAGAACGGCTGGTTTCAGTGTCTGTCCCTTTAAATGCAAATGAACCACTGCTAGCCCCGCCCCTTCTATCGGTACCAGGTAGGGGTGGTATTATGCAAATTTGAATCCTAGTTACATCACTGGAAGACAACTGAGGGAACAGCTCGTAAATTACAGATTTTTTTGTCAATTCTCACATTTTGGGGGCCGGAAGGCAAAACAAACACCCAGATATACAGTATGTTAAAGAGCACTTTTCCATAATATGTCCCCTTTAAAGATCAAGTAGTGGGGCCGATTTCTCACAGACACAAACACAACAGACATTGGATACAAGAACACAGACATTCCCAGCATTCAGGTGCGACTTTGTGTGTGAGGAATAAAACAAGTCAGGACACAACGGTTAAGGTCAGCATTGCCAATAAGGAAACACAGCATTGGTACACTGAATTACCCACCTACTGTTTATACATGACTTGATCAATCAAACAAGTTGTTGTTTCTTTAAGTTTAAGTTTCATCAAGCTCGTTCCAAATCTGTGGTCCTCTACACACGACACCGAAACTGGTGCATTTTAGCTTTTTAGCTTTCGACTTTTTCCTGTGATGAGGTGTTTGTTTCTAGTGTTGTAGTTGTGCAGAGGTGCAGTAGGCAGGTTGGAATAAGGTCACGTAATATCCATATATTCTGTTTTGCTGCTGGCATATGTATCTATATTATTCTTCCGTTGTCTCTTCACCTGATGCTTAAAAACCATTCTGACAAAGTGTGTTTGCTCCGACCCAGAGGACACAACACAACAACCGAGCCGAGGAGAGAGTAAGTGAATGAGAAGAAAACTCGACTCGTTGGAGGCAGAGCAGACGTTAATATCTCTGGAACAGCGTCTTCAGCGAATCCACCAGAGAGACAGAGAGAGAATCGGAGACAAAGACGAAGAGAGTTGATGAGACAGGACTCAGGGGTGAGAGAGGGTGAGACAGAGAGAGAGATGCTAAACAGGAAGAGGAGTGAAACTGATGGCTATGCCCTGGAGAGGGAGGGGCTGAGCAGAATAGAAATGGGACGAAGAGGAGGAAGAAGAGGAGGGGGAAACGGGGAGCAGCAGGAGAGCAGGAGGCCCCGTGCACTTTGTCTTAGTGTTTTCCTATCAGTTTCTAATTGCTCAGATCAAATTGCTGCGTGTGCGTTTACCAGGGGACAGCGTGTGTGTGTCCGCCGGCCTGCAGCTCCGTCGTCGTCGTTGACTTTGTAATAACAGTTTAATTGCTGTGGGCAGGAGCTCAGCAGCAGCTCACCGCACGTCAAACTCCTCTTCTGCTTCTTCTTGTGTCGGAGGTTCAAGCTCGTTCCCGTCGCAGTGTGAGGCGCATTGCATCATCATCATCATCATCATCTCCTCTCTGCAGCAGCACATTAATTGCGACCCCATCAAGCTGCAGGATGCCGAGCGCTCACTTACAGGGGTCAGCAGCGCCTTCGGTGGGAATGTTAAAACAACACAGTAATAGATGTGGGATGTGGGATCTTCTCTAAACTGAAATAAAAGCTGGACGTTAAAGGGATAGTTATCTCCTCCCCCTCATGTGGACTAAGGGCTGGGAGAAGTTTCAGAGTCCTCCGTGGCTTCTCTGAGTTACAGGGGGTCTCGGCGTAGCAGTGCATGTCCATATAACGGTTGCAAATGGATACCAACTGTCTTCGTAACAAAAAGACACACCAAAAAACATCCAAATACCTCCATGCTGCTCGTATGTAATGTCCCTCTTGTATTGAAGCCCCGAAATGCGAAATTGTCCCGAAGAAAATTAAATAAGTCTATATTTCAAGCTTGTTTTGTAGTGGAAGCTTCTCAAAGCTCCTCTTCCCGGTTCGTCATATTTGGACGAACTGGGAAGAGGAGCTTCGAGAAGCCACGGAGGACTCTGAAACTTCTCCCTGCCCTTAGTCGACATGAGGGGGAGTAGACAATGAGTCTACTTGAAATTTCAATTTTAGGTGAACTATCCCTTTAAGTGGTACTGGATAATTCCTGGTTGGGTTGCAGCAGGACAGAAGTGGAGGATGTATGTAGAGCAGTGTAGCAGGGGGAGATGAGGGAGGAGAGGGGGAGAGGGGGGGTCAGGTCAGCCATCTCTACCCCTGTCGTCATTAAGCTTCTGAACGCAGCCAGCCGTGGGCTCGTTAACGCTAACGAGACGCCATAACTCTCTCTAGATGAGAGAGAGAAGCTGAAAAGGGTGAAGATGGAGGAGGAGGAGGAGGAGGAGGAGGAGGAGAGTGCTCATTCAACCGTCTCATCGCGTATCGTTTCTTTTTAATACGGCGCCGCGTGGCCATAAACGCGTCATCACGACCTGCTGCTGCTTTCTGTTGAAACTCACACACCTGTTGTTTGTTCAGAACCACCTGGCGCCTCAGGCAGGTGTGTGTGTGTGTGTGTGTGTGTGTGTGTGTGTGTGTGTGTGTGTGTGTGTGTGTGTGTGTGTGTGTGTGTGTTTGGGGTTATTACAGATTAAACTGCTGCTGATGCTGCGGTGTGTTTTCATCTGAGCAAACTAAACTCTGAATTAAAGGAGCAGTGTAAAAGGGTTTATTGGATCAACATGTCTAAAGATAAAGGTGTTTGTCTGCTCTGGGCCACCGTAGAAATATCTCATGTTCGGTTCATTCTGAGCTACAGAAAACACAACGATTCTCATTTTCAGGTGATAATACACTATAGTGAAGACGTAATTATGAAGGCTCATATCAGTATATGGGATGTTTGGGGCCAATGCCAATATGAATATTAGGGAGTAAAATGTACAATAATCCCTCATGTGACAAATCTGTATGTAATCTGTTTAAAATTATATAGAGTTAATTATTCCAAATGTCTTCAGTATATGTTATTTATATAGCACTTGTCACAGAGAACTCAACAAAGTGCTGCACAGGTGAAGGTTTGTGCAGGTAAAACATGATAAATAAGAGGATAATGCAGAATACAACATGAAAAATGTTAAATAAATGAATGAATGAATAAATAAAATGAATTAAAAGTAGAAAAAAGGGAGTGAGTGAGAGAGACTCAAAGCAGCCAGTCAAATATTTATAAATATAACATGCATATACACTGCTGCCCATAAAGTTGGAATAAAACTTTTTTTTTTACCTCTTCTCATGCAACGATTGTGACAGTGTGATTTATTCTTTACATATTAAGTGTATATCTTCTCGAAACTTTATAGATCACTCTCTTCCAAACATATCACTGTGAAAAGTGTGAAAAAACCCCACAATTAACCTCTTTAATAGGGACAAAAAGAGGAAAAACAAAAAGTTTCCAATTTTATGGGCTACAGTGTGTATATATAAACATTTCTGATGAACGATAAGATGATAAATGAGTAAATCATCATTGTTTCTCCCAGATTCTTTCATTCATTAGTAGAAATCTCTTATTCAGAACGTGATTACGCTACAGCCATTAAAACGTTGGTTCTGTCACGTTCGGCTCGTTTCACTGCTCCGCTCGACTACAGGACTTGTTAAAAATGCAGGAGAGTCGTGGAAGAAATCAGATTCACAAAAAGGCTCAGAGGTGAATTATGGGATGGTTTCATTACATTATTCAAAGACAGCGAGTTGAGTTTCTGTGAATATCTGGGGTGAAGCCATAGTAATTTCCTACAGTCGGGGAGAAGAAGAATACATGTGTTACAGTGTGTGTGTGTGTGTGTGTGTGTGTGTGCTCCGAGGGTGCACTGTGTGTGTGTTTGTACCGTGTTCTCCTCTGAGATGTGCATTAACTGGCAGCACCATCTATTATCCTGCCTAAAACTGCTGCAGCATCACATCGTTGTTGCTGTTTGTGTGTCACATTGTGTTACTGTAGCTGTGTATTATGGACATGTGTTAAAAAACAACCATTGATACATACAGTACAGTACGTATACATTATTCACATGCTGTTGAGTTGCAAACACATGTACATGACCCTCTCTGCAACATGTCAGCACACCATTACTTTGGTTTTGCAATGAGGCACCTGACTTAAATAACAAATACTGAACACACACAATGGGATTTCACAGTTTGTGCATTTTGCATGAGGCCACAACATAATAATAATAATAAAATGAAGGGGGGGTGTGAATACTTTCTGAATGCACTGCACCTCATATTTTGAATTGATTTGAATCTGCAGGTTTCAGCTTCCTTTGTTTTGTTATTTTATATTCCAGTACTTCTGCTGCTGGACGTGCAGTTGCCAGGTGATGCTGGATCCCAAACACTGCTGCTGCTGCGTGTGTGTTTGTATCTGTGTGTGTGTGTATCTGTGTGTGTGTGTGTGGGGTCAGTGACTACAGCTGCTGTCACCAGGCTCACAGACACAGTCCAGCGGCCGACAGAGCTCCTCCTCGTATTTATTACACCGCAAACTTTGCCACACTTGCTTAACAAATAAAAGCTCTGCGATGGCGGAGCTGCAGAGCGTGTGTGTGTGTGTGTCACCGTCATCGTCACGTCGACAGCTGTAATTAGCGCCAGCAGGCCGGATTACTAAACACGTTCTTCCTTCCAACACATGTTCAAATAGTGATGCACAAATACTTCTGCCTTGTTCTGTATCATCATCACTTCTTCTTCCTGTGAAGCCACTGCTGCTGCAGGTCTCAATCGCTTAACTCCTTTTATTCCTCATCCCACTCGGTGCCATCAGCGCTGTGTGTTTGTTTGGGATAACTCTTATATAACCGCCAGTTATGTCATGTCACTTCAGTGAGCAGCTGAGTCATGCAAACACCTTTACAGGTTCAGATACAGCAGCAGCAGCAGTTACTTTTTAAAGTCATGCAGTTGTCTTTTCCTATTTTAAACTTATAGTCACATAATAAAAATGTTAAGTAAACACAGGAAGATGTGTCATAACTTGACTTACAGCAGAATGTTTTACAGTATATTCGTATTAACTCTTGTGCTCGCTTCATTTTTGTCATATTGACCCAGTTTTGTTTCACTGATATAAAGCACTGGTCTGGGTGTTTCATGGAGGAGTTAGAGCGTGTTAACTGGGTTTAGATGCGTTGTTTGCACTAGAAAGCTCAATAGCGTCCTTACAGCGCCACCTAATGGTGGCCGGGGCATTTGCACTCCTGCTAATACCAGCGGTGTTGCAAAATTAGATAATTATGATTAATGATAATGATAAAGCACATTTCATGCACAGAGGCAACTCAGTGTGCTTTACATAAACACAACGACCAGCAATACAACAAATATGGACACGACATTTTAAAAAGAGAATTAAAAAAAAAAAAAAAAACAGGAAAGAGAAAGAAAACAAGAGGCTAGACCGATGTGCAGTGCCAGTGTAAAATACCCATAATGCAATGCAAGAAGTGGCCATCAGTTTGATCTGAAAGAGAAAACAGTTCTACACAAAAGTCCGGCAAATAAGTTGAAGAAAACCATATTTATATAGCGCTCCCTAGTGGACTTTAGGGCTGTGGAAACTGACGTTGCAACATGTGCCTTCCACAACGACGCCAATGAACGTTTGGGTAGTAAACTTCTTGATAAAATGAATTTTAATAATTATTTTTTTGGCTTTTTCCCTTCTTGAAGTTTTATATTGAGTTGGTAAAACTTCAGTTTGTTGCAGATGTTACATAACAGATTTGGTTGGAATGCCCTTTAGTGGAAGCGGGACTTAATAAACTGGTATAGATTAGCGGGATTTAATAAACTGGTATAGATTAATATAATTCATTTTAATATAATTCAAATATTTAAAGGTGTACAGAAATGGCCGTTTGTCCTGTTTGTTGCGCCGAGTTGTCACGAGCTACAACACGAGTTTACCCGAGTGAGGAAAACGAATTTGATTGGTCGTTATCGAGCGGGCGGGATATTCAAAGCTTGGGGCGAGCCCGAGCTCCGTGTGTGTGTGCGTGTCTCAGACGTTTGAATGACGGATTACGGATCCAATATCAGTGGCTGGTGAATCGTGTACAGGCTGACGTATAATCCGTGCGCCTGCATTATCCAATGCGAAAAAAAAAATACACACTTTCATCCCGGATTTACTCAAAAATAGAATTTTGCACAAAGTTTGGCCTACATCGTCTGAAAGATGAGTTATTACATTAATTTTATGACCCAAAGTGGGCTCAAATTCAATTTTCTTTTCTGTACACCTTTAACATAAGAAGCATTAGAAATTTGAATGTGATTTGGGGGGAGATTGACAGCCCTGCAGGCCTTCAGGTCACATAAACCCAAATACCACTTGACTTAAGGGTTAATAAAGTGACATATTCTGAGTTTAAGATTTCCCATCATGCACTGCTGACAGATCGTCAGAGCGACCACTTCGCCCTGGTTCATTGTGGCTGTCGACAAAACGTCCCAAACGTCTCAACAACGCGGCTCCATCGGGAGTTTACTGACCCGAGTCCTTTTACTCCTCTGTGTAGAAGACGCTGCTCTAATCAAAACGCTCTTGTGTAATCGTTTGTCGTCCTGCAGCCTTTGTGTAACTGTGTGAAAGAAATGCTTTGACACTTAGGGCCCTAATTTCTTGGCGCAACTCACGGGGGCGCAGCGAAGCGAGCCCTGACGCAGCTGGCGCAGTGGCATTTTCCTCCAGTGCAACAAGGTGCGCAGCGGATTCGGTAAATTGGCAGACTGCTGTGCGCTGAGATGGGAGTGGTCGCGCAGCAGGGGGAGGTGTCGACAGATTCGCCGTGGCGCAGTGACAATTTGTTGCCGATAGACCGCGCGGAGAGTGCGCCGAAAGCTCGCCAGCTCCAACCTGGTCTAATGTCAGCGCAAGGCGAAGCGCAGCCAGCGCAGTGGCAATTTGACTGCCCAGCGCGCAGTGCAGACACGTCACCAAGACCTCACAGGCAGATTTCCACACTTCCAGGCACATTTAAATGCAATTAATAATAATAATAATAATAATAATCATCATCACAATAACCCCTATTTATTGTATCTGAATCAGCACATACACCTATATCTATATAGATTGTCCCGTCACACTGATGACCATCAAAGGCTTGCGTAATGGAAACTCAGCCTGACTGAATTAACACAGATGAAACCAGGGAGGGACTGAGACAGCCGTGGATGTCCCAAGAGCAGGTGTTGACACTACACACTGTGCCGTTGCAGATGATCAGCTATTTATTTATTTACTTATTGATTTATTAGGGGCCAGCGCCGCATCGTCAAGCGACCATAACAAATACAACTGAAAACAAATAAACTATCATCTCTCACAGCAAACCACAATCAGCCTCGGCACCATAGTGAGCAGATATTAACATCTCCATCTCAGGTAAATTCTAAAGAAAAAAGAAAAAGAGAGACGCTCCGCGATGCCTCGTTACGCCCAGCTGTTTGTTATGTTGTGATCTGTGCACACTTGTTTAAATATAGGTTACTAAATATGAGTGTCTTTATTAATGGAAAAGGGCTGTGTGTGTTTTGTTTTTTGTTTTTTTTACTGGGCAACAGCAATCTGTCAGAGCAAACATCATAACCTCCTCCCTCCCAGACTACTTTTGCACCATCAGCCCGTGAGGTCTGTTCGCGTGACCTGACACTGCCAGCTTGGACCGGACCAGAACATCAGTTTCCTCCCGTCTCACTTGCTGTGAGAGATTGAGAGCTGTTGCCCAGTAAAAAAAAAACAAAAAACAAAACACACACACCCCTTTTCCATTAATAAAGACACTCATATTTAGTAACCTATATTTAAACACGTGTGCACAAACAGCTGTGAGTAATGGATGCATCGCGGAGCGTCTCTCTTTTTCTTTTTTCTTTAGAATTTACCTGAGAGGGGAGATGTTAATATCTGCTCACTATGAGCACTATGCCAGGCTGATTGTGGTTTGCTGTGAGAAATGATAGTTTATTTGTTTTCAGTTTTATTTGTTATGGTCGCGTGACGATGCGGCTCAATAAATCAATAAGTAAATACATAAATATTGCAGATAATCGTGTAGTGTCAACACAGCAGTAATCCATCCTCATCTTTCATCTGTGCAGCCTTTGATCTGTCATCAGTGTGACGGGACAATCGATATACTGTAGATGTGCTGAATGTGTATGCTGTAATCTGTATATGCTGATTCAAATCTTCTCTTCCACGGTGAAATCAAACGTCCGCCTTGCGCGCGCGGCGGATTTAAAGGTGAGGAGAGGAGCTCATTTGATTGGTGAAGATCTGACTCGGCTGTGTCAAACCCACTCCACGCCTTCTCTCCACCCTCTATGCCATTTGCGCCGGTGGGAGGGAAGTAGGCGGGATGCGCTCCGCTGCGTCTCGAAGCAAAATCGCAATCTGCTCCTGGCCACTCCCCGTTGGCGAAGCGAAGGCGAGGCGCAGGGCAGATGCGCCTCGCCTGCACCTAGTCTACCAAATTAGAGCCCTAAAGGTTCCCCTGATCTAAAACACACACACACACACACACACACACACACACACACACACACACACACACACACACACACACACACACAGACAGACATAATAGTGAAAGGTCACTCCCGCTGTCCTCTACAAAATCCTGAAATAGCTGTCGCCTGTCTAACTCCATCTCCTCCCATAATCCCTCTCTCCTGCTCTCTGACCTCTCCTCTTTCTATCTATTTTTCCTTCCTCTTGCCCTTCGCTCTGTTTTATCACCTCCTCCTCTTTGTATTAGATTAGATGGAGAGTGCAGTTGTAATTGTGGGATGTCACTATTTCTTTTGTGTGTGTGCTTTAAACATTTTTTGAAAGCCTCAGCAGGATTAAGATTTGAAATGTCACTGGGCAGCTCTTTCATTTTAACTGATCTGAACTTAAATGTCACAGTTTAGATGTTTTTAATGTGGAAATGTTTCACATTTAACTTAAGAGAAGAAGATAAGAACGAGACAACAACAGAACCACTCCCACCTCGTTTCTGTGGCCTGATGAGAACAATCGCTCAAGGAGGAGAATGAATGAATTGATTCATTTAAACCGTTTAAATCTCTTCAGCAGAGGCTCATTAAGATATAATCTCATTTAAAGAAGAGGCCTGAGTGTAGCCGACATAAA
This sequence comes from Trachurus trachurus, assembly GCF_905171665.1. NCBI lineage: Eukaryota > Metazoa > Chordata > Actinopteri > Carangiformes > Carangidae > Trachurus > Trachurus trachurus. The sequence goes on along the minus strand of NC_139911.1, from coordinate 3,212,499 downwards.
ACTGCAATAAAAGCAATTGAACCGGGATGTAAAACAGGAAATAAAGATGCCAAGATTACCAAAAAAACAGATGCATTCTGGGAGTGGATCAGGAACACGAAGGGCTGAGGTGATGAGGTCATCATCTCCAACATGGCTGACGACGCTCTGAAGACAGTTTCTCATCAGTGCAATGCGTTAAAAAAGGAAACAAGGTAGAAATAAACACAATAAGTTAAAATCTAAACTGAAGCTACATTACATAGAGAATCAGAAATCAATGGATTGACTATATAAATAAATAAAACTGAAGAGTCCAGCTCTGAAGAAATGTTTAGTAGATCTCTGAAGAGAATGAACTGTATATATATATGGGTGCACGTACAATATACATATATTTTTTGTTTTATCTTATGCTTTTTTTTTATTTTACTGTCTTTTTTCCCTTTATTATTACTTTTTTTAAAATTAATTTATTTTGTTTTATTTTTTCTATTAGCATGAACTTTTTCATTTCTTTGAGGTTTCTCACTACAAATTGCATACATTTTGTGGGATCGCTCCATGGCTAAAAAGATGTGTAATGGAACATGAACGATTGCAATCCTGCAATAAAGTTTAAAAAAAAAAAACTGAAGCTGAAACTATTTAAAATCACAAAGAGTCTCAAAGTCGAGACCAACAAACTACAGATGAGTGAGCCTCTGTCTCTGCAGCAACAAACTTAAAAAACTAAGATTAAGCAGCGTTGTTACTGTTGTTAGGACTTTGATTGTTTCATCATCCACTTTAATCCTTTAATTCTGGAGGAAAACCAGGTTAACGGTGTTCAAGCCTTCGCTGCCGACTTCAGTCTTCAGTTCTCAGTCCTTCACTTCCACTTCCCATGTGAAATAATAATAAAGGAGCTCAGAGACGTCGAAGTGACTCGTGACGTGAATCCGTATCAGTCGGGTGAAGTAGGAGGTGACGGCTTCATCACTGCACCGATGAATAAATAAATAAAGTTGTAATAACTGGATCTTACAACACAACAGAGCAGTTTCCTCAATGTAAATAGAATATTTTATTACATATATGTTTATATAAAGTCAGTAGTTTGTTGTCGTTGTTCACTTTAAAGCTCAGAGATGGTGACAACAGGGAACTAAAACATGTTTTACTGTGTGTGTGTGTGTGTGTGTGTGCGGAGCTGGAGTGAGGGGAGGCAATTTTCCACATGGCCTAGACTGGAAATATTTGTGTCACACACACTGAGAACCCCTGTCCAGGCAGCCCAGCAGGAGCTCCTCTTAAATATTTAAGCTTTGCTGTATTGGGTTGCCATGTGCATGTACGTGCGTGTGTGTGTGTGTACATGTATGTGTGTGTGTGTGTGTGTGTGTGTGTGTGTGTGTGTCCAGGCTACTGTATAGTGATATCCTTTACTCTCGGTAGCCATTATGCAAAGCACATTATCTATCATGTAGTTGACCAGTGTCCTGTCTGTAGCCTGATGAATGACCTACAAAGATGAATGCTTTACACAACTCCTTACTACACACACACACACACACACACACACACACACACACACACACACACTGGTGCTGTCTCGTCCTCTGCCTCCATCTTTCACTCACATACACACTCTTTCTCTCTCTATCTCACACTCACACCCAGTAGCTAATTCACTGACACTTCCATTCTTTCTCTCCATCACACACACACACACACACACACACACACACACACACACACACACACACACACACACACACACTCTGCTCAGCTGTGATCTCCGTCAGCTGCCGCCCGGTTTAAAAAGCCCTGAGAATAGATTTGCTGATATTATTTTATTATTATTAAACCACAACGTAAACACACGGAGGCCTCCAGCCAATCAGATCCATCAGATCCATGCTGTCGGATTTCCTGCTGATAATTCTGATATGTCGGCATGGAAACGTTTCCTATACGCTCTGTCGCATCCCGGCTTCACCTTCACCTATACAGGCTCGAGGGTTTAAAGGGATAGTTCAACATTATGGCAAATTGGCCCATTGCCATAATCGCCACAGTCATAGCAGTAGGTTCGTTACCTTTAATTGTCGGCGCAAGCTATTTTTAGAACGGCGGAGCAGAGCCGTGAGCTGCTCAGAGCTACGCTACGGAGGCTAATGGGATTTCTTGGTTTCCCTCATCAAACTCATCAAGTCTCAAAAAGTCTCTGCATTTACCTCTAAAACGACTCTGTGTGGTAACGTTGTGTTATTATCTCATAGCGTGGTGAATGTGCAGGTCACAACTTGTCCACCAGAGCGTTGTGGAGTTGTTGGATTGTGTATTTGATGAGTTTGATGAGGGAAACCAAGAAATCCCATGATGAGCCTCCGTACTGTAGCTCTGAGCAGCTCACCGCTCTGCTCCGCCGTTCTAAAAATAGCTTGCACCGACAATTAAAGGTAACAAACCTACTGCTACGACTGTGGGGATTATGGCAATGGGTCAATTTTCCAAAATGTTGAACTATCCCTTTACGTAATAACTCCATTCATTCACCTCCATGTTGTTGTGGTTGTTTGTTCACGACTGTGTGTTGTTCTCATGCTCATTAGCTGGTCGGTTATTGATTCTAATAATGATCATATTCATCAAAACTAATGAGCCTCACACAGCACAGTGTGGGTACTGTGTGTGTGTGTGTGTGTGTGTGTGTGTGTGTGTGTGTGTGGATCACTGAGGCCAATTATGGATTTGGTTTGTTCATTACACACATGTATAAATAAATAAGAGCAGACGTAGATATTATTATCTTATTCTGAGCTTTATAGAGATGAATCACGCTGTGGTCTGACCTCACATGGCATTTATGCTCCTTTATTAGATTTTTATTTCATCTTTTTTTCTTTTTTTTCTTTTACAATTCTCAATGAAACTATGTCTCTAATTATTGAGTTCAGTTGCACAGGGTCAGAGAAGTCATTTTCCTCCTGGAGCTACTGTCAGTAACGCAACCTCTTAAAGGAATAGTTCACCAAAAAATGAAATTGTTTCAGTGATTATTGACTCACCCTCATGCTAATGAATACTCCAGAGTAGTTTTTTATTCCTCAAATTGCATCTAGAGACCCGGGAGGCCGGTTCGTAGTACAACGAAATCCTTATATTTGAGTCAATAGCGCACGACACAAAAACGTCCATAAAACTACACAAAAACCTTGTAATCAACGTCATTTAGGCAAGTACAGTCAGAGCGCGCTCGAGGCAAATTCAATACAGGACTGTTAGGCTTTAAAAATGTCCTAAATGACGTAGTTTCCAGTAAACTCTGGACTATCTCCCTTCAGGACACTTGGATTGCAGTGGACGAGCAGTGTGGAGGAATATTAAATGGTTTTGGTGTAGTTTTATGGACATTTTTGTGTCGGGCCCTATTGACTCTCATATAAAGTTTTGGTTGGACTAGGAACCGTCCTCCCGGGTCTCCAGATGCACTTGAGGGTGTGTCACTAATGACTAAATTTAATTTTTTGGTGAACTATTCCTTTAAAATATTTGTAAAAAGTATTCACTTGGACTCGAGGATGAAGTATTTATATGTTAGAAGTCAGAAGTCAAAGAGGCGCGGTGGTGGTGGTGATGTCACTGAGCCACATGGAGGGAATTCCTTCAAATTAAAACCTCACCTGGACTCAAAGACAAACTGGTCTTTTATATTTCATAATAAACAGGGAAGTGACCTGAAGCTTGTCTGAGAGGAGCTGCATCATAGTTTTGTATGTGTCTAAGTGTGTGTGTGTGTGTGTGTGTGTGTGTGTGTGTGTGTGTGTGTGTGTGTGTGTGTGTGTGTGTGTGTGTGCGTGCGTGTGTGTGTGCAGAAGGTAACAGCTGCAGCAGAGGCTCCTGTCACAGCCCATAAACACACAGCTGGTGACAGTCGGCAGTGAAGTATCTCACACACTCACACAGACACACACACTCACGACAGGTTACATGTCAGCGCTGCGTTAACACCTCGCTCTCACTCTCTCTCTCTCTTTTCAACCTTTCGTTACCACGGCAACAGGTTCCCACAGTTTATGACGCTGTCCCTTTAAGTCAGGTGGAAGACGCCGTTTAACTAAATGTCCCATCGTCTTTAATCACATGACATCAATAGAGTATCTTTGGTCCAACTTCTTCACTTCCTTCCACTTTGTTTTTTACCTTTTTACTCAACTTCCTCACCTTCATCCTCTTCCTCCTCTTCCTCTTCCTCCTCCTCCTCCTCTTCCTCTCTCTCTAATGCGGCCGATTGGCTCATTACAGTTAACGAGCTTTGTTGCCCGTTTGCCAGAAACACTTATCTCGCTGCTTAGTTAGAAGCCGCCGAGCATCGGCCCCGACAATTAGCCCGACGCGCCGAGTTTTCAAAGTGTCTGAGCTGCAAACGCCACAGGCAATTATTACACACTGAGGCTTTTTGAAGAGGCCGAGCAGCGGCGGCGAGCGGCGGCGAGCGGCGAGGAGCGAGCAGCGGTGGACGTGGACGTGTGCTGCATTCAGGAGCCTTTTCTTCTGGAAGGAATTAACACAACTTTATTTTTTTGTTAAGGTGGTGGTGGTAACGTCCATCATCTGCTAAAGAGAAGGAGAGGGGGGGGGGGGGGGGGGGGAGAGAAACATGTCTGTACCTCGTCTCTTCTTCCTCATATTACATAACTACAATTCAAGAGGAAGGGAGGAGGGAGAGAGGGAGGGAAGGATGGAAAGAGAGAGAGAGAGAAATGGACAGAAGAAGAAAGGGAGGAAAGGAAGGGGGAGGGTGAGAGGGGAGGGAAGAAGGGAAGGAGAGATAGAGAGGGGGAATGGAAGGAGGGAGAGAGAAGGAGGGAGGGAGGAAGAGGGGAGGGTGAGAGATGGAGGGGAGGAGGGAGAGAGGAAGAGAGGAAAAGAGGGAGAGATAGAGAAGGGGAATGGAAGGAGGGAGAGGGAGAGATAAGGAGGGAGAGAGGAATGGAAGAGGGGAGGGTGAGAGATGGAGGGAAGGAGGGAAAGAGGAAAGGGAGGGTGAGAGAGAGGGAGGGAAGGAAGAAGGGAGGGAGGAAAGGAAGGGGGAGGGGGAGAGGGGGAGGAAAGAATGGAAAGAGGGAGAGAGAGAGAAATGGATGGAAGATGGAAGGGAGGAAAGGAAGGGGAGAGGGAGAGAGGGAGGGAAGAAGGGAAGGAGAGATAGAGAGGGGGAATGGAAGGAGGGAGAGAGGAAAGGAAGAGGGGAGGTTGAGAGATGGAGGGGAGGAGGAAGGGAGGAAAAGAGGGAGAGAATAATGAAAGGAGGAAAGGAGGGAGAGAGGAAAGGAAGGGGGAGGGATGGAGGAAAGAAGGGAGAGAGAGAAATGGATGGAAGAAGGGAGGAAAGGAAGGGAAGGGGGAGAGATGGAGGGGAGGAGGGAGGGAGGAAAAGAGGGGGGAGGAATGGAAGGAGGGAGAGATTGAGAGAAGCAGGGAGGGAGGGAGAAAAGGAGGGTGGAATGGAAGGAAGGAGAGAGAGATGAAGGGAAGGAGGGAGAGAGGGAGGGGAGGGAATGTGGGGGGGAGAGAGAGACAGGGATGGAGGGAGGGAAGAAAAGCTACCAAAGAAAGAACAGCAAAGAAAAAAGAAAAGTAGTCACATCTGTACATCACAGACGTATGGATCACAGCTGATTCATTGATCTAATGCAAATCACCTATAGCTGCTGTCCTCTTGTCTCCTTTCCTCCTGTCCTCTGTCTCCTCTGTCCTCGTGTCCTCTGTCCTCGTCTCCTCTGTCCTTCATCAAACACCATGAAAATGAGACACGACCACAGAATTTTCCATCCAAATCACCTTTTCCCTCCTCTGTTCATAAAACCTCAGCTGACCTCAACCTGGCACCGATCCACCGCCTCAGGCCTGCCAGACTCTCACACACACACACACACACACACACACACACACACACACACACACACACACACACACACACACACACACACACACACACACACACACACACACACACACACACACACACACACACACACCTCCTCATGCTCTCCTGCTGGTGTCTGCGTGAGCTTGGTTTTGTCTTTTTTTTTTTGTTTTGCCTTTGAGCTCTGATATCTCAAACAACCACTTTGAAACTTTCTCTTCATCTCTGAGACTCAGAGGTTTTAACCTACACACACTTTACCTGTCCAGCTGTAAACACACACACACACACAGAGAGAGAGAGAGAGAAGGAACATCCGGCAGAGCGGGACGAAAAGGAGGAGGAGGAGGAGGAAGGGAATCATCAACATGTTAAATAACTGCAGCGACGAACAGGAAGTGAAGCTTTTTGGCTTCTCACTCTCCTCTCTCCTCCACCTGTTTGATCTTTTTGAAGCGTATGAGCCTCATTTAAACATTTATTTTCCCCATTTATCAATAAATTATTAGTTGTTGTCTATAAAATGTCAAATTCAACAACAATTTAATCAGAATTTATTGAATTTTAGTGAATTTTCCACATGTTTCAGGAAGCACATTACAGTAAAAACAAATAACAGAGAAGTGGTAGATTCACATCATACTGTTATTACATGGTGCGACAAAAGCACAGTAAACAAGTAAGTCAATAATAAATCGATCAATGACATCATTTAGTCAAATCAATATGGCCTTGAGGACTTTATTTACTTATAGAAATGATAGAAAACTTCTCTATGTCGTCTCAAAACCAGAATATTTGCCTTTTATTCATAAAGTTGAGCTGATCAACCTTTAATCGATCAGCTTTAATCGGCAGCAACATGTCATGTGATCTAGTTGTGGTTAAACTAATCAATCAGTCACATTATGAGGTAAAATAATCAGTATAGTATCATGTGTCATGGTTTCAGTCTAACCTGTGTAACGCTCCGGACTGAGAGTCGTGTGTTTGTCCTTGGTTTTTATATCTTTGCTGGTCGGTGCCAACTCGGCCTCTTTAAACACATCCAGCTCTGACGTCTGTTACTTCCAGCTGATTTAAATATTTTCTTGGCTCGGCTCACGGTTCATTCACTGATCGTTCAGAAAAAGTCATGACTGCCAATGACAGGGGATTTATTGTGTTAAAGTGTAGCCAAACAGATTATCAATATGCTTTACCTATATTCTGCTTTTTGATCCTTTCTGTGAGGTAAAACTCATACTTTTCTTAATCTGTAGTTTTCTTTGCTGCATCTTCTTTAGGTTAAACAACTCACTGTAAAGGTTCACGCTCTCTTTCTGCCTTTAGTGTCAAGGAGAGAATCAGTAAATTGCAGGCAGCCCCATGTGAAGTGGCTCCTTCCTTCTCACTGTCTTTAATTGAGGAGCTTCACCCAGTGGAGAGCAGCATCAGCTCTCTCTGCTAATGAGCCCTTTCTCAGGGAATCCACAATTTGCAAAGCTGTTAGACGTTGGATGGAGCTTTAATTAACCCACTGACAACATGTCCAACTAAAAACCCTGTCCGGAGAGTGAGTCTGCATGTTTTTAGAAGAAGAATTTCTTTATTTATTTATTTGTGCTGCAGGAAGTTTTCACCTGTCAGAGTTTTAAAGCTGCTGTCTCCTCCTCTGTGTCTCTAACCCTCCTCTCCTCCATGTGCATCTGTTATCAATGATAAATCAATCCATGGAGCGGTGGATAAGGTTATTCATCATCTACTGTACCATGTTACCATGTGCATATCTGTGTAGTCTTATCTGTCATAATAAACAAGAGATTACGGGTTACAGGGAGCTATGTTACGTTTGTGTGGCGGTGCTGGGACACCGGGTCGGAGGCTCTGATCTTAGTTTAGTTTATTGGTTTAAATATACAGAGACAGTGCACATTAATAAATATTTAGCCAAGTTGGCTAATTTTCAACTGTAGTCTCTAGGGCAGGTGACTTGAGCACTACAATAATTAAAATGCATTAAAAAAAGAAACAAAAAAAGACACAAAACAGTACTATGCCTACTTATAAAATACAAGGTTGGTTTTCAGCCAAGAGACGCTAGGTGGAAGGCAGAGAGCCTCCATTCTCCCTGGAACTAGTTACAAGTCATTGATTTAACCAGAACTAGGACTAAGGGACACATGGAGCTGAGTTAAGGTGGAAATCCTGCGTAATTCCTCTTTAAGAGTAATAGCACACGTAATTATAAAAATCCAGAACAGAACAAGGTCCTCAAACATCTCACAGATGGACCGGGTCTGTGATGCGTGAATTTTTTACATCTGTAAAAAGTAGTAGAAGTGAAATGACCTCAGTTCTTCATCTTCATCTTCTTTTTTTGTGTCTTTTTCTCTCCTCCCTGTCAGCAGTCAGGTGTAATTGAACTGTGGGTTAATCACCGTGAGCGTCACCGGGCCGGACCGCAGCGTGTCAGCGTGTCCTGACCTTTTGTCTTCACACTCAGCAGCTCTGGTGCTCTGAAACGCTGCTGACATGTAATCTGTGGAGAGACCTCACTGCAGTGTGTGTGTGTGTGTGTGTGTCTGTCTGTGTGTGTGTGAGATCCATACCTGGTTTTGTGCAGGTATCAGGTGATTGTGTGTATGTGTGTGTGTGTGTTTTCTCACTTAGCCACCACGCCGGGCTCCATTGGACCAGTTTGCGTGACCGTGCTGCAGAGCTGACATGTAATTTGTTAATAGCAGTGTGTGTGACGTGAGCCCGTCCATGCTGCATGTGTGTGTGTGTGTGTGTGTGTGTGTGAGTGTGTGTGAGAGAGAGTTTGACACCGCGGTCTCGCGTGGCGTCGCCCGGGGAGACGTTTAGACAGGTCGTCCACTGATCCTTCACAGGTGGTTTATCAGTCTGTCTCATACAGTAAAGACGACTGACATACACACACACTGTAGTGCACGTGCACATGGATCAGTGTGTGTGTGTGTGTGGTTTAAGCTTTTATGAACTCATTATAGTTATTGCATCTTGATTTTTCTTATAAACTGATGACTGATACTCAATGATGTCACTTTTTAAACTAGATATCAACGTCGTAGTGATGAAAACATCTGTCAGTACAATGAAATCTCAGTGTTAACCAATCATAATGAACTATATATGCATTTATAGTCATTTTTTTTTATGATAGGAATAATAAATGCTATGCTTTATATACATATATATAACTTTTCAAAACAAAGTTCTTTATAACAAGTTGCTAAACAACAAGGTCACAAAAACATTAAGAGCAGGCAAAGAGAACAACAACGACACATAAAAACATCAAAACCCAACCTGAACAGAAAAGTGCAAAGTCACAACGATGCAGTGAAACTCAGAGAACAGGAGGAATGAAAATAGATGAAAAACTTCTTTTAACTTGAAAAGAAGAAACTATAAAAAAGCATTTTGAAAGAAGAACGTCTTTAAAAGTGAGTTCAGATCTGATGGAGGTGAGATTTTTAAGTGAACACAAACATAAACTTTAAATTGTGACACATCTGAAATATCTTGTTTGTTGTTTTAGAGGTAAATTCATGCAAAACCGCTGATGCACGTTGCCTTCAGGGACAGTTTTTCATCAAGCAGTCTCTGTATTTCCCTCTAAAACAACTCTGTGTGGTAACGTTGTGTTATTATCTCATAGCGTGGTGAATGTGCAGGTCACAACTTGTCCACCAGAGCGTTGTGGAGTTGTGGGATTGTGTATTTGATGAGTTTGATGATGAGGGGAAACAAGAAATCCCATGAGCCTCCGTAGCGTAGCTCTGAGCAGCTCACGGCTCTGCTCCGCCGTTCTAAAAACAGCTTGCACCGACAATTAAAGGTAACAAACCTACTGCTATGACTATAGGGATTATGGCAATGGGCCAATTTGCCAAGATGTTGAACTATCCCTTTAAACACACACAGAAATACACACACATAACAATGGGAGAATCAATTAGGATTAGGATCCAGCTCCACTTTGCTGCGTAAACACTCGGTGGATCGGTGATTTGTCTCTATTACAGGTGAACGCGGCTGATGAATCGGTGTCGGCTGTGGTTTGTCCTTCCACTGGTTCTCATCACAGAACAATCTAGAGACGGAGCAGGGGTCAAACCACACCACTCCACTGTGTGTGTGTGTTGGTGTGTTACCACTGTCCAGAGATGGAGCAATTACATCAGTTATCAGTGGACAGCTGGTGGCCAGTGTGACATTCACACACACACCAGGACAACACACCTGTATGAAGCTCGGTGCTGTGATGTGAAAAAGACGGATTAAATCATATGTGTGTGTGTATTTGCTTCTATGCATATTAGACCCCCAAAAGAGGGAAAAGTGGTTGTGTGCTGCCACCTAGTGGTTTTAATAGGATCAGTTTTACAGATGCAGGAAGATTAGTTTATTTGCACATTATAAAGCCTCCATAAAAACAATGAAAATAATGAAATTAAACATTATGTAGGAGAGGTAAAGCCAAAACAGACTTAAGAAAATACCCTGCCTATGTGAAAACAATGTCTTCAAAGTAAAAAAAGATGACAATACAGAAATTCATAACATTAAAAATAAGACAAAAAAAGCCATTTACATGCAAAATGAAAGATAAAGATTGATAAATAATGTAAAATGTTGCTCATTAAAACCTTCAGGATCCTTCTGTTTGCTCCACATTAGTGTTTATGAGTTTCCACACAATCACACAGCAGCACATTTAATGTTTCTGCAGCATCGTCAGATAAAATTAACCCCACCTGGGTTTGCACAGAGCACAGAGACTTTTAATCTAATGTGCAAACAAATATTGATTTTCTTTGGATTGATTTGCAAACATGGTGATTATAAACAAACACAGGTGGATTTTGAAGTCGTGCTCTTTTGTTTGTCTCTGACCTCAAACAGCAGAAAATGTAAATGACCAGTGTGGGACAGGTCAGGTGACGGCAGCAGGAAGTCTGTGGAGCTTCAGAGCATCAGGCCTGTGGTGCAGGTTCTACTATAATAACCTCAACCTGCTCAGTTTTTGACGAATTTTAAAACGGTTTGGTTTGTTATGAAGGTCAGAAATGTAGTTTTTAGTAGCTATACATAAGTATTTATTTGTTTATTTAGTATTTTGTGTCATATTTTAATTGCATACTCATTGACAAGAGAATTTAAACTGTCTCTTCATGTCACAACGGTTGCCGACCCCCCTCCTGGCTTTGATGGTGCAGAGTATCAGTATCTTTTAAGTGAATCTCTTCTCACACACAGTCACATGGGGGCTTCCTCTCTCATTTCATTCACAGCGTATCCTCCCACCCCCTCCACCCTGTTAGTGTGGTGCACCACCTGCACGAGGGAATCTCTCTCTCTCTCCTTTGATTTGATCAAGACTTCAATGTCAGACTGAAATATTTTCTACTGCAATTAAAAATCAAACAAACCTGACCTTCTTTTGGTTGTGAAGAGTTGAGATGAAAGAGAGAACTGTTGACTTTACAGTTTATATTACACCTCTGTCATTGTGCTGTTTATATAATAGTAGTCTAGAGAGTGGATTTTAATTATTTTATAACAGGAAGTAATGTACAATTTATGGCCTGCAGCAAAGAGCATGGAGCTACGCAAAACATATGCAATGACCTGATTATGATCTGAGACCTGAGACCAGAGCTGCCGCTGCACAATTTACTGCAACATAATTGAACTCGTGAAAAACAACCAAGTGCAATATCCAAATCACAATATTTGCCAATATAATTATCACTTTGCATGTGGTGCAGCCCTGCAGTACCTGACACTACATATAGGCTTCATATAAGTCAGTATAGTCTTACTGTAGTAGACGGTGTCCACATCCTGCACTTTATGTTTCTCCTCTTTTGATGAATGACACTTTAACGCAATGACCTGAGTGTGGTTGTCACGTCGGCCTGAGTGTTTTGGATTTAAAGCGTAAAGAGTTTCTCTGACTCTGATTACAACCAGGGACAGAAGAGGACGGGACAGGACAGGACAGGACAGGACAGGACAGGACAGGACAGGACAGGACGGGACGAGGCCGGTCCAGCTGGACTGCAGCCAACCGGCCTCTAGAATATTTACAGCCTCGGTCTCAGTGGAGATGAAGATCTGACTGTTGATGGAGGCTGTGAATGAGACTATCCCCCTTTTCCATTCCCATCTGTCACTTTGTCAGCGTACGTGTGTGTATGTGTGTGTATGTGTGTGTGTGTGTGTGTGTGTATAGTAAGTGTGTGTGTGTGATAAAGAGCAGAGCAGCTGAGAAGAAACACAGCTCACATCCTCTGTCCCTTTGTCTCTGATGGACACAAACCATGAGCTAATGGCTTTCACATCTGTCGTCCACATGTTTCCAGGACGCTCTCATAGTCACAATATACATGAGACAATAAATCCATATGAATCCAACAGCGTGTTATGTAATTGATGCTCTGTTGTACAACAGTGTGAACACTGAGAAGAGCTGGACACTCTGAGCTCTGAAACGCTGCCATGTTACACCGGGAGTGAGAGTTTTTTTTTTTTACTTGGATACAATCCGTTTGTGATTATTCCTGAAAAATAAAACAGCTTCTGTGAAGTTATTATTGGCACAAAAAAGTCTTCTGTGGGTTAGGAAATAACTTTTTGTTTTCTCACTAAAGCTTTTTTTTTTTTTTTTTTTTTAAGGGAGGTTTTTTGGATTTTATATCAAAATGATACCAATATTTCCCTGTGTTGTTGTAATAATGCTTCTCACTCATCTACAAGTGTGTAGAGACGGCTGTCGACCACTAGGAGGAGTGGGTGTCAAGCTTTACACAGATGAAAACCGTCCTTCTATAAACTATGGGTAATTTCTGGTTGTTTGTCAGCACTGAAGCCTTTATAATGTCATATGTGAGTCTTAGTCTCCAATTAAAATGACTGTAGAATCAATAAGGCAGATTATTAATATTTGACTTTTATAATTTACAGATTTTGACATGAATCTGAAGGAAAGTGAATAGCTTTCTAAACAAATAAACCGATAAATCAGCTGATATTCCTTCCTTTTTTTTGCAAAAATCCCTCAAATATGGTTCAAACTCTTGTGATCTGTATGGGAGGCTCAATATTTCACCATTTAACATTAAATAACTTAGATTTTTCCAAATGTCCTCAGGGCAGCTCTGCAGTAAACTGTTGGTTAAAATAAAAGTAAATCAACAGAAAGAGGCTGAAAATCATCTAATGAATAATTGTCCACTTAGTTTTTTCCTTCAGTGTTGTGTGGATCAAACCTGTAGAGCAACACTAATATTGTTGTCAACCAATGACAGGACTTAATTTCTAAATGAAACCTCTGACACTGAGACGACTCAGAGAAACTCAGATCAAACATTTAATGGATCAGAGAAGTCTGAGCTTCTACCTGGAGACTCATCAATAAAAACACTTCACCTGGTGCCTGATGATGTCGTGACTGTGTGACATGATGGTGGAGAGAGTAAAGCAGAGACGGTGGAAACTCTTCCTCCTCCGTGTGATGATGATGATGCATTGACCTCTGACCTCTGACCTCACACCTCTGGGATGGCTTCACCTCGAGCCGTCGATCAAACCAGTTTTTCGCTTTAATCCGTTTGCTCCCCGGCTCAGATTATATGATCCCAACTTCTAATCCGACACAGAGCTGTCGGTCTGTTTCTCTGTCTGTTGGTCACTTCACCTGTCTGTTCAAACAGACAGATGCAGAGCTCTCCTTGACCTCTGTGTTATGGGGTGGGGGGGTCGGGGGGTGGGGGGTTGTAAGATGGGAGGGTGGAGGAGGTGCAGACTAGAGATCAGTGTTGCAGTCTGGTCCGACCTCAGGTTTCTTGGGGGCGTCTAAATCTCCGCTGACTTGTTCTCCAATCCGCTCTCAGCTCCTGCTAAGCTGCACAAAGATGTTCTTGAGCAGCAGCTCATCCCTCCCACCTCGGCCCCCCACACCCACACCCACCAGCCTGGCTCGGCCCGGCCCAGTCTGGGCTTCACACTCCTCCACACTGACAGTAGATATACGTACAGCGAGCATGCAAAAGTTTGGGCACCCCTGGTCAAAATGGGTGTGAACAGTTCAGCAAAAGGAAGCTGAAATGATCTCCAAAAGGCATAAAGTTACAAATGACACATTCCCTTTACATTTAAAACAGTTTAAAAATACATTTATTTTCATTTTCTTTTACGTTTTCAAACTGACAAAAAAGGAAAAGGGCCCCCTGCATTGTTAGTAGCTAGTAAAATTTGATAGTGGAGCCAGTGTTTCTTTCTTATTACAAGCACAAAAGATTTTTCGACTTACTTCAAGTGAAAATGTGAAAAGTTAAAATTAGTTTGAAACAAGTGCAAATTATCTAAAAACAAGTTGATTTGTAAGGTGATGAGTCTTATTTTAAGTGGAAAGAGATTAGTTTTGACAAGAAATAAGACAAATATTCTTGGTAAGATTTTGAGTTTTTGCAGTGTAGAAAACTAAAATAACACAAAATACAAAATAAAAAGAGTGTTTCATGTTTAACTTTACGTATGTCTTTTGGAGATCATTTCATCTTCCACTTGATGAACAGTTTCACATTAACAGACATGCTCAAACTTTAGCATGAAGCCGCTGTAAAGTGTCTGAACCAGCTGCTGATCCGGTCCTGGTCCCACCCTGAGCTCAGTATTTCTTTTATCCTCCCTCCTTCTCTCCTTATCTCTCTCTTTCTTTCTCTCTCTTTACCAAGTTTTTGTTTTCCAGCCATACTGTCCTCTCTTTCTATAATTCTCTAAATCCTCTCATTCCCTTTCTCCATTATTTTTAAACCTTTACTTCTTTACCATCCTCTTTTTTCTTTTTTCTTTCATCCTCCATCTCACCAACTTTTTTTTTTGTCAATAATCCATCTTATCTTTTTCAATCCCTGTTTTGACCCAGAACCACCCACCCACCCACCCACCCTCTCCACGGGTCATCTGTTTATATTTCCTCCTGTCTTTACATTGTTTTTAATCCACACGTGTCTCTTAAGCACGGGGGTGGGGAGGGCAGATGTTATCGGGCCGCAGCTCTTGAAATATTTTTTCAAGGAATGCAAAGATAAAAACTTAAACCGCTCTTGTAATAACAGAGATCTGAATCACTGTAATCCCTTTTTGAAAGTGCATGTAAAAAAAAGAAAGAAGAGACAAGATATGATTCATCTTTAGAGGCGACAAATAGATTTCTGACTCGTCCCAAAGCAACATCTGTGTCTGCAGCGACTCACAAAGTCTGAATGACAGAGTCAAAGGAGAAAAAACACATTTGCAGCACTTTTCTTTTTTGCATTTTGACTTTTTGGGAAAAACGTACAACTTTTCCCCAAAGAAAAAAATAATCTCATCCCAGCACCCATTAGGTCAGGTTTGGCTGAAAAAAAATTCAGTCATTAATCCCATATTTTATGAAAAACTTGACTTTTTTGAACACAATATATTTTTTTTAGGGGTGCAGCATAACATTTTTAATAGTTTATATCCACAACTAAGGGTAAAAAGATGAATTTAACATTACACCTCTGCCTCCAAAATAATAGAACCAACAGTTATGACTCTTCAAAAATCCATATTGTTATTGTTTCAAATCAACTCAGAGGGAAAACGGACTGAAAATGAACAAAATCAAGGCAATATTGGCTGATTATAATGTTCTATAATTATCAGCCTTATCTGTATTATATTTATTGACCGATAATGATCAGCCAATATCGAGCTGATAATTATCCGTACCAACAGTTATCATGCTTCCCTAATATTTTTACAATCAATGCATCAGACAGTCGCCAAAACATTTCAGCCTGACTGAGTGTCTCACTTCCCAAAACTGTGTCCACACTGGCGGCCATTTTTCTGTCCATGTATCATCACCTAGTTGTGAAAAACACACTGTAAAACAAATCTGATTGTGTTGGTGTCGTGTAGTTACGTCGTCGTGGTCGCCGTCGCTGTTCGGCCATGAGCAGTTTTCACTCTGTGTTTTTTTGGATGTGTTTTAGCGCATTGTGATAATCCCCCCCCTCCCTCCCTCCACCCCCTCCTCCCCCCGAGCTTTGTAAATCAGCAACACTGAATCAGATTATCAGCTGGTACATGTTGAATTGGAAAACATCCAGGCGGAGCATTTAGATGAAATGGCGTTGCCCCGGTAACCTCGCAGCTCAATTCATTTCAGATGCTCTCGGAGGAAATCACAGCAGATAGGTCTGATGATGGGCCTCAAATACGCAGCTTAGTGCCTGATCTTCATGCTCGGGGCCAAATTCAGGACACACACACATGCACACACGTGTCGCACACACACCCTGATGTGTGTGTTACAGTACAGTCACACACTCTGGACAGTGAGCTCACTCATTCATGCAGGTGTGATCATTATTACACATCACGTGTTTATTTAGGACGATTCATAAGAAGAACTGACAGTAAACACTGAAACAATGTTCACATTTAATCCTAGTGTACGCATGCACGTGTGTGTGTTTGTGTGTGTGCGTGCTTGTACAAATCACATCTGTCGTCCACAAACATACACAACTCCCAGCGTTGTTGCTGCTCCGACAAAGTTTCTCAGACGATGGTGCACCAGTTCAGAGAGAGAGAGAGAGGGAACCACACGGCATCATGGGAAGTGAAGTGAAAGTCCTTTAGAGGGACGGCTGGTGTTGAAATGTGTCTCTGAGACGTGTTTGTGTGAGAGTTTTGCATGACAGGATTGTATTGATATACAGACGCCAAGTATTGATCTGAACGGACTAAGAAGTTTATCTTATTAGAAAAAACTGATGTTAAAGCAGAAGTAAGCGATCCGGTCGTTTTCGCTAATGCTGCGTTCCAGGCAGGCTTTTGAAACCGTAAATTACAGCTTCAAGTCACAACGTACGACTTTGTAGCGTTCCAGGCAACCCACTCGTGTTTTTCCGACCTGTTTTTACCTGTGAAAGTCACTATAACGGCCACTCGTAACTTCTGACCCGTGAACTCGTACCAGATCGAACTGGTACGACTTCACAGGTCGGAAAAACACGAGTTACGAGCTGCCTTGAACGCACCATAACAGTCCTCGTCCCGACGTCACCACATTCACGGCGTTCCTTGGCTGCACACACAGCCCTTTATGCCGTTCTCTCTCCTCATTGGATAAAAACTGTAGGATACGATAAATGTTTTCTCTTCGGCTCAGAGCAGAGCAGAGGGACTGACAGACCCGTGTTTCGGTCCAGACACTCTATGTAAGTGATTGCTGTCGGAAGATACAACTATTTAAGACTTATATTAACACAAATATATCACTTACTTCTGCTTTAACAAAGTCTTCGTTATATATATATATATATATATATATATATATATATATATATATATATATATATATATATATATATATATATATATATATATATATATTACGACGGAGTATTAGGGTCACATTGGGAAAAAAAAAACTTTGAGAATAAAGTTGTAAATTTATGAGAATAAAGTCGTAAATTTACGACTTTATTCTCGAAGTTTGTGATTTTTTTATTTGTCAACGTGGCCCTAATATTCCGTCATAATATATACTGTATGTACGCATTTATTTGTGTTTCAGGTTTGACTGTTTGACTAAATATATTTCTCATGGTTTTAAACTTTAGAGAAACAGCCCCAGTGGTGTTGCAGTCAGAGCTTTACCCATGATGCACCAGCAGCTCCAGTGAATTTAAAAACCACAGTGTCACGGCTGCATGTTATGAATGAACACATACACACACACACACACACACACACACACACACACACACACACACTCACAAACACACACACACGCTGCTGGATATGGCCAGATGGTGTAATCCTTTGGTTTTCCCCGTGTTTCATATTTTGCCCCCCCTCCCTCCCTCCTGTGTTGGGATTATGCTGCTGTCCAATCGGATTTGATCCCACTCTCCAGTGATGATGTGGGATGAATGACAGACAGACCGGCCTGTGTGTGTGTGTGTGTGTGTGTGTGTGTGTGTGGGTTAGTTAGTGAGGCAGCCATGCACTAGATGTACTGTACATCTGGTTGTACTATAAACGGTGCAGGCAGTGAACGCTCCACACCAGCTGCAGAGGCCGCCGCCATTGGTCGAACTGGTCCTCACTGACTTTGACTGTCCAGGTAAGAGACGGGACGGGACGGGACAGGACGTATAGGAACAGTTTAGGATCCGAGTGTCAACACGAGGAATTTATTTAAAATCTTAAAGTGTCAGGAAGCTGAACCTTCACTTTGACATCCTGGTTTCAGGACATGCGTGTTTCAAATGTTTTTATTGTGAAGCAGACAGTATATCACATATACATCCATCTTGGTTTATGCAATGCTTCAATATTTTGTAATATAAGTAACAAAGGTGTCCTACGAATAAGTAAATAAATGAAAAACAATAGATGGGAGAAAAATAAGAAATATACAAAAATAAGTAAATAATACATTTATGAATAAATAAATAATAACTCCCTCCCTGACCCACCCCGTCCCACCCACCGGTTTCAGGACATGCGGTCGCTATGGTTAGATAGATAATACAGCTGTTATTGTATTGCTGTGTGTTTATTCTAGTGTCATATAGACGGAGCTCCCTTTAAATATGTCCACATGGATCAATGACCTGAATCTGTTGTTGTTTTAGTTTGATTTTGTTGGGAACGTTTTTTTACTTTTCGTGAATCTACTTTGAAAGTTTCTGGATATTTCATAGTGGATGGCTTGTTTCCAGTTTGCACTATTAGATAGCCTGTGCTGTAAAATGCTGCAGAGATTTTGCAGGACAGTTTTACTATGTTTCTGAATAATCTGAGTTGAATGTAAAATAGAGACTGCTCTGCTCTGTCAGTCACTTTGAGGCGTTTCCACACTGTGTTTACGTAGCTGCACTGATTCTCTTTGATCCGCTGCACTTGCAGATATTAAAACTATAATAAAAGCATCTTTTATAAATTCAGTGTGAGTGTATTTTACCGCAGCAGCCTCTCTATCTCTTCTCAGGCTGGTGGAGCAGCAGCAGCAGCAGCAGGAAACTCCTGGGCCACTTACAGTCATATGTCGTCTAATTTCACGCTTACTTAGCTGTTTTAGCACTTGTGGCAGATTAGCGAACGTGCCCGGCCTCGTATGGACGAGTGTGTGAGAGCTGATTAAGCACAGATGCACGTTTTAATAGGGAGTGAGTGTGTGTATGTGTGTGTGTGTGTGTAAGGGAAAGTGGGCCTGTGTAATTAGGGCATGTACATATGCTCACAGCGACAGTGTGTGACATGCATGGCTGCATCTGAGACCACACACACACAGTGGATCGAACCTGTGTTGTACATAAAGAGTCGACTTTTGTTTTTTTAATCATATAAACTTCAAACAGCGTCAGTGTGACTGATCTGTGTCTGTGTGTGTCTGTTCCTCTCTGCAGGTCACTGCTTCCTGTGCATGGTGGACGTGGTGCCGGTGAAGAACGAGGATGGTGTGGTGATCATGTTCATCCTCAACTTTGAGGTCATGACAGACGACACACTGGAGGACCAGAAACGGGAGCTGAACCACCGCCTGCCCACCTGGCTCGTCACCGGTATGTTAGGATTAATGTCTTTATTCTAGTCTTATCTTATCTTATCTTATCTTATCTTATCTTATCTTAAAATCAAAATCTTACCAAGAATATTTGTCTTAATTCTTGTCAAAATGTCTCATTTCTAGTCAAAACTAATCTCTTTTCACTTAAAATAAGACTCATCACCTTAAAAATTACCTTATTTTTTATATCATTTTCACTTGTTTCAAACTAATTTTCACTTGAAATAAGTAGAAAAGTCGTAATAAGAAAGAAAAACTTGCTCCACTATCAATTTTTTCTACTTATTTCAAGTGAAAATATGCTTGAAAGAAGTAAAAAGTGTCTAAAAACAAGTATAATGAGATTTGTTTTGACTAGAAATGACATTTTGACTAAAAATAAGACAAATATTCTTGGTAAGATTTTGAGTTTTTGCAGTGCAGGAACCAACCTGTTGATCGACGCATCACTTTGTAAAATTAATATTTTGCCTCGTTCGCTGCTTTTAAATGCCTCTCTGATCTTTTTTTTTTTTTTTTTTTCATTATGTGAAGAGGCCGCAGCAACAGAAACCAAACCACCACTTTAATTCCCGCGGATCACTTGTGGTTCTGATATCCGGAAAAGTAATTTTATTCCTGTGAATCCCGGGTATTTGTTGTTTAGGGATCAGCAGGTTTGACAAAATCCTGCTGTTTGTTTGTTGTGGTTTTTGTTTTTTTGGGGGTTTGAACTGTCTGTGCACTTAATGTTCCTGAGAGAGAGAAGTAGGACAGAGATGTGAAGTCTCTCTCTGTCTGTGTCAGATAAATTCCTTGTTTTTAACTTTGTGGCTCAAACCAAAATCTAATCAATGTAACTGTCCCAGATTCCACTAGATTGTTTTTGAAGGTCTATTATGCTCAGCTCCCTCCCTTCCTCCCTTCTTTCTGGCATGACCTCCACGTCCTGTCTCTTTCTTCTCGTTTCTGTCTTTCACACTTTGTCTTTCAACGAGTGTTTCCTTGTTGTCCGTCCCTTCAGGTCGTCCACGAGGCTTCAAGCTGCGTCTCCCCCTGCTGCGCTCCCTGTCCAACAGTAAGGTGTCTCTGGACGAGGAGGCCTGTCACATCCCCACCGCCACGCCGCTGCACCCGGACGACGAGTCCCTCGGCCTGGGGGAGTTCCTGCCCCTGCCCCCCCTAGCGCCAGACCACCACGAGCAGATCAGTGGAAGCAGGTAGGTTGAGGACATTTAGGTGTCTTTAAATTAATTGCTAATTGCCATTTGGACATATTTTGTTATTATGGATATAAAAACTTACATTTTTAACATCTGGTAAATGATTATTGCACATGGTATGGGAGTATTAGATGTTTAAATGAAGAAAAACACAAAAACAAACTTGATTTTTTGGGGGGTTTAGTGAGATAAAAAAAAAATACTGGTTTCTGCACATGAAGTTTTGATTTGACATTTGAAATGGGAATTAGTAGGCTACATTTTTTGAATTGATTGACATGAAATGTTTCATTCTGTGTGTAATGGATCTATATAACGTATTGTTTCACTTTTTGAATTTAATTACTGACATAAATAAACTTTTCCATGATATTAATTCATTGAGATGCGCCTGTTCTCTGCACATAGTAAACCGGCGCTATCTCAGCAGGTGAAGGGTTAAAAGAATAGTTCACCCAAAATTCAAATTGCACTCATTATCTACAGTACTCACCCTCATGTGGACTAAGGGCTGGGAGAAGTTTCAGAGTCCTCCGTGGCTTCTCTGAGTTACAGGGGGTCTCGGCGTAGCAGTGCATGTCCATATAACGGTTGCAAATGGATACCAACTATCTAACTACCAAATACCTCCATGCTGCTCGTATGTAATGTCCGTCTTGTATTGAAGCCCCGAAATGCGAAATTGTTCCGAAAATTTTTTAATAAGTCTATATTTCAAGCTTGGACGGACCAGGGAGGTCCGTCCAATTTGGATGAACCTGGAAGAGGAGCTTCCGCTACAAACAAGCTTGAAATATAGACTTTTTAAATTTTTTTCGGGACAATTTCGCATTTCGGAGCTTCAATACAAGAGGGACATTACATATGAGCAGCATGGAGGTATTTGGATGTTTTTTGGTGTGTCTTTTTGTTACGAAGACAGTCGGTATCCATTTGCAACCGTTATATGGACATGCACTGCTACGCCGAGACCCCCTGTAACTCAGAGAAGCCACGGAGGACTCTGAAACTTCTCCCAGTCCTTAGTCCACATGAGGGGGAATAGATAATGAGTGCAATTTGAATTTTGAGTGAACTATCCCTTTAATTACTGACATAAATAAACTTTTCCATGATATTCTAATTCATTGAGCTGCACCTGTTCTCTGCACATACATAGTAAACACACCGTAACGCCGGCGCTGTCTCAGCAGGTGAAGTGTTACTGTAAGTCGTTCTGTTTTCTCCTCCGTCTCAGGCTAGCTCTGCAGACGTGGCCAGAGGACCGACAGGAGGACCAACACATCCCGCTGTGCTCCAGACCTCCTGCTCCTCCTGCTGCTCCTCCTCCGTCTCACGGCTCTCACCTGGCCGGCCCCCTCACCCAGTCCTCGCCCTGCGTAGCGCCCCACCACCACCACCACCACCACCACCGCCTTAGCCTCAACCCGGACGGCTCCAACTCCAACTGCTCCATGACGCACAGCCGCTCGCGGGAGAGCTTCCACAGCATGCGCCGCGCGTCGTCCGTCGACGAGATCGAGGCCATGAGGCCCGACTGGGACCGCAAGAACCGGAGGACCAGCATCCGGCTGGGCAGCAGCAGCACGGGTAGGACACTGTTTAAAGGGATAGTTCAACATTTAGTCAGATCCTCCTCTGACCATAATCCCTATAGTCATAGCAGTAGGTTCATCAACTTTAATTATCGGTGCATGTTGTTTTTAGAACGGTGGAGCAGAGCCGTGAGCTGCTCAGAGCTACGCTACGGAGGCTCATGGGATTTCTTGGTTTCCCTCATCAAACTCATCAAATACACAATCCAACAACTCCACAACGCTCTGGTGGACAAGTTGTGAGCTGCACATTCACCACGCTATGAGATAATAACACAACGTTAGCACACAGAGTTGTTTTAGAGGGAAATTCATGCTAAATCGCTGATGCGCGTTGCCTTCAGGGACAGTTTTTCAGAAAGCAGTCTCTGCATTTACTTACTCTTTTACCACACATGAAGCAAATACTTGGAACTACTTGCGCTTTTGAAATCCCTCCGCCCAGCAGCCGTGTCTGGAATGTAGATCCGGCTACATTTGCCTCTAAAACAACTCTGTCTGGTAACGTTGTGTTATTATCTCATAGCGTGGTGAATGTGCAGGTCACAACTTGTCCACCAGAGCGTTGTGGAGTTGTTGGATTGTGTATTTGATGAGTTTGATGAGGGAAACCAAGAAATCCCATTAGCCTCTGTAGTGTAGCTCTGAGCAGCTCACGTCTCTGCCCCGCCGATCTCAAAACAACATGCACCGATAATTAAAGGGAACGAACCTACTGCTATGACTATAGGGGTTATGGTGAGAGGAGAATTTGCCAAAATGTTGAACTATCCCTTTAACCTGGTGTGTGTGTGTGTGTGTGTGTGTGTGTGTGTGTGTGTTTGCAGGTGCAGTAAACAGTAAATCCAACATACTGAACTCCACGTCGGACTCGGACCTCATGCGCTACCGGACCATCTCCAAGATCCCTCAGATCACTCTCAACTTTGTGGATTTCAAACCCGACCCGCTGATCGCCCTGCCGACCGGCGAGATGGACATCATCGCTCCCTGCAAGCTCATCGACCGCACGCACCACGTCACCGAGAAGGTCACACAGGTAGGACACGGCTGTTAACTTCACACACGGCTTGTGTTGTGTTGTTTTTGTGTTTACGCGGGTTTTTAGAGCTGCTGGCCTGAGAAGTTGCAGTGGTGTCGTCACTCAGCCGCTGAGCTTTGTGTTCATATCTCTTCTCTCATCTCCTGTGTGTTTCTTCCCGGGGGAGATATGGAGCAGATAAGTCGTGATATTTTTAATTTCCTCCTCGTAGCTTCTTTCATTCGCTGTAATCTGACAAAAGTCTTTCTGAGGAGATGATGCTCAAGTGAGTGAGAATGACACTTTCTTCTCCTGTGACGAATCCTCCATTGGTAAAAACAAAGAAAAAAAAGGATAAATGAGAGGTTTGTGTTTGTGTTTGTGTTTGAGGCTGATGAGCTGTGAGTTGTTTCTGTGAGGAAACGAAGACGAAGATGTGACCAGATGGAGAGAAACAAAGAAAGACTCTTTGCCTTTGTTGTTGTTTTCTTCTGTTGCTCAGGAAACAGGTGAATAAAGAGGAAATGAAATGAACTCTTTAAGTTTCATTAGAGGGTGAAAAACTTTATTGAGGTAAAGTATCGTACAAACATGGAGGTGTTCTTCTCTCTTTCTTGTCGACTTGTGCAGAAAGTTAAAGTTGATATTCAGCCTTTTTATTACTAATCAGAGGAAGTCGTTTCAGGGGAGCGGGTTAATGAGGACGTCGCCTCGCAGAGTCTTAGTCTGATGAACACAGCAAAAAGACGTGTGTGTGTGTGAGTGAGTGTGTGTGTGTGTGTGTGTAATGTCTTTAAGCTGCAGACTTTCTTCTCCTTTCAGAGGAGAGGTCAGACTGTTTCGTGTCATTTCTCTCATTGTCCTGCTGCTGATCGTCAGTTTGACGTCTCATCAGTCGGATGAATCAGTTTGTTAATGAAGCTCAGATCTCCTGTGTGTTTTATACGACTGTGATGAAGAGCAGAGGAAACAGTTAGAGAGAAACTCTGATGAAGACGACGTCGGTCTCACCTCCTTAAAACATCATATCACAGCTCACTCGCTGTTACAGGATAAAATTTGAGTTCTTCTCCTTTAAAATACTTGTGTGCACGCAGAATA
This sequence comes from Trachurus trachurus, assembly GCF_905171665.1. Taxonomy (NCBI): domain Eukaryota; kingdom Metazoa; phylum Chordata; class Actinopteri; order Carangiformes; family Carangidae; genus Trachurus; species Trachurus trachurus. The sequence continues at coordinate 3,188,057 of NC_139911.1, read as the reverse complement.
TAGACAGACACTGCTTCAGCTTTAGATACCGTATTTAGTCTTTAAAATGTTTTACCTACATCCCATCTGCATTTCAAAACAAGCAGGTTGCATCTGACTAATTCTAGATTGACAGATACTGTAGAGACGCTGGTGATCATCGTCCTCCTGCACCGGTGAAGTCATTGTGTTTGTGTTGACATGGAGGTCCGTGTTGGGAGGTGAGAGATGAGCAAAGAGCAGGAAGATTAAATTAAGCTGTGTGTGTGTGTGTGTGTGTGTGTGTGTGTGTGTGTGTGTGTGTGTGTGTGTGTGTGTGTGTGTGTGTGTGTGTGTGTGTGTGTGTGTGTGTGTGTGTGTGTGAGGACCGTGTCCTACATAGAGCCACTGGAGAGGAGCGATCGGCAGAGTCGTTCTCTCTCTCTCTGCAAGTATCAGCAATCACACAATAATCCAAAGTTACACAATGTGAACTTAATGCAATCATGGTACACAGTACAGTATGTAAAGTGCAGCTGGCAAGGTCACAACATACGTAACCCCCAGTGTGTGTGTGTGTGTGTGTCTATGCATTAACCTATAATAATGCATACTGTAGTCATGTTACAGTGCAGATGGAGGAGGCAGCAGCAGCTGTGTCTCCACATGCTCTGAGCTGCTATTTATGGAGAGAATGGAAAATCACAAAGTGAGCTGCTTTTTCCATTTAATGAGTAACCACTGTTTTCTTTGATTTATATATTTCTTTTTTTTTTCTAAAGTAGAAATCAGAGGGTGGTAGGTAATGGGAAAGCTAGAGGGGAGAAAAAAGAAGTGCAGAAGTCATGAATTCATAATAACGCCACAACAGCAGCAGCAGCAGTGTGTGTGTGTGTGTTCAACCTGAGTCGTCGTCCTGTGGAGTTTGATGGTTTTTCAGACAATTTGCTGTCACAGAGAAAATAAATAATCAGTTTTATCTACAAAGAGTTGTATTATTGTATTGCTGTGAGCAGCTCTGGTCGGTACTGTGTGCGTCCTGCAGGTGGCAGCACCACATCAGGCGGCGGCGATGTCACCGGCCGTCAGCGGAAAACTCCCTGAGAGGAGCAGAAGACTAGAAGAAGATGTTGAAAGGCAAACAGGGCTGAATAATTCAGCTGCTCCATAAAACATCTGACACCCTGAACAAGAAACAAGCAGATCCTCTGATGAAATCACTCCTGGCTCCTCTCTCTTTCTCTCTATCTCTCTGTCTGTCCTCCTTTTTCCCTTCTTCCTCTTCATCATGTTGGGTTTCTTTATTTATTTTTTCAATTTTTTGCTCCTACACTCTCCCTGGTTTAGCTTTAATGAACTGTACATGGTCCAGTCGCCTATTAACCCTCCTGTTGTCCACCGGAAGGAAGGAAGGAAGGAAGGAAGGAAGGAAGGAAGGAGGGAAGGAAGGAAGGAAGGAAGGAAGGAAGGAAGGACTAAAAGAAGGAAGGACAAAGGGAAAGATGGAAGGAAAGATCGAGGGAGGGAGGGAACAGATTGGGTCAATTGGGTCAAAAAGGAAGGAAGAAGTAAGGATGAAGGAAAAGAAGGAAGGGAGGGAGGGAGGGAAAATGATTGTGGAAAGAAGGAAGGGGGAAAAGGAAGGAAAGAAAGATTGAGGGAGGGAACAGATTCGTTCAATGAAGGAAGAAGGGAGGAAAGAAGGAAGGGAAAGAAAAGGGAAGGAAAGAAAGATGGAGAGAGAGAACAGATTTGCTCAAGGAAGGAAGAAGGGAGGAAAGAAGGAAGGGAAAGAAAAGGGAAGGAAAGAAAGATGGAGAGAGAGAACAGATTTGCTCAAGGAAGGAAGAAGGGAGGAAAGAAGGAAGGGAAAGAAAAGGGAAGTAAAGAAAGATGGAGGGAGGGACAGAAGGGAGGACAGAAGGGAGGAAAGAAGGAAGGGAAAGAAAGATGGAGGGAGGAACAGATTTTTTCAAGGAAGGAAGGAAGAAGAAGGAAGAAAGAAGGAAGGGGAAGGAAAGAAAGATGGAGGGAGGGAGGGAACACATCGGGTCAATTGAATCAAAAGAGGAAGGGGGAAAGAAGTAAGGACGAAGGGAAGGAAGGAGGGAAGGAAAGGAAAAAGGATTGTGGAGAGAAGTAAAGGGAGAAAGGAAATGTCTTGTCCTCATTTAGCATCAGCAGGTGAAACAGTGAGATGATGGAGGGATGGATGAGGAGGAGGAGGAGGAGGAGGAGGGGCGGAGAAGAAGCTCAGAGGAGTCTTCAGTGAAATGCATGATGGGAAAAAGGACAAGAGTGAACGCCGCTCACGCCCCAGTTCACATTTGGACACACACACACACACACATACACACACTTAGGTCCCGTCCTATAGGCGACACTTGATTAGATACACACTCAACTCTCATACAGGCTCATACAGTATTCCTAACACACACACACACATACACACACACAACTCCATACATGGCGCTCCACGTGAACACACACACACATATACACCCTGACGCTCTCCTATAGTCACACACACTCAGTCACGCTGTCACAGTGAAACCCAATGGAGCCATGGACGACACACACACAGCGGCGCCCAGCAGCAAAGTGGTAGGACAACGTCTCTCCGTCTTCTTCTTCTTACAGGAATGTGAAGAGAAAAAAAAGAAAAAGAAAAAGGGGGAAGGAGGAGAGGAGTTCAGGTTGTGTTTTTTAGAAGTTTGAAGTTTAGAAGTTTTTGGAAGTTTGAAGTCTGAGCTGTGAGTTTCTGAAGCGTCGGTGCTGCTGTCGTCTTTTCTCAGAGCTGAGTGTCAGTCTGTCACGACGTCGGAGAGTTTTGAACACGTTGAGGAGGAAAAATAAGACGACAGAGAGCAGCAGATGAAAGAAATGATGTCTAATATAGATTTTATTTACTACTTCTGTCTTATAATGAGGCTGGATGGATCCACTTTTAGTCTTTACAAGCGTTGCCGTGATGTGAAAACATGTTGGTGGAAACATAAGAGTTCATTCATTCTCATTCATGCGGACGATTTGTTTTTTTTTTTTGCTGCACAAATTCAAATTATTATCAATAATTCAACTTTATTTTTCAAATTAAGAGTCTGGAAACGAGGTCACGGCATAAAATATGGATCAGAGTAGAGCAGATTATGTTCAGTAATCATCCATCCATCACAGATCCACGGTTTCATCTGTCGCTCTTCTCTTCTCTAACTCGTATAAGAACAGGATTATTGTTCTCTGTCCTGTCATGTGTTCACTCCTCCATGTTTCCTCCTCCTCCTCCTCCTCTGTTGTTTTTTTCTTATTAAGCGATAAAAACCATGAAAGCCGACCGACCTGTCACGTTGTGGTTGCTGCTCAGAACTCTGCACATCCAGTTTTTGCCTCCAGGGAGCGACGATGCTGATGCTGATGATGATGATGAGACCCAGGAGTTCGGCTGCAGAGAAAGTCGAGACTCAGTTGCAATTAAGCTGCTCGTAATAAAAACAGTTTAATAATCTCCAAAGTTGGAACAAAAAGACGAGACGGTAATAATAAGTTCACCGGCGGAGGAACTCGTCTCACTTCAAATGATTTGTATGTTTTAGTTTTAGTTTGTGTGAGTCAGTCGGTTCCTGTGAGACTCAGTAGAATCCATCAGAGAGTTTGTTTTCTCTGCAAATCTCTTTTATTATTTTCCATTTGTCACCATGTGGAGCTGCTGCTGCTGTTTTGTGGATGTGCAGAGTGCAGGGTAAATATACTGTATGTAGGTTCTGCTTATCAGAGGTTGTGTGTTACATCATCACAGACTTTACATTACGTTAAGTGTAGCGAGCTCTGAGGATGTTTCTTTAATGAGAGGAGCAGATCTCTGCAGGGAGGCAGGACGAGTGTGTCACGTCTTTACTGCGCTCCTCTGGGTGTGTGTGTGTGTTTGTGCATCCTAACCCTCTGTGATGGAGAAAATGCATAATATATAAGTTTGTTTGTGAGTGTGTGTGTGTATTTGTGTGCATCTCCAGTGCTGCTTTTTGGGATGTTTGTTCACTTTTCTCCATTTTCTCTCTTTGTCTTTTAAATTTTAATATATCATGTGATTCCAGTGCGACTTGCTCGTACATTTTGTTACATACATAGTTTCCTGTGTCTCAACCTTATTGTTTTCTCATCAGCACACATAGATCTATAGACCTATAATCCTCCATACATCGATAAACCACAGAGATTTATTTATCTTTAGTCTGTTTTCATGACAGTTGCGGCCGCTCAAACTTTTTTTGCAACACTTTAAAGTAAAGTTCAGATTCCCTGGTGATGAGTGTAAAGTTTGTACGGCGACAAACTGGAACAAAGTGAGAATAAAAACCTTAATTATGCACCAGGGAAAAAAGACGAAAAAAAAAAGCTGTGTTGCATGTTTTGTTTTGTTTTTGGGGGTCTTTGATCAGAGTTCATCATTATCCTCACGCACACACACACACACACACACACACGCTGCAGCTCCTGTTGCTCAATTAACCCAATCCCCCGAAAACCAGTCAGAGCCTGATGATGAGTCACATTAGCATCATGAGTATGCATGAGCTTTCTCAACACTAGATGACGTGAGTGACTCAGAAGCAGCAGGTATTTTTAGCACTGCCACATGTTTTTTTTTGCTGAGGAAACCCCAGAGGGGGCAGCAGCCAGGGCTCCCAATGTGACTCTGTGGTTGTTGCCCCTCAGCTGGGCAGTGTCCGTTAAATAGGGCAGAAATTAGCAGAAATTAGGTTTTTCTCTTTTAAAAAAAAAATTATTATTGTCTCCAATCTGCTGCACCCAGCTGTTGGAACGTGTTCCAGGTTAAATGTCACATTTAAAATGTCCTTTTATGCATTTATTCTAGTAGATGGAGGCTGGTTGGTTGTTTTTATGTTTCCCACTTTATTCATCCACCTCCTAAAAATGGAAATGACTTCTTTTTACACCTGTGAAGACAAAACGGAGACAGGATTTATGACTCGGGAGCATTTTCCTGTTTGCAGCAGCAGCAGCAGCAGCAGCAGCACGGATCTTAAAACAGCCTTTTTTAAAATTTGCATTCAGATTGCCCCCCCCCCCCCCCCCCCCCCGCCCCGCTGCCTCCAATGTGGCGATGTAAAACTGATTCTGGTCCGAGCTGCAGCAGGTAAATGAGCTGGAATAGAGAGAGACACTCGACCTGCAGAGCTGTAATTTAGCTGATGATGTGAGGAGCAGTGACCCACGATGAGGCAGAGCAGCTTCTCACTGTCTCCACCTCAACACCTTCATCTTCATCATCATCATCACCACCAGTGGTCCCAGTGCTGTGTGATGATGACAGACCGGTGACACTGGTCCTGGTTCGTCCGTCACATTCACAGTTAGATTGAACGAAGACGAAGAGGAGTGAGTGAGGATGAGGAGGATGAGGAGGATGAAGAGGATTACATAAAGCATTAATCATCCGACTGTAAACTGCCCCGTTCATTTTATAACCTCCTTATATATGAGTCCTCTTCTCCTCTTCCTCCTCTTCTTCTTCCTCCTCTCCCTCCTTTTCTTCCTTTTCCTCCTCGTCTTCTTCCCCCTCCTTTTTGTCCTCCTCCTCCTCTTTTTCTTCCTACTCTTTTTCCTCTTCTTCTTCTTCCTCCTCTCCTCATCCTCTTCTTCCTCCTCCTCCTGTTCTTCTTCCTCCTGCTCTTTCTCCTCTTCTTCTTCTTCCTCCTCTCCTCATCCTCTTCCTCCTCTTCTTCCTTTTCCTCCTCTTCTTCTCCCCCCTCCTTTTCCTCCTCCTCTGCCTCCTCCTCCTCTCCCTCCTTTTCTTCCATTTCCTCCTCCTCTTCTTCCCCTTCCTTTTCCTCATACTCCTCTTCCTCCTTTTCTTCCTCCTCTTCAACTTCTTCCATTTCCTCCTCCTCTTCTTCCCCTTCCTTTTCATTTTCCTCCTACTTCTCTTTCTCCTCCTCCTCTCTCTCCTTTTCCTCCTCTTCCTCCTCCTTATCTTCCTCCTCTCCCTCTTCTTCCTCTTCCTCCTCTAATGTTTCAACAGGAGCTCGGTGTCACTAGTGACTTTGAACGCATCATCCGTCCCTATTGAACAAATGTGCTCATTCTCAAGCAGCTAATCTATATCAGACTGATCTGTTTCTCCCTCCTCCTCCTCCTCCTCCTCCTCCTCCTCCTCCTCCTCCTCCTCCTCCTCCTCCTCCTCCCCCCGTCCTCCCATTCAAACAACATTAGCAGACATCGATTCGGCCATTTGTAACGCTCTATATAATGTGAGCTCGGCTCAACTTCATTTCGGTTTGTCTTTGAAAACATGGAGACACTTAAAGGACAGACACAGAGAAAAAAACAAAAAAAACAAACCAAGACTTTATTTCTGCAGCTTTATGGAAAAGTTTTGACAAATGACGCTGAAGTTCAACTTCAACTGAGATGATGAAGGAGGTTAATAATAAAAAATATTGAGTTAGATGTCACAACAATAAAAGTGAGTTTGTAAATATAAATAAATATGAAATATAACGTGAAGGAGAACGGCTCGTTACAGCGCAGGAAAAAAAATATGTTTCTTTATGCAGAAGTATTTGTCAAGCAGATCTGTGTGTGTGTGTGTGTGTGTGTGTGTGTGTGTGTGTGTGTGTGTGTGTGTGTGTGTGTGTGTGTGTGTGTGTGTGTGTGTGTGTGTGTGTGTGTGTGTGTGTGTGTGTGTGTACCTGGCTTATCCAATCTGTCTGGCTCTAATTCACACAAAAGCTTTTTCTCGATCTGTTTGCAGTTTGATTGACGGCCACTGAGCTAAAACACACACACACACACACACACGCACGCACGCACGCACGCACGCACGCACACACACACACACACACACACACACACACACACACACACACACACACACACACACACACACACACACACACACACACACACTGATGTAAGGAAGGACTTTGAAAAGCAAGAGTGACATGTGGTAAGAGCCAGAGAGAGAAAGTGAGACAGAGGAGGAAAGAAAAGATGAAGAGGAATGACTGTAGGAAGAAGGAAAGAGTGGATTTCATTTATTTTCATTTATTAGTTTATTTGAAATGGGACTCCACATATTCATGAACATACAAAAACAATTATTTGATGTAAATATGCCAGATTTAGCTAGAAAGCTAGTTTCCATCCGTGGTCATGAAGGAAAGAAGGAAGGAGGGAAGGAAGGAAGGAAGGAAAGCAGAGAAGGGATAAAGAGGAAGAAGAGCGAGGAACTACAATAAAAAAAAGTAAAAGTTCAAAAAAAGCAACAGATGAAGGAGTGGAGGCATCCAAGGTCAGCCCCTCTCCTCCTCTCCACACCTCCGTCCATCCCTTCATCACCTCTTGTTTCCCCACAAATCTCCTTACGTTATATAAGCGTCTTTTATCTGTCACGTCCTTTCCTCTCCTATTGTCTTCCACCGCCCCTCCTTTCTCCTTTATCTTCCTCCTCTTCTCTTTCTTTTGTTTTATCTCTCAGCCTGTAATTTTTCTTTTCTTCCTCTTTTTTCCCTCCATTCCCTCCTTCTCTCTCTCTCTCTCTGTCTGTGTGACCCATTTCCTCGGCCGTGGCCCCATTAATCACGGAGTCGTGGGCCGGCCGCTGCCTGGCTGCCTCGCTGCCCTTCCTCATCATAGCAGGTAATTGAAAGAGAGAGAAAGGGAGGGAGGGGAGAAAGAGAAAGAGAGAGAGAGGGCTCAAGGTCCCGGGCACCAGGCAGCCATTGATAAGTCTGTCGTTCACCCTGCTCACTCATGACCTGGATGCTTCTTTTTAAAAGGGATAGTTCAACATTTTGGCAAATTGACCCCATTGCCATAATCCCTATAGTCATAGCAGTAGGTTCGTTACCTTTAATTGTCGGTGCAAGCTATTTTTAGAACGGCGGAGCAGAGCCGTGAGCTGCTCAGAGCTACGCTACGGAGGCTCATGGGATTTCTTGGTTTCAAACTCATCAAATACACAATCCAACAACTCCACAACGCTCTGGTGGACAAGTTGTGAGCTGCACATTCACCACGCTATGAGATAATAACACAACGTTACCAGACAGAGTTGTTTTAGAGGTAAATTCATGCAAAAACCACTGATGCACGTTGCATTCAGGGACAGTTTTTCATCAAGCAGTCTGTATTTCCCTCTAAAACAACTCTGTATGGTAACGTTGTGTTATTATCTCATAGCGTGGTGAATGTGCAGGTCACAACTTGTCCACCAGAGCGTTGTAGAGTTGTTGGATTGTGTATTTGATGAGTTTGAAACCAAGAAATCCCATGAGCCTCCGTAGTGTACCTCTGAGCAGCTCACGGCTCTGCTCCACCGTTCTAAAAATAGCTTGCACCGACAATTAAAGGTAACAAACCTACTGCTATGACTATAGCGATTATGGCAATGGGCCAATTTGACAAAATGTTGAAGTATCTCTTTAAGACTTGGTTGGTTCTCTGATGGTGGAGGAGATGTGTGTGTGTGTGTGTGTGTGTGTTTATCTGTAGGCTGCTCGTTAAGGGGTTAGGAAGGGACGGGGAAGTGTGTTTCATCATCTCACCAGTTCTTCTGTCTACACAGACTGTTTTGTTATTTCATTTCGCCTGATATCTATCAAACTTTGTTTTTTAATGTCAACAATTGGAGTCGCCAAAGTTAGGTATGTTTTTCAATCACTTGAATTTGTCCCCAGTGGGGCAACTGGGCGTGCAGCAATGGGGAGAACATACAGTGTATAATAGACATAAAATTACAAATACAAAAAGTATAAATACATAAATGGAATAAAAAACACAATTTATAAAAACAAAATAAGGGTTAAAAAGTTAAAGAGACTAAGGATAGGCTCCCTCCTTTTCCTCCTGGAGTTTAATAAGTAAACGGCAGAAGGTAGAAAGAAGTGTTTATATCCGTTGTTTTTTCCGAGTGGCAGTCTGAGAAATGTACTGGATGGAAGAAACTGGAAATATTGATGAAAAGGAGGAAAACAGTCCGACAGCATAATATCAGCTTTCTTGAACGAATGTGCAACTGTACAAGTATTGTTCTTTTTCTCAGTTTTGGTGCAAGGCACAGAGCCTCCATTCTCCCTGTAACCATCACAATTAGTCCAAAGGTGTTTAATTAAGGTGCACATCTTGCGTACGTAAATCCTCTTTAATGCTGCCGCGCAGGACTTGACAAAAACAACCGACCAGGTAATCCTCTCCTCCACCAGCTCCTGTCAGTATTTTTTCTCTTGTTAGAAGAACTAATGACGTCTTGCCTTCTGCAGTAACTCTCTTTTCAGAAATAATCTGTGTTTTGAGACGTGTCTGCATGAAAACACACACTAACAATGAGATGTAGTAACTGTAGTTTAGGGAAACTTTTTTTAAAAAGCTGAGTTTGCTTTTATAAATAAAAATATTCACCTGTTAGCAGCTGCAATTTCAGCTACAAACGTCAGATCCACTGAGGAAATACTGTTTTCTGAGCTAGAATTTGTTGGGAGACGGAAAAACCACTCTTGCAGTTAGATATGTCGCCTTACTTCTCATTTCTTTTGGAACTGGATCTAATTTATGCTGTCGAGAGTGAAGTGAAACACAAGTTCCCGTCTGTGATTCCTCATAAACCTCGACACCATAAATAATCAGGCGTAGTAATAATAATAATAATAAAGCTGGATTTATCTGAGTGTGTGTGTGTGTAATCACTCTCACAGCAGGTTTTAAATTCACCTTAATGGGGCTCAATGGTTCAGGTTTGTGTGTAAAAAACCAACAACCACAAACAATCCCAGTGTACTGTACATCAGCACAGAGCAGCCGTTGTTCACATCTCTGTGGTGCCTTCACTTGCAAATTAAAGTCCATTAAAAATAGTTTTTATGAGCTTCAGATTTAGCCAGAGATGATGATGACGATGCCTTAAAGGGATAGTTCACCCAAAATTCAAATTTCTCTCATTATCTACTCACCCTCATGTCGACGAAGAGCTGTGAGAAGTTTCAGAGTCCTCCGTTCCTTCTCGTGCAGCAGTATTTGTCCATATAATGGTTGTAAATGGATACCAACTTTCTTCGTCCAAAAAGACACATCAAAAAACATCCTAATACCTCCATACTGCTCGTCTGTAATGTCCCTCTTGTATTGAAGCCCCGACATGAGAAATTGTTCCGCCGGTCAGTGCAAATCTAGAGCAGTGAACTGAGACACTGGGAGCTTCCGCTACAAACAAGCTTAAAATTTAGACTTATTTAATTTTTTTCGGAACAATTTCTCATGTCGGGGCTTCAATACAAGAGGGACATTACAGACGAGCACTGTGGAGGTATTTGGATGTTTTTGGTGTGTCTTTTTGGACGAAGAAAGTTGCTATCCATTGACAAACATTATATGGGCAAATACTGCTGCACGGAGCCCCCCGTAACTCAGAGAAGGCACGGAGGACTCTGAAAATCCTCACAGCCCTTAGTCGACATGAGGGTGAGTAGATAATGAGTGAAATTTGAATTTTGGGTGAACTATCCCTTTAACCAATGGATTCCTGACGTTAAATCTCACGGGGGGCGGGGGGGGGGGGGGGGGGGGGGGGGTAGCATCCAGGTTGGGTTAGTGAGGCAGTGAGGGTCTCACCTCGGACCGATCCATCACGGGTCAGAGGGGGGGTGGAGGTGGAGGTGGTGGTGGGGGGAGGAGGGGCTGAGTGAATGTGCTCCTGTCAGGAGGCAGCGGGGTGAAGCAGGAAGGAGCGGAGGTGCTCCGTCACTGACAGCTCATCCTGCACCGAAGCTGCTTCTCCTTTATGTCCTACTGTAGCAGACACACTGTACTGTATATGTGAGTGTGTGTGTGTGTGTGTGTGTGTGTGTGTGTGTGTGTGTGTGTGTGTGTGTGTGTGTGTGTGCGCTGATGCTAATGAGATTAAACAGCCATCTATTAATTAATCTGTGTTAATGCGTCGCTGGTTAATCCAGAGTTTGACTCTCTGGGCGTCGTTGTTTATCTGATGACTGATCTAATCTCCACTATACATGAACCAACCGGCTTTAATTACTGTAATTGTGTTGTTAAAGGGATAGTTCAACATTTTGACAAATTGGCCCATTGCCATAATCCCTATAGTCTCTTAGCAGTAGGTTTGTTACCTTTAATTGTCGGTGCAAGCTATTTTTAGAGCGGTGGAGCAGAGCCGTGAGCTGCTCAGAGCTACGCTACGGAGGCTCATTATGGGATTTCTTGGTTTCCCTCATCAAACTCATCAAATACACAATCCAACAACTCCAAAACGCTCTGGTGGACAAGTTGTGACCTGCACATTCACCACGCTATGAGATAATAACACAACGTTACCAGACAGAGTTGTTTTAGAGGGAAATACAGAGACTGCTTGATTTAAAAACTGTCCCTGAAGGCAACACGCATCAGTGGTTTTGCATGAATTTCCCTCTAAAACAACTCTGTGTGGTAACGTTGTGTTATTATCTCATAGCGTGGTGAATGTGCAGGTCACAACTTGTCCACCAGAGCGTTGTGGAGTTGTTGGATTGTGTATTCGATGAGTTTGATGAGGGAAACCAAGAAATCCCATAATGAGCCTCCGTAGCGTAGCTCTGAGCAGCTCACGGCTCTGCTCCGCCGTTCTAAAAACAGCTTGCACCGACAATTAAAGGTAACGAACCGACTGCTATGACTATAGGGATTATGGCAATGGGCCAATTTGTCAAAATGTTGAACTATCCCTTTAACGTCATCATACAGGGATTACACACACACACACACACACACATACAAAAAGGAAGAGATACAAACATACTTGTGCATCCATCCAACCACCCACACACAAACACACTCACATTGACGTGAACTTTCTAAATCACCCATAAGGTCAGTGCTTACACTGTGACGGGGAAATCAATAGCTGTCACACACACACACAGACACACACAGACACACACACACACACACCAGTCTGATTACCTGCAGCAGCGACGGCCCCTCTGGAGACGACAGAACAACCTCTCCAGAGATTAGCCTGGTGTCGGCTCCTTGGCGGCCGCCTGGGAACGGGAAGCGGAGCTGCCATTTAAACCCAGTCATTATCCATGACCCTGGCCCAGACCTTCAGCCCTGCACAAATATCACGCTACACACACACCGCTGCCCACTACACAGGCTCTGGAATGGACACACACACACACACACACACTGTACATGCACACACACTAGATTGTGTTTTGACATTTCAATAAACTTTAATCTTCGGTCTTAGATTAGATCAGATTAGATTAGATGTACTTTATTCATCCCACAACGGGGAAATGTAGTTGTTACATCAGCCAAGTTAAACAAGAAAGTAGAGAGGGATAAAAAAAAAGAAAGAACACAACACAACTCAACAGACAGAAAATACTGTATTGACACAATAAACAATAAAACAAATCAACCTTCAACCAGGCAATGTGCAAAACAAGGACTGAGGATATAAGGATATAAGGTGGCCTGAGAGAAAAGTATTGTGTAAAACTATTGCAACGTAAGTGACAATGATATAAATATATGGATGGATGATAGACAGAGAGAGAGTGTGTGTATGTGTGCGTGCGTGTGTGTGTCTGTGTGCATGCGTGCATGTGTGTGTCTCTCCAGTGTGTGCCCATTGGCTGGTTGTTGAACCATCTGCATTGATTTGATTTGTTTCTGTTCCCTCTTTCTGGTTCATCTCTTAACAAATGAATTCATTTACACACACACACACACACACACACACACACACACACACACACACACACACTCACACACACACACACACACTCTCTCTCTCTCCCATAGACAAACACACACACACAGTTGTGAGTTTCTGTTCATGCCCCCCCCCAGTGCAACGTGCTCCGGTGACAAATCACCTCCTCTGTGTTTTATCCAGGTTGGTTTATTTCCTGTTTGGAAAAATGCTGAGTCCACAACCTGACTGACTGGGGAGCGCACTAACCTGTGTGTGTGTGTGGGGGGGGGGGTGTCGCCTCATCCCAGGTGTGTGTGTGTGATAGTATCACCACCTGGCCTGTTCACTGCCATCACATGTGTGTGTGTGTGTGTCCTACTAAGGCCTGGACGAGTCGACACGTATATGGATATATTTTTAAGCGGATATTTTCGTCCTCGTTTTAAAAAAAAACTCTGTCCACACCACAGAAATAAATATCTCTGTCCACACGAAGAGGCAAAACTGAAAACAATCGTGTTGAATGTCTGGGAAACACTGGCACAGATAGCCCGGTACATGTCGGCCATTGTTGTTGACAACCGTTCTGCTTCAATGCACATGTGCGAACGGCTGGTTGCTAGGCGCTTGACGTCATCGCGTCAACACCAGCTCTGTTTAACATCGCTACACGGATCCACTCAATCAGATATTTTTTTATTTCTCCACTTTTTTATCTGTTTATGTGGGTGAAATCACCGTGTTCATGTGGTTGAGACGTCCAAGGACAGAACGATGTGCGTTTAGGAATATAGGCAAGGCAAGGCAAATTTATTTATATAGCACATTTCATACCAAGGCAACTCAATGTGCTTTACATAAAGACAAAACATTAAAAAAAGAAAAAAAAAGAGAAGCATAAAACTGAATAAATCGTATATATCAAATCAAATCGAATCGAATATATCGTATTCGTGCAGCCCAGGCCTAAATCTGGGAAGACCCGGTCGTCTGAACACGATTCGTCAGCTCTCCATGTCACGTCCGTCCTGTCATGAGCTGCCGCTGCTGCTGTCGCTCTCGCTGCAGTGCATCATGGGAGCTGGGAGATTCTTGTCAACCCCCCCTTCCCCCCCTCCCCTCCTGCTGAGACTGACTCATTTTCCAAAAGTTAAACTCTGTGGGAGACTCTCGTCTGTTCCCTCTGCTCTCATTTACTCTCTCTGTCTCTTTCTCTCTGTTTTATACTTTCACTCTCTTCATCCTTTTCCTTCCTGCTTCCTCCTCATCCCTTCACTGCAAAAACTCAAAATCTTTCCAAGAATATTTGTCTTATTTCTAACTTATTTTTAGATCATTTTCACTTGTTTCAAACAAATTCTCACTTGAAATAAGAAGAAAAATCTGCCAGTGAAAGGAAGTTTTTTGTGCTTGTAATAAGAAAGAAAAACTTGCTCCACTGTCAGATTTTTCTAATTATTTCAAGTGAAAATATGCTTGAAAGAAGTAAAAAGTGTCTAAAACAAGCTACTTTTTTATGTATAACTATGTATGTATATGTATTTAATGAGATTTGTTTTGACTAGAAATGACATTTTGACTAGAAATAAGACAAATATTCTTGGTAAGATTTTGAGTTTTTGCAGTGATGTTCCTCTGTCTTCATCCTGCATCATAAAGGCCTCTTCCTCTTCCTTCTCCTCTTCCTCTTCCTCTGTCTCTCTCATTCTCTCCTCGTCGACCAGCAGCAGTTTTAATTTAATCTCAAACCCTCTGAGCGTTTAGTTGGACGTTCATGTAGAACTGAAGGAGAACAAACCTCGGTCTTCTTGGTTTTTTGGACCGGCGCCAAGCAGACGGAGCAGACGGCGCTGACTTTTGAACTGGAACAAAGCCATGTGGACCGGGAGAGCGCGGTCGGGTCACGGTTCAGCCGGGGGACGTGTCTCCGGGGGGGTGATGTGAGGACAGAACAGAACAGGACAAAACAGGACAGGACAAGACGGCACAAGACGGGACAGGACGCTTGACATGGTGTGGTGGGTTCAAAGCCGCGGTGCTCCTGCTGTTCACCAAACGGACTCTGTGATCACTGTGACAGCCGAGTCGCCTCGGCCGCAGCTCAGCTCCGAGACGGAGAGGAGGAGAAGAGAAACAGTTTGACGTCAGCGCTTTGTCTCACCGGTGTCACGCAGACTCACACACATCTGCACACAAACACAAGTTTCTCCACCGGCCGTCGTCACATTCACACATTCACACTCCTGCTGCTGCACACTGCAAAAACTCCAAATCTTTCCAAGAATATTTGTCTTATTAGACTCATCACCTAAAAATTAGCTTGTTTTTAGATCATTTTCACTTTTTTCAAACTATTTTTCACTTGAAATAAGTAGAAAAATCTGCCAGTGAAAGCAAGTTTTTTGTGCTTGTAATAAGAAAGAAAAACTTGCTCCACTGTCAGATTTTTCTACTTATTTCGAGTGAAAATATCATCGAAATAAGTAAAAAAGTGTCTAAAAACAAGCTACTTTTTATGTGATGAGTCTTATTTTAAGTAGAATGAGATTTGTTTTGACTAGAAATTACATTTTGACTAGAAATAAGACAAATATTCTTGGTAAGATTTTGAGTTTTTGCAGTGCAGCGCTGAAGAGGCAAAAAGATCAGAGCTGAGTGTCTGAACGCTGGCAGCCGGACTGGACTGCAGAAAAAACATGTTTCTGGATTAACTACAAGCAGAAGGGTTCATTCATTCATTCATTTATTATTTATTTATGTGTCTTCTTCTCTCAGCTCGGGCTCCTTCGTCCGCATCGCTCTGGAGAAACTGCATCTAACAAAAAAAACATGAAATAAAATAACAGAGAAGCAGATCAAACATAAAACAAACAGTGGAGTCGAGGTTTTTCTGTTTCTGTCCTGCAGCCGGTCGAAGGTCCCGACGTCACGCTGAGTCTCGGCCTGCAGCAGGAAACGTGTCACAGTTTTAGTTGCATTAGAAAACACAGGAATAATAAAAGAGGTTTAACAGAGACAGAGGAGGAAGAAACAAACTGTCACGTTACAGAGCAAATTGTAGCCGCTGGACGTCCTCTGTCCCCTGTCCCCCGGCCCTCTGGACCCTCGTTAGCTCCGTCAACACCTCAGACCGTCGGAGGAGGATTAATGAAGCTTGTCGTGCCTTTGTTTCTGTGCTTGAAGTGTGTGTTTGTGTGTGTGAGGTCCATTAGGAGCTCCTGTCTCAGCTGTCTCGGTCCATGCAGCCCTATTGGAGCTGTCCTCCCTCCCCGCTGCAACCTGCGGGAGCTCGGCTTCGTGTCTCTGGATCAAAACAAACCGAGTCTGAATCTGCAGTTTGATCCTTTAATCTGTGGTTAAGGACGAAGTCCGGCCTCTCCAGACATTACATCAAATCAAAACAAACCAGACTCTCATATTAGAGTCGACATTTGACCTGCACGTCAGAGGCATTTCAAGCCGCAGCAGCAGAAACTTGCTGAATAAATAGTTTTTGGGAGCTCACTGTACTGTAACTTTCCCAGAATAGTCTTTTAGCTATGTTGTCTGCCGGTTTCCACGGCATTAACGACAAACAGGGACAGTTGAAAGAAGCTTTGGCGCGTTTTAATCCTCAGTAGTTTCATCTTGGAGAGAAGTTAGACTAAGTGCATACTTGGCTGTGAGGGTATTTTTGGGCAGAAGTTCTCACACGGCCTCTTGTGTCGACGTGCAAAGAAGCCGTTTGGGGACTTGAGTTCTGTTTTTTTCTTCTTTTTATCGCTCAGGGGAAAAGAAATGCAGAAGAATTTAACATTTTTGTTGATTTTTCAGATCCTTTTTGTTCAGATTTTGCAAAAATACTCGACGTTTATCAGATTTAAATCCATTTACAAGCTGAATTCCTTCGTCCTGTCCCATGTAAACGGTGTAGTAGTGTAGTGCGTTCCCCTGTGCAGGCATTAACAGTATCAGTGAGTTTCCCTCCCTTCCATCACAACACTGTTTTACATGCACGGCCGGCGCTCGGTGCTCGGTGCCCCCACTCCATCAGCTTAGTCAGCGGAGCCGCGAGCCCCCGGTTGGTCCTGGATATCTGGCTCTACAGTACATGAGAATGAGATGCTGTTGTTGTTGTTGGAGAAAAACATAATTACAGATAAGTGTGTGAGTGTTTATTAGCCCCATGTAATGTAATGTGTCCCAGGAGAGGCTCTCGGCTCTCGGCCCTCGGTCATGTTCTCAGAGGAAGGACAAACAAAGTCAAGTCCGTGAACGTCACATCAGCACAGACACGGACGAAGCAGTTTTTTATTTTCCCGTCATCACTTTGTGAAAAAACAGAAAAAAAACTGTTGTTTTCTAGGAAAAGGTTGTAAAAAAAAAAAGGAACAGGAGCTGCCGCCGGTGAAGCGGTTGTTGTTGTTGTTGTGTATAGTTTTGGCTGTAACGCACAATATCCACTCCAACAAATCTGGACCCAACAGAAACACAATGAACAGGCCTGTTAATCTCTGTTGGCTCCTGATGAGCAGCACCGACTAAAACCTGGCTGCTGAAACACAACCTGAAACCTGTCCACTCAGGTTTTATATATTAGCAAAATACAACACATATTTCCACCTAATTAGTTTTTTATGGATTTAATGAGGAAGTATTTGTAAAGAAGGTGTTTTTTTCATCATTTTATATATGAAGAGTTCATTTGCAAAAGCAGATAACTCCAGGTGATATCAGTCAAACCAAAGTTGAGTGGCTTTGACCAAGGAGATGAGATGTACAAAAACAGATGTAACTCAAAAATAATACTAAAGCTTTATTGAAAACAACACTCTGTAAAGAATAATTCAAAAGCATCAGCTCATTTTTTTTCAAAATGGCACTTATCTGCTTTTGCAAATGAACTCTTCATATATAAAAAACACATGTCCTTCAAAATAAGACGCTCTGCCTCACGTAGCAGCAGCAGCGTGAAGCCGCAGAGCTGTTAGTCTGAGGTTATTAATGAGCGAGCGACTCGTCACTTGGATGCGTTTAAAGTGCTTTTTGGAAATCCTCAATCACACTAGAGTGAAGATAACACACAAAACAAAGTGTCAGCGTAAACAAAACGGAGAGACAAGACTGAAAGTATTTGTTCCAGTCGAGTGGCCGTGAGGTGCAACACTTTAGCTTCCTGTGGTATTTCCAAAAAGACCAACGATTCACAGTCTGAAAGAGCAAATCCCTCACAGCCTCGGCGTCGCTCTGTGGGAGTCTCTCTCTCTGTTCTTTCTCTCTCTTCTCTCTCTGTGTGTCCCTCTTCCCTTCTTCCTTTCTCCTGCTCGCTCTCCCTCTGTTTGCCAGTCATCCTGAAAGGTCGTCCCCACCTGGTGCGGCACGCAAAGTGAACTGTCAAATCCCATCTGTCATTGTGTTGGAGAGAGTCTGTGTGTGTGTTTGTGTGTCCACGCTCGGCCGTTTAGAGCGATTTGTGAGGAAGGAAAATAGATAAATAAAGTTAATATCTGTTTCTGATTAACTGACGTCTCTGTGACGGGAAATAAAACGTAGAAATAACAGCATTAACTGTTGTGTAGAAGCTGTTTAACCCTCCTGTTGTCCACCTGGGGCAAGGAAGGAAGGAAGGAAGGAAGGACGAAGGGAAAGAAGGAAGGAAGGCAGGAAGGAAGGAAGGTAGGAAGGATGAAGGGAAAGAAGGAAGGAAGGAAGGCAGGAAGGACGAAGGGAAAGAAGGAAGGGAGGAAGGACGAAGGGAAAGAAGGAAGGGAGGAAGGGAGGAAGGAAGGAAGGAAGGAAGGAAGGAAGGAAGGAAGGAAGGAAGGAAGGAAGGCAGGAAGGACAACGGGAAAGAAGGAAGGAAGGACAAAGGGAAAGATGGGAGGAAAGAAGGAAGGCAGGAAGGACAAAGGAAGGAAGGAAGGAAGGCAGGAAGGACAAAGGAAGGAAGGATGAAGGGAAAGAAGGAAGGAAGGCAGAAAGGCAGGAAGGACAACGGGAAAGAAGGAAGGAAGGACAAAGGGAAAGATGGGAGGAAAGAAGGAAGGCAGGAAGGACAAAGGAAGGAAGGAAGGAAGGAAGGAAGGAAGGAAGGAAGGAAGGCAGGAAGGACAAAGGAAGGAATGATGAAGGGAAAGAAGGAAGGAAGGATGAAGGGAAAGAAGGAAGGAAGGCAGGAAGGACAAAGGAAGGAAGGATGAAAGGAAGGAAGGCAGAAAGGCAGGAAGGACAACGGGAAAGAAGGAAGGAAGGACAAAGGGAAAGATGGGAGGAAAGAAGGAAGGAAGGAAAGAAGGGAGGGAGGGAAGGAGGATTGTGGAAAGACGGAAGGGAAAAAGGAAGGAAAGAAAGCTGGAGGGTCAGTCGGATCAAAAGAAGAGGGAAGAAGAAGTAAGGACGTAGGGAAGGTAGTAAGGAATGAAGGGAAAAAGGATTGTGGAAAGAAGGAAGAGAGAAAGGAAGGAAAGAAGGAAGGATGGAGGAAGGGAACAGATGGGGTCAATTTGCCCCAGAAGGACGACAGGAGGGTTAAGGCGTCTTTGTTCTTCTGCAGAGAGACTTCAGGATGTTTTTTATGGTTTACGACAAAGCTCCATAATAAACCAGAACATGTTTTACATCGTTGCTGTTGTTTAAATTCCATCACGTCGGTTCATTTTGTCGTTACATGAACATCAAATTAACAAGTTTCGTTACAATGAGCAGCTGCACACACACACGTACCACTTGGATTGGGTTGTGTGTTGCCAGGTTGTGGTAACAGATGGGTTGAAATTGTATGTG